>NC_079218.1:54482761-54799705 GCF_029633865.1 Lampris incognitus | reverse complement strand
CCATGACGTTAATGTCAACACATGCTCGTCGAAATGTCGAATATTATAGAATAAGCATCTCAAGATAAACAGTTTGTTGGTGCTAATTCACCACTCATGTGCCGGGGGGGGGGGGGGGCAACAAGATGACGTCATCAAAAGAGCGCCAGTCAAACAACAAATGGTGCAAAACGGTTGTGGCTAGATGGGGTACAGCCACGGACGGAAGTGACGCAAAATCTCACCAGGCGTATTTCGTTGCTCTGGCGATAGCTAGCCTCGCTAACCTCCTGAGCTACCGCGAGTTTGGACTTTGGTTTTTAAAGCCAGACGAATGATGAGTCGGATAAATTAGTTTTAAAATAACGACAGATTCATTTAATAAAGACTGGTAATTGTGTATTTTAAATGAAATATCACTGTTGCTTGTGCGTAGATACTGCTTCCCAATGCTAGCAAGCCAGCTAAGTCTATATACAACGGTAGCTAACGTTAGCTAGTGTCTGCGACATTGTAGCTATCTATACACAGAGAAAAAATTATATTTAAAATGTTAATTCTGTGCATTTATCCTTATTAAGTAATTGCGTTTGCCACACTGTGAAAATAGCCTTCGTGGGCTCCTTCTGAATTTGCCGCCATGTCTCTCAGGAGGTTAGCTAGACCAGTGTTTCTCAACCGGGGGTCCGCGGACCCCTAGTGGTCCGTGGTGTAATTGCAAGGGGTCCGTGAAAATAAAATATCTTTAAAAAAAGGATCCTATGACATTTATAGAAATAGGATTATTTTACTCAAATGTGACTGAGACCTTTATCTACCTAAACTATAAAGGGTAACAGGACTTTTTTCTCTAATTACATCTGTTTCACAAGTGTAATTTATTGTATTTTAATAAGAGATCTCGCTACCGTTTGCATTGTTAAAAGTTACTGCATAAAAATTCTGCTGTTACATCTATCTGAAAGTTACTAAATACATATTCTGTTTTGTTACAAATATCTGAAAGTTACTGAATACATATTCTGTTTTGTTACATATATCTGAAAGTTACTGAATACATATTCTGTTTTGTTAACTATATCTAAGTTACAACTGAAAGCTCTTATTTTTGCCCCAAAGAGTGAATAAATGCTATAATGCAATTTAAAATGCAGTTTCTACCGAATTGCAACCCCCCTCCCCCAAGATCAGGTGGAGGGGTCCTCAGGGTAGATCAAAAATACGCAGGGGGTCCAGGACCCCAGAAAGGTTGAGAACCACTGAGCTAGACTAGCTAGCGCCATGGCAACGAAATATGCCCGGCGAGATTTTGCGTCACTTCCTTCCGTGGCTATACCTCATCTAGCCACAACCGTGGAAAACGACGTGGAACTTGTGATGGAAATATGACATTTCTGTTAGTTTCACCCAGTTGTTTTTATACAAATGAATGGAAACGATTCTACGATTACCCAAAATGATCATGGCCAGGTCAAATAATCGCGATCAGGCGATTACGTAATAATTGTGACAGCCCTAAAGCTTGCTGGAGAAAAATGAACGGCAGCAAAACAACATGTGACGTTTAAGAACACCGGTGTATCACCAAGGTACCATACACAACCATTCTGCCACAAACAAATTAGTGCAAAGACGTAACATCTGTCTGTGAGAAGAAAGCACTGGTAATACATGTAAGACGTAGTCTGCTGTGAATGGGTAGAGCTGTAGTGGTTATGGGGATACATAATTCCCCTTATTGAGCTGGTAGGAACGTTAGTTTACAGCTGCTGTTTCCTCGGTTCGGGTTTACAGTGACACACTTCCGCTGCGCGGGTTTTTTGTTGTAATGGTGGAAGGAATAGATGGTGCACGTTGTGTAGCCGAAAGAGAAAGTTGTCACGACTCCTGCTTGTGCTCCTCTACAGAACTTTTTTTTGGTTGCATTTTGTGTTTTCACTTGAACTGTTTTTCTTAGCTGACGGTTTGCTTCTGTTCATTCTTCTTGCTAGGCTGCTGACGCGCTGCACCAAGTGGCCAGATGCTCCAGCACGGGACTCAGACCAGGCTGAAGTCCACGCATCGACATCACCACCAGTTAGGAAGTCATCCATTTTATGTCAAAAAAACCGAACTATCCCTTTAAGTCACGTAGTAAAATGCAGGCTATATTTGCGTAATACACTGTTGACATCTCAGTTTTCAGTGTGGATAGAAACTGATTTTGATCAGGGCGTAAAATCACATTTTCTTTTCAGTCGGTTTATTTCAAGCAAAAATGGTATTTTAATGTTGCCATTCTTGCGTTCCACCCCAAACATAACATTCCCAAACCAGTTACGACACAATAAAATAGCAGTTAGCACTGTTCTTTTTAACAAACATTTAAAATGGAGAAAATGGAGAAATCAGGAAAAATGTAAAAGGTAAAATGCTAAATATTTGTCTACCAACACGGGGATCACCTGTTTGAATCCCTGTGTTACCTCCGGCTTGGTCAGGCATCCCTACAGACTCAATTGGCCGTGTCTGCGGGTGGGAAGCCGGATGTGGGTATGTGTCCTGGTCGCTGCACTAGTGCCTCCTCTGGTCGGTCGGGGCACCTGTTCGGGGGGTTTGGGGGACTGGGGGGAATAGCGTGATCCTCCCACGCGCTACGTCCCCCTGGTGAAACTCCTCACTGTCAGGTGAAAAGAAGCGGCTGGTGACTCCACATGTATCGGAGGAGGCATGTGATAAGTCTGCAGCCCTCCCCGGATCGGCAGAGGAGGTGGAGCAGCGACCGGGACGGCTCGCAAGAGTGGGCTAATTGGCCAGATACAATTGGGGAGAACGAAACCCCCCCCCCCAAATATTTCTGGGTAATGTTATTGGTGTGAAATATAAAATTGAAATTATAAAAGGTCATGTCAGGTAATCTACACAGCAGGCCAGCCCTCATGACTCGTTAACGGGTGATGTGAAAAAGAATTGGTAATGATAAATTAAAGTAATTCTGCATGTAAATATAAGGCTCACATGTACATTTGTTGTGATGGGAAGGTGAATAAAGAACGCTGATGGTGTAGTTTTCGTCTGTCTACTCAACCTCCTCCCTACTGTCAAGCTGCTGACAAGTGGAATATGCAAATATGTATTGTATTGTAAAGGGCATGTGAATAAGCCTGGCATCATCTTCTTCTACTTTCGGCTGCTCCCATTAGGGGTCGCCACAGCGGTTCACCCCTTTCTATCACTTCCTGTCCTCTGGAGCTTCCTTTGTCACGCCAACGTCCTGAATGTCCTCCTTCACCACATCCATAAACCTCCTCTTTGGCCTTCGTCTTTTCTTTTCTTTTGAATAAGCCTGAAATACCTTGCTTTAATACAGAACAACAATGCTCAGCAAGTAGCACCGGGTGTTGCGTCACTCCATGACTCTTTCATTCACAGGCGAGATAATGTGTGTTTTCGATTCAAAGCATTACTGTCAAAGTCTGTATTTTAATGTAAATGTAGTCTTATATTCAGAAAACTTTCATAACTTAAGTGAGATCAATTGATCTCGGTCCATCTGTGGATTACGCAAGCTAGTGAACTAAGTACTGAATGTGGACATTCATTCATCTTCAGCCGCTTCTCCAGGGTCGGGTCGCGGTGGCAGCAAGCTAAGTAGGGCACTCCAGACATAGCCTTCTCCAGGGTCGGGTCGCGGTGGCAGCAAGCTAAGTAGGGCACTCCAGACGTTCCTCTCCCCGGGAACGCCATCCAGCTCCTCCTGGGGGATCCCAAGGCGTTCCCAGGTCAGATTGGACATGTAGTCCTTCCAACGAGTTCTGGGTCTACCCTGGCGTCTCCTCCCAGTTGGACATGCCTAGTAAACCTCCAGCATCTTAATCAGATGCCCGAACCACTTCAACTGGCTCCTTTCGACGCGAAGGAGCAGCGGCTCTACTCCGAGCTCCCTCCGGATGTCCGAGCTCCTCACCCTAAGGCTGAGCCCAGACACCCTATGGAGGAAACTCATTTCAGCCGCTTGTATCCACGATCTCACCCTTTCAGTCACTACCCAAAGCTCATGACCATAGGTGAGGGTTGGAACGAAGATTGACTGGTAAATTGAGAGGTTTGTCTTCCAGCTCAGCTCCCTGCGCCAATCCACCTGTCAATCTCCTGCTCCATCCTACCCTCACTCGTGAACAAGACCCCGAGATACTTGAATGTGGACATGATGGGTGAAAAGACTGGAGCAGGTGTTTCAGGAAGAGACGGCAGTGACAGCACACAATGAATAAGAACACTATTTAATTTATTTAATGAAGGCACGCGAAGACATCATATAGATCCAAAAACATTTGTGAGTTTGAAAGTAAAACAGGAAATAATACTTCTTGAGGAAATCTTAATTGCATTTGAGAAAAAAAAATGTTCTTGTTGAACACTACATAAAATGGAAAAATAATGGTATTAACCGGTAATAGAGATTTCAATTTAATGTTTCTGCTCAAGAACAATGATAGATGATTAAGTTTTCATTTTTGTTCCAGGTGAAATATTGTTTGTTTCTAGTTTTCGTCTTCATTCCTTGAACTGGCGCGGAGCCCTGATGTTGGTAGTTGACATGTACTTCTGCTTCTCCATTTGGCTAGAGCTGAGGGAGATTCAACTCATTTTTTGTTTTTGCTGATTAAAAAAAGTGGCTGTACAATGTTCAACTCAAAATATCAACTCAAAAAATGTAAAATATGGATGACATTAAAGAGCTTTGGGCTTGTGCTTTGGGTAATTTTTGTGCTAAAAGATGAATTTTCCCTCCAGTTTTTTTGTCTTTAGCAGACTAAAGTGTGTTTTTTTTCTAGTATTTTATTTGTACTTCCTGCCTTTCATTCTTGACAAGCTCTTTACTGAGAAGAAGCAACCCCACAGCACGCTGCCACCACAACAATGTTGGCTGGGAGATGTGCCGTTTGTGCCTGCACCAAATGTAACTGTGGCAAACTAATGCCACAGCCAAGGTTCTGTGGGACAGAGAGCCGATGCTATTTAATCTGCCCCGAGTTCATTAGGCTAACTCGAGAAGATGGTCTACACCCCTCTCCGCCACACTCTTCCTCCCACTCTTTGAGACAGGGAAGGAAACCTGGCTGAAGACTACCACCCTGACCCCACAGAAGTGCACTGGAGAGACAAAAGGGTGGCTGCATCTTTTCCCTCAGGAGGGATCCAGGGCTCTGACTTCCTTAGGTGTGGTGGCTAGCTGTCCAGATTCTGACTCAGGGTTACCAAACCTCACTTGGCTATCCACCAGAATGTCCCTATTGCAAAATCTTCCTGCAGTCCACTTGTGGAGGAGCCTTTCCCTGCCCCTTCACCCGACTGCCCCACCTGGGAAAGCCCAGCCACCTGGACCATAGCCCCTCTCAGCTCCCCTCCATGAGGTGGCTTCCAGCCATCAGACTCACCAGCTGGGAGTTGTGGTGACAGCCACAGTTAGGGAGGCACATGGACTTCAGACTGCAGGGTTTGCCGTTGGGCAAGAAACACTTGCAGCAGGTGGGATGGAACCGGCTGGCCAGGGCTGCTGTGGTTGGCCATTTGTCGGCCTCACAGTAGCATTTCTCAACAGTTTCCCACTTGCCAGGCTGCTCATTTTGGAAGGACGGCCTGATCTAGGCAGTGTCCGTGTGGTGTGATGCTTTTATTTCTTGATGATGGAGCAGCCTGTGCTCAAAGGGTTAAGAGGTGTACCCATCATGAGACAGGTACAAGAAATGTACCCGTCTCGTGATGTGATTTGCAAAAACTTTATCCCTGATTTGCTTTGAAAGGTATTTGGTCTTCATGGTCGAGTCTTTGTTTCAAATTCACTTACCTGACCATATAGTAGGTGTCCCCCCCTGACATCTACCATTATTTATTTATTTAGAGCCACTGTTAACGCACACAACCAGAGACTGCTTAATTTGGGGATTTGTTAAGGTAAATTAATTGTTACCACTGTAAATAGCAATAGAAAAACTTAATTGTCCAGATGTTTTTGTTTTGTTTGGTGTGTCTCTGTACAATGGAAAATAAGGTATATATATATATATATATACAAAAAAGAAAGAAAAGAAAAACTATATTGTCCACACAAGTGGAGATTTGTCATTGGCAACACTTGGCATATACACATAATGCACACACAAGAAAACAACATAAGCACCAAGCTCATGAATACATAAATACATTTAAATCAGTTAAAACAGAATGTGATTTGAAAAGATGGGAGTGAAAATAAATAATCACATGCAAGGTTACCAGTGAACTGCCTACGTTTGGTTTAAAAAAGTTAATTTTATGAATAAAATCAGTTTCCATCAAAATATTTGTTCCCAGGTACAAAAAACTGACTTTCTTTTCAAGTTTCCCAATTTATTTCTGCTCGTGGCAGCAGATTTAAAACTTATCTTCTGTTGGTGAAAGTCACTGGCTTTTCTCACATTGATTTCCGGAGCATTTAATTCACACTAGTTCAGAAGGTCATTAACATCCTTAAAATACCATGAATCTGCAAAAATCACAATATGGGGGCTGGGTGGGTGGGTGGGGGGGGGGCGTCTGAATAGTTAAGCAATCCTTCTAATTAAGTTTTTTTTTCTCTTTAGTTTTTGCTGACATTAACTTAAAGTTATTTTATCCTTGAAATTCTTTGGTTTGAGGATTCAGTGTTAGAGAAAAATGTTTGCAAATGAAGTTGTAATTTTAATTTTAAATATAATAATATAAATTTAATAAATAAATATGAATTTAATAAATATAATGTAATATTAATTTCACATAATAGGACGTCCAGTAAAGGGTCTGAACCCTTTAGAAAGCCACTGTATTTAGGTTACATACTTGATATCCGGGCAGGGTGCGTACGGCCTCCACCACAGCCAGGGCAGCCAGATGCTGCAGGAAGGGAATCCGCTGACCAAGCCTGGAGTTTAGCTCCACCTGAACATTCAATGTGAACATGGCGCAGCCCTTGGGACTCAGCCAAACATTCCCTCGACGGCCTGAAGTATCGTTAAAAAGACAAAAAGACAAGTGGATGGCAGTAAAACTGGTAAGAAATAACAATAAGAAATGCTTTTGCTAGTATTTCTACCAAATACATATAATGTTTTTATCACATTTAGCTAAGCTCTATAGAAGTGCTGGACATCCTTTTTCACAATACACTTGATAGATAAGTTGACTGCAGGTCAACAATGGGAGGACAATGTCCATCCATCCATCCATTATCCGAACTATTTATCTTGCTCTCAGGGTCGCGGGGATGCTGGAGCCTACAGTCATTGGGTGGCAGGCGGGGAGACACCCTGGACAGCCCACCAGGACATCACACTGGGCTCTCTCTCTCTCTCACACACACACACACACACACACACACACACACACACACACACACACACACACACACACACACACACACACACACACACACACAGTTAAGTTTGTTAAGATAACTTTTGTTGGTGCCTATAATACAGTTAATACGGTAGCGTTTTGTTAGTCACTTCTACTAGAGTCTTTACGGTAACCCTGCTGTTAGGAGGAAGGCGTGCTGCTAGTGAAAGGCACTTGTTGAAATGTTTGGTAGGCTGTTGCCACTTGCTGTTGAGAGCGCAATTAAAACTCAGTTAAATAAGTACAGTTGTCTTATTTGAAACTAACATTGGTAGCAGAGGATGGCTGCCGCGAATGACTTCAGACAGCCTCCTGGATCTGATGAAAAGAAGCCGTATGAAAACTGGAAAAATGAAGTGGAAATATGGAGACGGGCGACGAACTTGGACAAGAAAAAGCAAGCGTTTGCTGTGGCTCTATCGTTGACAGGTAGAGCGAGGGATACTGCTTTAGGAATAAATGTGGATGATCTAAATGAGTATGATGGAATGACCACTTTGATTGGGGAACTTGACACGGTTTTTTTTGAGAGAAGAGAAAGACCAGGCTTACGAAGCCTATTCTGAGTTTGATCGAATAGCGAGGGAAAATGGCGTCTCGATGGTGGACTTTATTGTTGATTTTGAACAGAAATACAACAGGATCCGTAAATTCGAGATGGTTCTGCCCAACGCTGTTTTGGCGTTTAAACTACTGGATGTAGCAGGTCTTGGTGTGAAAGACAAGTAACTGGCATTGACTGCATGTGGTAAGCACACTTTTGATGATATGAAGTCAGCACTGAAACGCATATTCGGAGGAAAACATGAGCAGAAGGCGGGAGCCAATAACGTGAGTCAGGATGCAGCCTACTACACAGATCAAAGAAAACCGCAGCCACGAGCCCAAAGTGCGCAAGCTAGAGGACCACTCGCAGGCACAAATCCACTTGATAAGTATGGAAGACGAACAAAGTGTGGGATTTGTCAAAGCACATTCCACTGGGTGAAAGATTGCCCACATAAGAAAGAACATGTAAAGATGACAGAAGAAAAATGCACAGAAGAACCTGATGAGTGTAATGTAACACTGTTTTCTAAGGAATCGGATATGGAAATATTCATGGTTGAGGCTCTGGGATCAGCTGTCATTGACACGGCGTGCACAAGGACTGTTTGTGGTGAAAAATGGCTGAATAACTATGTAGGGGGACTAAATGAGAAAGAAGTACAGAAAATAGTTAACAGAGAGTAGCAAGCCTTTTAAGTTTGGGGATGGGCGAGTTGTACATTCGACAAAAAGGTCAAGATACCAGCCAAGATAGGAGAAACAAAATGCTGTATAGAAACAGAAGTGGTCCCATCTGACATCCCTTTACTGCTGAGTAAAACTTCGCTAAAGAGAGCAGGAGCTGTGCTGAACTTGGAGAACGATACAGCAATAATGTTTCAGCAACCGGTAGCTCTGGAGATGACCTCCTCAGGACACTACTGTCTGAACATAAAGGATAATGAGTCCCCATGCGATACATATGCGAATGTGGTCCTGGCCATCACAGAGAATATGACTAAGGAACAAAAACACAAAGCTTTACTGAAACTTCACAAGCAATTCAGACATGCATCAGTTGACAAATGAAGAAGCTGCTGATAAATGCTGGAAACACTGATGATGAGAGCACTGCTACTCTAGAAGAGATAGTAGGAAAATGTGAGATATGTCTTAAGTACAGCAAGCCTAAGCCCAATCCTGCTGTTGGTCTGCCCATGGCCTCCCGATAAAATGAGACTGTGGCAGTAGTCTGAGCTAGCTAGCATGAGCTAGAACCGAATGTGTGGTACCTGCACATTATCGATCACTTCACACGCTTCACTGCGGGTGGCATTGCGACCTCAAAGAAACCAAGTGTGATAGTAAAATGCTTTGTACATTCCTGGATCAGTGTCCATGGTCCACCGGAGCGTCTCTTCAGCGACAATGGCAGCGAGTTCAATAATGAGGAAATAAGAGACATGGCAGAGAACTTCAACATCGAGAGAGAGATGACTGCTGGCTATAGTCCATGGAGCAATGGCTTGCTGGAATGCCATAACCAAACGCTCACAGAGATAATGCTGAAGGTAAAACTTGACAACGGAGTTGACTGGAAAACTGCACTGGATTGGGCACTCATGGCAAAGAACACAATGCAGAATGTACATGGCTTCAGCCCACATCAGCTGGTGTTTGGACAGAATCCGAATCTTCCCTCTGTGTTAGTGGATCAGCCACCTGCTTTGCTGCTTTGGAGGAAACTACTATGAGTGCATGGGTGGGACAGCACATAACAGCATTACATGCAGCAAGGAAAGCTTTCACAGAGGCAGAGTGCTCAGAGAGAATCAGAAGAGCTCTACGAAAGCAACTTCGTCCAACAGATGAGAAGTATGAAACTGGGGACAAGGTGTTCTACAAAAGGACAGACTGTGTTGAGTGGAAAGGTCCTGGAGTCGTGATAGGACAAGATGGGGTGGTGATCTTTGTACGCCATGGTGGGACCTATGTCAGGGTTCATCATTCTAGGCTGCGGAATGTTGATAAGAGTGAAGTAGGTGCTAGTGGGGGTCTAGAGCACCCTGGGGAGAATGTTACTGAGGGCAATATGAATGTACCTGTTACTGATAGTGATGTGGATGTTGTTAACAATAACAGTGGGAACATACCTGGCACTGATTGTGACATAGATGTTGATATGAACAATGACGGTGAGGCTGGGGGTGTTACAGACAATGATACAGATGTCACTGAAGGTAACAATCATAAGGATAATCAACAGACAGGCATAAAGGTAGGAGCCTCCCTAGGACTGAAAACAGGTCAAACAATCAGCTTTGTGGATAATGTAACAGGTGCCTCTCACAGAGCTAAAGTGATGGGACGAGCAGGAAAGGCTACAGGAAATAACAGAAACTGGTACAACCTACAGTACTTAGAACCATCTGACATCGCTGGTACTATGGGGTCAGCTGATCTTACTAAGGTAGACAATCTTCAGGTTAATCCACTGGATAGTGTAGAACTATGCTCTGAATGCAGGGAAATGATGTATTAGTCACAGATGGTGTTTCATTTGATAAGGCTAAACTAGATGAAATCAGTAGCTGGAAAAATAATGGGGTGTTTGAGGAGGTAAAAGATATGGGTCAAAGGCATGTGTCCACTAGATGGGTATGTACACTGAAAGAAACCCCTGATGGTATAATACCCAAAGCGTGTCTTGTGGCTAGGGGTTTTGAAGAATTCAACACTAAAGATCTACAGAAGCACTCACCTACATGCTCATCAGAGTCCCTCTGACTACTCATGTCAGCTCTATGTCAGAAAAAGTGGACATTAAACTCTATGGACATCAAGTCAGCTTTTCTTCAGGGAATGGAGCTGTCTCGGGACATCCACGTTCGCTCAACTCCTGAGGCTCAAAGTGAGGGAACGTTGTGGAAGCTCAAAAAATGTGTCTATGGACTCGCTGATGCATCGCTCTACTGGTACAACAGAGTCAAAGCAACGATGCTGAAAACAGAGGCCACAATGTCACAAGTTGATCCTGCTGTTTTCTATTGGGTTGATGAAGATTGTAATGTGACTGGTGTCCTTGCCTGTCATGTGGATGATTTTATCTGGGGTGGCTCTCACAAATTTGCCACCACAATCATTCCCCATCTCAAAACAGTTTTCCAAGTGGGACGTGAAGAACAGGACAACTTTCGCTATGTGGGGATGGAACTAGCCACAGTAGATGGAGAAGTGCACATGCAACAAGAGATCTACATAAAGAATCTTCAGCCCATTCTCATAGACTCATCAAGAGCATTGCAGCGTGATGCTCTTCTCACAGAGTGTGAGACTGACAAACTAAGGTCAAAGATAGGACAACTCCTATGGGTGGCTAGACAGAGTAGGCCAGATATCATGTTTGATACATGCGCCCTTGCAGCCAGTCTAAAACATGCTACTGTACAGACCATGCATGAAGCAAATAAGGTAGTAAGAAAACTGAAATCAGAACGTGTCACCCTAAAGTTTCAGAACTTAGGAAATGAGGACTCTTTGAAGTTTGTTGTTTTCAGTGACGCTTCCATGGGAAACCTCCCAGATGGGGGAACACAAGGAGGACATCTCATCGTGCTGATGGACGAGGAAGGAAGATTCTCGCCAATCTGCTGGCAATCAAAAAGGATCAGAAGAGTGGTTCGGAGCATGCTGGCAGGAGAGACACTTGCCCTTGCTGATGGTATTGATAATGCCATATTTCTGTCCTCCCTCTACTCTGAACTTACCACAGGAAAGGTCCAACAGCACACCCTACCTGTGATGTGTGTAACAGACAACTACTCCCTTGTGGATGCCATCAAGTCCACTAAGTCAGTGACTGAGAAACGACTGAGGCTAGAAATAAGTGGCATCAAAGAACTTATCCAGAACAAAAGGATTCATCGTATTCTGTGGTCAGCTACAAAGGAACAGCTGGCAGACTGTCTGACCAAAAAGGGAGCCTCTTCCCCGGTATTGCTTAAGGCACTGAATAATGGACAATGGAAGCTAGATGACTGAGTCTGACTGTTGATAACTGAGCATTTGTTTTGTTTTCCTGAAATATTATCCTTGCAGTTTTTGTTTTTTAAAAAAAGAGGGAAGATTGTTAAGTTTGTTAAGATGACTTTTGTTGGTGCCTATAATACAGTTAATACGGTAGCCTGTTTTGTTAGTCACTTCTACTGCAGTCTTTACGGTAACGCTGCTGTTAGGAGGAAGGTGCGCTGCTAGTGAAAGGCACTCGTCGAAATGTTTGGTAGTCTGTGGCCACTTGCTGTTGAGAGTGCAAATAAAACTCAGTTAAATAAGTACAGTTGTCTTATTTGAAACTAACACACGCACACCTAGGGGCAATTTAGTATGGCCGATTCACCTGACCCACATGTCTTTGGACTGTGGGAGGAAACCGGAGCACCCAGAGGAAGCCCACACAGACACAGGGAGAACATGCAAACTCCACACAGAGGATGACCCAGGACGACCCCACCTGCCAGCCAATGACTGCTGGGATAGGTTCCAGCATCCCTTCGACACTGAGAGCAGGATAAGCAGTTTGGATAATGGATGGATGGAATAGATGGATGGATAGCAGACACACTGTTTTCTTCCAGATAAGTAGGATTTAAGCCAAGAGAGCTAGGCCAGAGACACCACAATTAAAATTTATTCTGTCTAATAGTATACAGCTATCAGTGCTGTCAAAGGCTGCACTGAGGTCCAGTAGAGGTGCACAGAAGTAGAATCAGAGTCCATAGCAAGTAGAAGATCATCCACCACTCTGGTCAGAGCAGTTTCAGTGGAGTGACAGTCTCTGAAAGCCAATTGAAAAGGACCATATAGGTACTTTTCTTTTATAGGGGTCAAAAGTTGTTGACCCAAAACTTTCTCTAGTACTTTAGAAAAGAAGGGAAGATTAGAGACTAGTCGATAGTTAGTAAGAGACCTATTGGAAAAAAACACCACAAGTAATTGATAAATTAACAATGTCGAGCATTGTAGGGCCCAGAAAAGGCCAGAGGTCTTTAAAAAGTTTTGCTGGTAATGGGTCAAGCAGGCATGGTGGCGCAGTGGTTAGCACGGTCGCCTCACAGCAAGAAGGTCCTGGGTTTGAGTCTCAGGGTAGTCCAACCTTGGGGGTCGTCCCGGGTTGTCCTCTGTGTGGAGTTTGCATGTTCTCCCCGTGTCTGCGTGGGTTTCCTCCGGGGGCTCCGGTTTCCTCCCACGGTCCAAAGACATGTAGGTCAGGTGAATTGGCCACACTAAATTGTCCCTAGGAATGAATGGGTGTGTGTGCGTGTGTGTACATACACACAGGGTGTTGTGATGCGTCTAGTGCAGCAGTGTGTAGTTGGAGGGAAGGTGCATGTGTTCTTCCAACCCGCTTGTGTCCTTCCTGCCCTTAGCTTGCTGCCGCTGGCTAGCCTCTGTGGCGAATAGGGAAGCATCCTAGCATGTAAGCCTTCCCTTGCCAGTACATAGCCTCTCCTTCACCAAGACTCCTGCCAGGCCTCCCCGTGGCCACACGTGGTAACTGGGGTCTTGCGGCCCCAGGCTAACTTGGCAGGGGATCTCGGAGCAGCAGTGGGCCCCAGAGATATGGTGTGCAGGCCCACCCTGGTGGACATGCCCTGGCACCTATCAACCACTGCCCCGCTGCCTTGTGGGTGAGTCTGGGAAGACATAAGGCTAAGGGAGCTTACCCCAACAGAAAAGCAAGCTGTGGCGGCACGCTTCGAGGCGGTTTCCAAAAAACTGGATTTCCGGCAGCCCCCTGCAGTTGTGCGGAGGTGCCGGTCGTCTAGGGATCCCCCTTGCCATCGGAACCATCTCCTCTACAATCAAGTCATGTGGCGTTGGGAGAAGCGCACCCCCCATGCCACTTTAAAAACCATCTCTGCGCAGGTATCTTCTGCTATCTGAGTCCTCAAAGGACCCACAAACAGAAGAAGATGGTCATCATTGGGCACGATGGACAACCAGCAAGCAAGCAAGCGTGTGTGTGTGTGTGTGTGTGTGCGTGCGTGCGTGCGTGTGCGTGTGTCGGCCCTGTGATGGCCTGGCGGCCTGTCCAGGGTGTCTCCCCGCCTGCCGCCCAATGACTGCTGGAATAGGCTCCAGCATCCTCGCGACCCTGAGAGCAGGATAAGCGGTCAAGATAATGGATGGATGGATGGGTCAAGTAGGCAATTAGTCGGCTTAGAAGCTGACACGAGCTTAGTCCAAGTATCAACAGAGACAGTCTCAAAAGCTTTAATAACAGGGACTATCTGTATTGATATGAATCTGTACGAACAAGAATTTGGTAAGTAATGTTTACCTTCATATGGCCTGTTAATGTCACATGTACAAATTCATACATTTGAGGAAGAACCTGTGTGTGTGTGTGTGTGTGTGTGTGTGTGTGTGTGTGTGTGTGTGTGTGTGTGTGGGTGGGTGGGGTGCATGTGCACAAAATATGTGCTGCAGTATGGATCGACACTCACCTTTGCCTCGGGTTTGTCGTCCAGCAATAGCTATTAACCCTGTTTTCTTTGATAAGTGAAGCGTTAGCCTGGGTAGAAACATGAGAGAGATGAGGGAATAATGAGGAACAAAAGAATTATGTTTAAACATGAAAACTGATTTACAAAACTGATTTACAAAACACTTGTTGGATCATTTCCACATTATTGATTGCTTCCTTATTGTGCATTTGGCAAGAAGGAAGGATTGATGCGATCTCAAGTGGACCTTAGGTCGACTGAAAGTTTGTCAGACTAATATCACCCAGGTGCTCCAGTGAAGATGCAGGAATGCTAGTTCATGGGCTAAAAGAGGCGACGCATAGGGAGCCATTTATGTTCAATGATGTTAGCATGTTAAAATTTGGCTTGCCGCCGGTTCGAATCCCTGTGTTACCTCCAGTTTGGTAGGGCGTCCCTACAGACAAAATTGGCTGTGTCTGTGGGTGGGAAACCGGATGTGGGTATGTGTCCTGGTCGCTGCACTAGCACCTCCTCTGGTCGGTCGGGGCACCTGTTCGAGGGGAGGGAGAACTCAGGGGAATAGCGGGATCCTCCCATGCGCTATGTCCCCCTGTGGAAACTCCTCACTGTCAGGTGAAAAGAAATGGCTGGTGACTCCAGATGGATCGGAGGAGGCATGTGGTAGTCTGCAGCCCTCCCCGGAACAGCAGAGGGGGTGGAGCAGCGACTGGGACGGCTCGGGAGAGTGGGGTAATTGGCCGGATACAATTGGGGAGAAAAAGGGGGAAAAACATCCCCCCTAAAAAACTTGACATGGGCATCTTACTGCAGACTCTTAATGCTGGCAAGCTAAATAATGACTCCTTAAAGCCATGGGCAGGGTATTTGGCCAAGTACAATTGGGGAGAAAAAGGAGAAAAATCCAAAAAAACAAAAACAAAACACATTGGATGTGAGATGATCCATTGCTGACAGGACTTGTGGAACTGACGCGACACTGACAGCGATTGAATTCGAACATCAGATTTACATTACATTCATTCAACAAGAGAAAACTACATCTGAGGTGCGTAATATAACAGTTGTTGATGTAACAGTGACTACATTTATTCATATAAAACCAGACTGAGCATGTTTCTGTGCTTGGGGTGCAAGCATGTACAGGTATAAGTTGTTTCTATGCTCATGTTGAAATGGAGCACGTTGGTCTGCAAGAGGAATTTGCCACGGGAGAATTTTGTACACCAGAGAGAATGATGAAACATAACTAGGTAGTTAATACTGACAACTGTTCACTTAGATAATTAAACATTCAGTTGCTTGTGAAAACTTTTGTTAAGTATTTGGAGGAGAAAGAATATGCTCACCCCTTCCCCAGTTCTAACTACTCTGCCCCCCCCCAACCTGCCCAGAAACCTCCTGCAAAGGCAGCCCTGGTAATGTAATGTTCTGCTTATTGTTGATGAAAAGAATTTGCCTGAAGAAAGACGTAGTTCATGTGAGTGTTGTCAGTAAGAGGCTTGCTAGCAAAACGACTTAATGCTAGACTTCTGATCTTCACAGGACCATCTAGTTTCATTTCTGAGTCCATACAGAACTGCACCTTCTATCTATCTAGAATGTTCATCTGGTGACACATTCTGATGTCTATTAAACACCCTAACAACTATTTCAAATCTCAAATGTATTACTATTTTGTATTACTATTTCTAAACTATTTCCTTCAAACGGCCATAAGCAATCACCAGCTGTCATGTAGACAGCTGGTGATTGCTTATGGCATGAAACAGGCTTACACTGTCTCATAAAGAATTTACTTGACTCACTGGATTATTTTGCTCCTTATTTGTTGAGCACTTTCCCTACCGTTGAGTGTTTCCTTCAACAAAGTTTCAGATATATGAATGTTATTCTCTACCTCTTTAGAATAAAAAATAATGTTCAGTCTAGTTCAATGTGGAACCTTCCTACACATATCCTAAATGATGTATCTCTAGCCAAAAATAGTCTAGAGATTTAACTTAAATTCAGCAGGCCAGTGGTAAGCAATTCCACAAGCACCTCAAAATGTTGGCCGAGAGGGTTGGGGATCACATGGTGTAAATTAGAGAGATGGTGAAAAAGATAGACTACTTACAAAACATTAACATATACACTACCGTTCAAAAGTTTGGGATCACCCAAACAATTTTGTGTTTTCCATGAAAAGTCACACTTATTCACCACCATATGTTGTGAAATGAATAGAAAATAGAGTCAAGACATTGAAAAGGTTAGAAATAATGATTTGTATTTGAAATAAGATTTTTTTTACATCAAACTTTGCTTTCGTCAAAGAATCCTCCATTTGCAGCAATTACAGCATTGCAGACCTTTGGCATTCTAGCTGTTAATTTGTTGAGGTAATCTGGAGAAATTGCACCCCACGCTTCCAGAAGCAGCTCCCACAAGTTGGATTGGTTGGATGGGCACTTCTTTGAGCAGATTGAGTTTCTGGAGCATCACATTTGTGGGGTCAATTAAACGCTCAAAATGGCCAGAAAAAGAGAACTTTCATCTGAAACTCGACAGTCTATTCTTGTTCTTAGAAATGAAGGCTATTCCATGCGAGAAATTGCTAAGAAATTGAAGATTTCCTACACCGGTGTGTACTACTCCCTTCAGAGGACAGCACAAACCGGCTCTAACAGGTACTATTTAATGAAGATGCCAGTTGGGGACCTGTGAGGCGTCTGTTTCTCAAACTAGAGACTCTAATGTACTTATCTTCTTGCTCAGTTGTGCAACGCGGCCTCCCACTTCTTTTTCTACTCTGGTTAGAGCCTGTTTGTGCTGTCCTCTGAAGGGAGTAGTACACACCGGTGTAGGAAATCTTCAATTTCTTAGCAATTTCTCGCATGGAATAGCCTTCATTTCTAAGAACAAGAATAGACTGTCGAGTTTCAGATGAAAGTTCTCTTTTTCTGGCCATTTTGAGCGTTTAATTGACCCCACAAATGTGATGCTCCAGAAACTCAATCTGCTCAAAGAAGTGCCCATCCAACCAATCCAACTTGTGGGAGGTGCTTCTGGAAGCGTGGGGTGCAATTTCTCCAGATTACCTCAACAAATTAACAGCTAGAATGCCAAAGGTCTGCAATGCTGTAATTGCTGCAAATGGAGGATTCTTTGACGAAAGCAAAGTTTGATGTAAAAAAAATCTTATTTCAAATACAAATCATTATTTCTAACCTTGTCAATGTCTTGACTCTATTTTCTATTCATTTCACAACATATGGTGGTGAATAAGTGTGACTTTTCATGGAAAACACAAAATTGTTTGGGTGATCCCAAACTTTTGAACGGTAGTGTAAGTTTGCACATTTCCATCTTTTGTTTGTCGTATTATGACTGAACAACTCAGAGAATGGTATACATTACCCTTCCAAAAGATCCATAGTGGAAGGAGTGACATCTGTGTAGAGCACAACATGCCCCAGCAAATGGGACTGCAGGTGCTTGCTGTAGGTCTCCAGGTTAAAGTTTTCCCAGCTCTGGGACTCTGGAGGGTTGGTGTCTAGTGCCAAGCACCCCTGAGGCAGCACGTGTCCATCTTGAAGCTCAGCACTGGACACAAGTTTGAGGGAGGCTTTGGTCAACTTGATTAGGCCATCTTTGTCTGCATGGTTGTGCAGCCACATGAGGAAGTCAGCTCTGCGCTTCTGTGAGGGAACAGAGGAGTAAAATACAATAAAATCTCAAAAGGTATCTTTCACAGATCCCCTGGTATACACCACGTAAACTTCTCATCAGACATCTATCAGTTTATATAAAAATACTCCTTATTGTTCTGGTTGAATTTGACTAGAGGAACATGGTGTATAATTATTTTTTGTATGATCATAGTAAAACATTATTGTATCAAAAACTGCACTTGAGATATTATACCAATTTGCATTACAGATTTACTGTTATTGTGGGGTCAGATAGACTAAAGGATTTTCACATTTTCATTGACTGTAACTGGTGTTCAAGGAGGGACATCTGGATGTCATCATGGAGTATTCAACACTATCTGCTTACTGTGGGGGCCAAGACAAATAGGATCCACTCTTCTATGTGACTGAAAACACACTATACCATGTAATCCTTCTGAGTTGCTAGCCTGTGTTGATGAACTTGGCAAACCAAACTTTGTATTTGGCACCTCATATAACCAGGATCTGGCAAATGTGCAAAAAAAACAAAAACAAAAAAAATCTTGACTGAAAATTTTATTTCAGGCCAAATCATGTTCTTTTTTTTGCAATTCAAATTTTTTTATTGATTTTGAAAAGGTTGGTACATGACAAATTAACATATCAAATAAGACATTTCACCTGTGATGCCACAAACAGAAATAAAATAGCTCTAAAATAAAAGAAATCCGTACAAGAGAATATACGGCACTAGTCGTATCCCAAAGAAAAGGAGGCCACCCAGGCAACCAAAGACAGGAATCATATTTAAGAGGCGAGGTGATGATCAGTGACCAGCAGTATGGTTTCATGCCACAAAAGAGCACCACAGGTGTGATGTTTGCTTTGAGAATGTTGATGGAGAAGTATAGAGAAGGCCAGAAGGAGTTACATTGTGTCTTTGTGGATTTAGAGAAAGCATATGACAGGGTGCTGAGAAAGGAGGTGTGGTATTGTATGAGGAAGTCGGGAGTTGCAGAGACATATGTAGGAGTGGTGCAGGATATGTATGAGGGAAGTGTATCACAACAGTCTGGTACAACGTCCACATTACTGCTGATGCTGCACCAATCCACCTGTCAATTTCCCGCTCCATCCTACCCTCACTTGTGAACAAGACCCCAAGATACTTGAACTCTTTCACTTGAGGCAACAACTCATCCCCAACCCGGAGGGAGCAATCCACCATTTTACGGTAGAGAACCATGGCCTCAGACTTGGAGGTGCTGATTCTCATCCCAGCCACTTGACACTCAGCTGCAAACCACCCCAGTGCGTGCTGGAGGCTGCATTCTGATGAAGCCAACAAAACCACATCATCTGTAAAGAGCAGAGATGCAATTCTGAGGTTCCCAAAACTGACACACTCCTCACCTTGGCTGCACCTTGAAATCCTGTCTATGAATATCACAAACAGAATCGGAGACAAGAGACTACCTTGGCGGAGTACGACACCCACCAAAAACGTGTTTGACTTTGTGCCGAAAATGTTGACACAGGTCCCACTTTGGTTATACAAGGCTTGTATAAACAAAGTGTAGTACCCCCCACAGAGTGCCCTGGGGTACATGGTCGTAAGCCTTCTCCAAGTCCACAAAACACATGTAGACTGGCTGGTCAAACTTCCATGCCTCCCTCAGCACTTCGGCAAGGGTGAAGAGTTGGTCCGTTGTTCCATGGCCAGGACGCAATCCACATTGTTCCCCCTGGATCCAAGGTTCGGTCAAAGCCTCCTTTCCAGCACCCTAGAGTAGACTTTCCAAGGGAGGCTGAGCAATGTGATGCTCCGATATTTGGAGCACACCCTCCGGTCACTCTGGAGGTGGCTTGGGCCTAATTCAACAAAACAACTGAGAAGGAAGGGGACCACCACATATAACTCCCATGAAATCCTCATGTTAGCACTCTTAGTGATTGTCACAGTTTGGTAGCCAGTAAGCTATTTGGAATCACGTTTATGGAGATTTATGATTGCATTGCCTGAGGTTGACCATGCCTGGACTCCAGAGAAAGCCCTCTCCTTAAATGTAGAAAAAAGTGTGCAAAGTAGTTTGGTTGAAGTGGACCACTGTGTGTACCACCATAATTATCAACACAAGGGATTTAACATCAGATCCTGTGTACTACTGAATTGATAACACTGATTTGAGGGCTATACCTGAGAAGTGGAAAGGATGTTGATCGCGGTCGGAAGTGGGTCCTGGTTTCGTTCACAAGAGAGGCCCAAAGAAGTGAGGATTTCAGTCAGGACCTCGTAGCGATGTACATTGCTCACCTTTAGGTCATTAAAGCCTTCTGCTGTCACTTGCTGTGAGTCTGGAGTAAGTTCCAGGTGTACCTGCAGTTAGAGCAAATCATGTCTAAAAGAGATTTTGAAATACTTTTGTTATGTAACTTAATGTATATTAGGTTCCCTTCAAAATCAGACAATATGATAATCAAAAGTGACTTAAACAGTATTCTACAACATCAGTGCAGTGTCAACTGAAGGTTACTAACTATAAAGGCCCTTTGATTAAAAAAAAAAAACAACCTCAAACACAAGCGGCTACTTAACCACTTAAAGATGGATTACATGAACGGATAAAGTAAAGGAGACCGGCGGAGATGCCTTAATAACCTCCCATTGCCAGGACAAGTGTTTCACATTAACTCTAATAAGGTAGTCTACACATAATACTAAATTATTAGTAATATCATCAACCCAGCACAATCAGACAACTGCATGTCTTTACCTGGCACAGGACAGCTTCCCCTCCATCGTCTCCATGAGTCATCCTAACAATGACCATATCTCTCTCTCCATTAAGATGTGCTTGCTTCAGCTCTCCCCACAGTTCTACTTCTCCTCCTCCCCATTGGTCTCTGATGAATACATTTCCATTAGCCAGCACACTCAGCTCCAATTCTGTGCTGTCTTCTCTGGTAAAGCTTAGAGTGCTGACCTGCCTATGCTGACCATGCCTGGCTTCCAAAGAGAGCCCTGCAGGGCAGAGGGTAGAAGACAATCCCAGGACCTTGCCACCCTGGCTCAGGTATGTGAGGAAACAGGTCTGTATCTCTGGCTCCAGGGGTTCTTCCTCAGCAAGCAGCAGCAGCATGGTGCTCTCTAGCCAAGGACCAGTTAGAACGTGCTGTGGCTGTAGGTGGTATATTACATAGTTGTCCATACTGATGCACTCAGTTAAAAGCTCATGGATTATCTGATAACGCTCCTGGCAGCCACCTGTGTAAACCAGCACATTGGGTGGTTTAACATTAGAGTTAATGCTACCGCATTGATCAAGAAACCCTTTACCATCATCCTGGGCTTCATATCCACTAACCAGATCAGTGGAACTGTCATCAGGAAGTTCAGGAATGTTCTCCACTGAGGCATACCTAACAGAGAGGATAGTGCTGTTTTCCAGCTCCAAGCACTCATGGCAGCTGGACAGATGGAGTGGGTGGCCATTGCCATCCATGTGGTGATGATTCCCCAAGGACTGCACCTCCTCCTTGCATACAGTTCCAAAAACTTGGCTATTGTGGAAGGGCTGTGATTCTTGCATCTGTTCTATCCCACCATTTCTCTCTGGTGCTCGGAGAAGACTGCCTTTTTGGGGCTCAGCTAACCAATCACAGGAAAAACCCTGAGATGGGTCCGAGAGGAATGTCTCAGTCTGTGTGCTGGGTGAGAGTGAAATCAAATTCTTCTGGCTTGCCAGATGTTGCCTCACTTCCAGCTGTTTGAGGGCGGATTCTTGGAGAAGGACAGCTAAGAGAAGGTTTAAGAAGTAAAAGTATTTGTCACTTTGCTGAGCTGCAAAACATGCTTGATATTTGCCTGAAATGTATTTTCTCTTTTGCATGTGCATTTACAACAATTCAAAGCAGGATAAAGGAAAAATGCATTTCAAATACATATGACTCAAATCTGATAATGTTCTGAAGAACTAGTGAAGCATTAGCATCATGAATGGGTATATCAACAGGACATATGCTTGGCAGATTTAATCTAAAGACAACTCACAGACTATCTTTGAAGGCACAAGTCCATTGTCCAGCTGAAGGCGATCTTCCATAAAGGCCACCCCCAGGCAGCTGAAGTTATCCACACTGGCCTGAGCAACTGCCCTGTATGGTTGCTTGGGGCTACATGCCAGGGGCACACAATAGTCAGACCACTTCAGCACCTTAAAATAATACAGCACAGAAGATTGATTAAAGGACAGGTCTTATGAATGAAGTTTAACTTTTCAGAAAGTATTCATCTTAAAATTTTTATTTATGCTATGCTGTGTTGCAAATGCAAATTAAATATAAAAATATCAAATGTATTTTTTCTATTTCTATATAATTCTCAATGTCAAAATGAAATATAGCTGCATGCAGTTATTGAGGGGGGCAAGCACTAATGTTGATATGTCGGGGTGTCACGTAAATCACTGCATAGGTGCTAGTAGGGTAGACATGCAGAGACGGTTTTGTGGAAAACGTTTTTCGTGTACTTTTTGGCATCTTGGGTTGGGCAAGGTTTCCTCGCTGGAATCTGGCAATGCAATAAGCCGTCTATAATTTTCAGCCCCTTTTGTGTTCTCTGAGTGACACGTATCATTTTAAAATGTTTACAAGCTCATATTCATGTGGTTTGTGCAAGTCTTTTAGAAGCATCTATAAAAATTGATGCTTCATTTTCTTCAGAATCAGAATCAGAAACACTTTATTGATCCCCGAGGGGAAACTGGGTAGCCCTTCTGTGACATTAGCATAACAAAGGGATCCAAGCGATTTATGATCGTAAGCCCCACCACTGACCAATCAGAAGCAAGCACTGGCCCTATGCCCCTTCCCCTGACCAGTCAGAAGCAAGCACTGCCCTAAGTCCTGCCCCATGACCAATCAAATGCAGGCTGAGCCCCGACTGATTTATGACACCCCCGAGTCCCACACCCTGACCAATCAAATGTAAGCTACACCCCCGTGCCTACCCCATGTCACTGAGCACGTACGCA
The DNA here is from genome assembly GCF_029633865.1 of Lampris incognitus. Classification (NCBI taxonomy): domain Eukaryota; kingdom Metazoa; phylum Chordata; class Actinopteri; order Lampriformes; family Lampridae; genus Lampris; species Lampris incognitus. The sequence continues at coordinate 54,776,605 of NC_079218.1, read as the reverse complement.
CACGAGGACACACATGCACGTGCCAGCAGCTTATTGGCACTGAAAGTGCCACACGCAGGCACACAACACACACACACACACACACACACCTCATGCTCATTACAATACAAAGGAGCAATAAACTAATTCAACATGACATCTTGCCAAGATTGTTAATACAGATAACCTTGATACACAAACATCAGAAGAGCAGTACACTAGCTAATACAACTTTTGGCTACAACATGCCTTGACCTGTGTGTTTTCTTTAACCCTCATCCTACCAACACAATTAACACACAAGAAGTACTGTAAGAAACAACCATCATAGCAAAATGTGAACTTATTTCTTCTCAAAACAATATTAGTTGTGTAATTAATGTCATCTGAAAACAAACTATTATTACTTCAGTTCATTTGCATATTGTTTAAAATGAAACTATATACCTGAGGTCCCACCGAGACTTGAACTCGGATCGCTGGATTCAAACTCCAGAGTGCTAACCATTACATCATGGGACTAACTCAGTCTGACAGACTGGGTAAAATCTGAGATTCCCAATCACGCCAAACTCATTTTGTCCCTCTCTTCATGTGGAAAAGCGAAACTTACATGACAGACTCCAGCAATGTCAAGTAAATCACAACGAACCTGTGTCTCCACATTTCAGACTGCAAACTGATGGACAATGATAAATCAAAACTGTTGATCCTTAACTGAAAATGCTTCATGAGCCATTTAAATTCCCCAACTTGCTCAACCCAAGAGGGGACCTGTTTGGAGGGCGCACATCTGCAGTCTCTCTTAGACATACAGCTTGGGAGAATGATCAGTTCAATATGTGGATGATACTTCACTCCATCCCTACTGCAATGCAAACTGTGACTATCCGGTAGGCCATCCGACAATTATCCATTCTTATTTTGATTCACCTCAAAACTACTTTGGCATAATTCGAGCCACTGTGAACCCACCTAGAGGGCTATTTTTCTGGTCTTGCCTGCAAGGGCAACTAAGGGTAAATTAGTGTTTACATTGTGTCACATGTGCGCCAAACAAAATAATCAGATGGCAGAGTGTGCCCATATGGTTCAACAGAGGGCACTCACTGGAGTGAGGACTAGTGTCCAACTCTGCAAAGCCACCGAAATATTTCAAGTGTGGCACTTTCCTAAACAAAATGATAGTCTATTTTCCAGCATCAACAAGTGTCTTACATCAACACGTCTTAAAGGCAAACAGGAAAATTCGGATTTCCCCGAAGTCTGCCAGAGATGAGGAAAGCTGGTGTCAATATATTGAAGACTACCGCCGTCATCTGGGTATTCAACTAAATCCAGAGCATATTGCCCACAATCCAACCAAAAGACTGCTCTCAAAACCTCCAATAAACTCTTTATGGGGTAAGTTTACTCAGCGACCAAACTTGCTTACCACAAGTCTCGTCAAAATCTCACAAGAGTTCTTCAAATATTTGTTCTAGGATAAGTCCAAGGTTTCAACTTTCCAGTTCCTTGATGGTCATGTTGCAATTGTGCAGTGGGATCATAACGAAGACTTCCATGTTCGCCCTGGAGATGCAAATATCTTCATAGCCTCACTCACCACTACATATGCCAGACATGGGCTTGTACAGGGAATCAGACAAACTGTGAGAGGGTCTTGTAACATGACACAGACTCAGACCTACGTTACATCACATGACAACATCAGAGCATGCCCACAGTCTCAACTGTTGGTCTTACACAAAACATAGGCTAGCACGCAGGAGAACACGCAAACTCCACACAGAGGATGACCTGGGATGACCCCCAAGGTTGGATAACCCCAGGGCTCGAACCCAGGACCATCTTGTTGTGAGGTAACCGCGCTAACCACTGCGCCACCGTGCCGCCCTACGTTTATTAATGTGGAGACAAATGTTCGGAAATTGGCATGTAATGAGCAAATAAAAACATCTGTAACCCATATGACATATAGGGCTACTAACAGTCATTGATTTAGAGTTGTAGTGACATGCCGCTCCTTAAGGGGCGCACTATGCAACTCGCTAGGGTAGAGACTGCTACACGCAGTCGACTTTTGTTTTTTTCTCTTTTCTTTTTGTGATCATCCTGGAAGTTGTGGTATTGAACCGACGACTGAATTCCATTGTACATAGCCTCAGAAAGTTAAGAGTATTGACATTTTTTGATTGTGAAAAGTGTTATGTATAATCAGAATCTCATCTGTGAGCTTACGAGATGAAGGTGTGTCGAGTTTTAAGTATTTGGAACTCCGATTGGTTTTTTGAACTACCAGATAGAATTTGGGAGACTGTGATGGCGAGCCCAGCCCAGTGAGACTGTGGACAATCATAGAAGCGGTAGCCTACCGTAGGATCTGTCCCAGGAAACGTCTGACAAGCCTGAATCATTCATCCAGACACCAGATAAGAACCCATACACACTAGCCTATTTCCTCTACCAGGGTAGAAATAGTCATCGTTGAAGTATATTCAGTACACTCACGGATCAGGAACTGAACTCTTGGACCAACACATACACTCAAGGACAAGGAACTGAATTTTTCTTTCATCTCAAACTGCTAACACTCATTGAGGGTTGTGATTTGAACGAGGTTTTCTTTGGTTTATTATTTTATTTACTTTAAAGAGTTCTATTTTGTTTTATTTCAATTCTTTTATGTAAAAGTCAGCGTTGTGTATATTTTGCTGTTGTGAGGCAATAAAATTGTCAGCTGTTCAACTACACAACAACTCCTCTTGTGAGTTAGTCCAGGCAAACCCCTCACCGAATCTAGTTAGATGTTAGCGCCTTTACTGCTACCCCTAATTTGCACTGGAGGCGCTACACATCATTTGCATATTTTTACTATTATTGATTTAAGGAACCTTAATGTACATGTACAAGCTGAGGTCCCCTTAGCTACCCCATAATTTGAACCCTGGCTACATCTAACGTCTAAATTCAGTTACCCCTCCCCCCCAAACAGGCGCCCTGACCGACCACAGGAGGGGCTAGTTCAGCGACCAGGATACACATCCACATTCATCTTCCCAACTGCAGACACGGCCAATTGTGTCTGTAGGATGCCCGACCAAGTCGGAGGTAACACGGGGATTTGATCCAGCGATCTCCGTATTGGTAGACAATGGACTAGAGTGCTACGCTACCCGTATGTCCAGAGGACACTGATGTTTAACTTGAGTATCGCAACGCACGTGAGGTCATCAGTCTGCCATCACCCACTTACCTACTCGATGTGAGTATTGCAACTGGCTAGCTACCATGAGTAAAAAACAAACGTCACTTGAAAATTTCTTCAGAAGAGGTAGGTGCGATAATGCAGAGACAACAGAGACAGAGACTGCAAAAAGAAGAAAGCCTCTTTAGAGAGGAATTACGAGTCGTACCTAAAATATGGCTTTATTGCGACCAATGACTCGCATGTCATGACTTTGTCTTCTATTCACATAAAAGATCCTGACACCATCATTAAGGTGTTAAATGAAGAACTTATAAAGCTGTCTATTTGGTTTAAGTCCAACAAACTATTACTTGACATTAAAAACACAAGCTTCATCTTTTTTGGTCTTCAGGTATTTTTAACTCCTCATCTAAAATTGTAATCGATAACGTCCCCATAACTAATGTGTGTTCTACGCGATTCCTTGGCATTCTGCTTGATAAATCCTTAATCTTGGAATATTGGAAGGCTGCCGGACAGACCTAGCAAACCCAAACGTGTAGTGAGGGTGAACTGGGAATGTCTGGCGGAGGCCCCTGTCCATGAGGTCTTCAACTCCCACCTCCGGAAGAAGTTCTCATGTATCCCGAGGGAGGCTGGGACATGAAGTCTGAGTGGGCCATGTTCAAAGCCTCTATTGCAGATGCGGCAGGTAGGAGCTGTGGTCATAAGGTCATCGGTGCCTGTCGAGGTGGCAACCTAAGAACCCACTGGTGGAGACTGGTGGTAAGGGAAGCCGTCAGGCTGAAGGAGGAGGCCTTTTGGGCTTGGTTGGCTTAGGGGTCTCCTGAAGCAGTAGACAGGTACCAGGAGGCCAGAAGGGCTGTGGCTTCGGTGCTTGCAAAAGTAAAAACTCGGGTGTGGGAGGAATTCGGTGAGGCTATGGAGGACTTTTGGTTGGCCTCAAGGAAGTTCTGGCAAACCATCTGGCGACTCAGGAAGAGAAAGCAGGGCTTGACTCAGGCTGTGTTCAGCCGGGGATGGAACTGCTAACCCGGACTGGGGATGTTGTCAGGCGGTGGAAAGAACACTTTGAGGAGCTCCTGAACCTGGCTAACATGTCCTCAGTGGAGGAGGTAGATAGAGTCTGATGACTCGTGAGAAGCCCCACCCATATCCCTGGCAGAGGTCTCTGAGGTAGTTAAGAAGCTCTTCGCTGGCAAGGCGCCGGGTATGGATGAGATATGCCCTGAGATGCTGAAGGCTCTGGACATTGTTGGGCTGTCTTGGCTGACAGCCTCTTCAGGTTCACGTGGAGGTCGGGGACAGTACCTGTGGAGTAGCAGACTGGGGTGGTCATTCCCATATTTAAAAAAGGGGACCAGAGGGTGTGCTCCAATTATTGGGGCATCACACTGCTCAGCCTCCCTGGGAAAGTCTACTCTAGGGTGCTGGAAAGGAGGCTCCAAACGATTGTCGAACCTCGGATACAGGAAGAACAATGCGGGTTCTGTCCTGGCCTTGGAACAATGGAACAACTCTTTACCCTTGCCGAAGTGCTGAGGGAGGCATGGGAGTTTGACCAGCCAGTCTACATGGGTTTTGTGGACTTGGAGAAGCCTTACGACTGTGTACCCCATGACACTCTGTGGGGGGTACTGCGGGAGTATGGGTTACTTAGCAATTGCTACAAGCCACCCGGTCCTTGTATAATCAAAGTCAGTGCTGTGTCAATATTCTCGGCACAAAATCAAACATGTTTTCGGTGGGTGTCCAACTCCGCCAAGGTTGTCCCTTGTCTCCGATTCTGTTTGTGATATTCATGGACAGGATCGCAAGGTGCAGCCAAGGTGAGGAGTGTGTCCATTTTGGGAACCTCAGAATTGCATCTCTGCTCTTCGCAGATGATGTGGTTTTGTTGACTTCATCAGAACGCGACCTCCAGCGCGCACTGGGATGGTTTATAGTTGAGTCTGAAATGGCCAGGATGAGAGTGAGCACCTCCAAGTCTGAGGCCATGGTTCACTACTGGAAAATGGTGTATTGCTCCCTCCGGGTTAGGGATGAATTGTTGCCTTAAGTGAAGGAGTTCAAGTACCTCGGGGTCTTGTTCACAAGTGAGGGTAGGATGGAGTGGAAGATTGACAGGTGGATTGGTGCAACATCCGCAGTAATGCGTACGTTGTACCAGACCATTGTGGTGAAGAGGGAGCTGAGCCAGAAGGCAAAGCTCTCAATTTACCAGCTAATCTTTGTTCCAACCTTCACCTATGGTCATGAGTTTTGGGTAGTGACCGAAAGGGTGAGATCGCGGATACAAGCGGCTGAAATGAGCTTCCTCTGTAGGGTGTCTGGGCTCAGCCTTAGAGATAGGGTGAGGAGCTTGGACATCCGGAGGGAGCTCGGAGTACAGCCACTGCTCCTTTGTGTCGAAAGGAGCCAGTTGAGATGGTTCAGGCATCCGATTTGTATGCATCCTGGGTGCCTTCCTTTGGAGGTTTTCCGGGCGCCTCCAACTGGGAGCAGACCTCGGGGTAGACCCAGAACTCGTTGGAGGGACTACATGTCCAGTCTAGCCCGGGAACGCATTGGGATCCCCCAGGAGGAGCTGGAGGGCGTTGCTGGGGAGAGGGATGTCTGGGGTGCCCTACTTAGCTTGCTCCCACCCTGACCCGACCCCGGAGAAGCGGCTGATGATGAGATGAGATGAGATGAGACATTGAAAATGTGCATATTGCATTGCTGCAATTGTTTCCTATAGTATGCTGCCTGGAAAATGCCAGTTTTAAATCCCCTTGAGTGTTTTTAGGCAATTCTCCTTCACAATGTCTATCCAATAATATATTGTATATATTTTTACATTTTTCATATCTGTCAGTAAATATAAAACAAACAAACAAACAAACAAACAAACACAAACAAAAAAAATTTCTTGTTGCAGGGAACAAGCCCAGGGCTCACGCTGATTCAATGATATCGCTGAGTTGCAATATCTTTTATGTTCATGCAAGGAAAATATGTGTTGTGTGTTTAATATCCAAACATTACTTAAATGTTATGATGTTACTGACTTATAAACCTAACCTATATTCTGGTTGTGCTTCTCAAAATTTTCCTAGGCGCTTTGTGTAAAATGTATGCCTCTTTGTCTGCTCTCTTATGTTCTCCCGTCACCACCATGCAGTCACCAATCCCTTTCAGATTGCGCCTCCTGCATAAGATATAATCCTCCTGTGTGCACCTTCCTCCACCCTTATACGTCACCCTGGGTTCTCCCCTCTTCTTGAAATATGTATTCCCACAGCCATTTCCATCCTTTTCAAAAAATCCACCACCATCTGTCCTTCCACATTCCTCTCCTTGACACCATATCTACCGATCACCTACCAACATGCCCCATTGAAGTCCACCCCAATGACCACTCTCTCCTCCTTGGGTACCCTCTCCACCACTTCATCCAACTCACTCCAGAATTCTTCTTTCTCTTCCATCTCACATCCAATTTGCGGGGCACATGCGCTGATAATATTCATCATCACACCTTCAGTTTTTCTGGTTCATACTCATCACTCTGTCTGACACTCTCTTCACCTTCAACACACTCTTGACATACTCTTCCTTCAGATTACTCCTACCCCATTTCTCCTCCCATTCGCACCATGGTAGAAGAGTTTGAACCCACCTCCAATGCTGGCCTTACTCTTCTTCCACCTGCTCTCTTGCACACACAGTATATCTACCTTCCTTCTCTCCATCATATTAGCCAACTTTCTCCCTTTACCTATCACAGTGCCAACATTCAAAAGTTCTGATTCTAACCTTCACACTCCTACCCTTCCTCCTCTCCCGCTGCCTCTGGACATGCCTTCCTCATCTCCTTCTCCTTCGCCCAACAGTAGTATAGTTTTCACCAGCACCCTGCCAGCTACCAATACGGGTGGTGGTTGTTGGTGAGCTGGGCCTCGACCGAGCCGGTATGGAAATCTGATTTATGATCCACATATTTGATTTGGGAAAGGTTTTATGCTGGATGCCCTTCCTAACGTAACCCTCTCCATTTATCCGGGCTTGGGCCCGGCACTAAGAATGGCTAATGACTAAGAATGCCTTGTGCATCCTCAGCGGCTGGCATTAGTTGTGCTAAACAGGCAAAACAGGCTAAAAAAGGCAAAATACTGGTTAAGTCAACAAAAGGCCAGTCTTATTTATGAAGAAAATTTAAAAACAACCAAAACTGACCAACATGCTGTGCAACAGATATGCAGCTAACTACAAAGAGTCCTGAAAATTGACAAAAATAAAGTCAAAAACAAAAGGGTAGGCAGTCAATGGATAAAACAGCAGGTATGAGGAGACAGAATGTCTGGCAGAGGAAAAAGAAAGCAAAGCTATTATTGCAATAGATCAATGATGGTGGCTTTTATCTTGTAGGACCTGAACACATTAAATGGAAAATATGTTCTGAAGGTACAGAACAAATTCAACTCCACAAACGATCTTTGTGTGCTTTTTAACTGGAGTTGAATGGGCTTATTCAATTTATTTTCTAATGCCTGTTAACGAGGACAAATGCAAAGAGAAATAAATGCTTTGCTATGAGGATTACTACAGCTGATGCAACAGCCTAAACTTAATTATAAACACTGCTGTATATAGACTAGTTACAAGTTGTGGTAATTTTAACCTCAGTAACTGTTTCTGAGTTGACACTTGCTTTGATGCTTATCTGGATAGACAACCATGACAAAAAATAGTTTGCATATTCCAGTAGCAAGAATACTGAGGCGTATATCATGTTGTATTGTGTATACTGCTGGGCCACTGCTTTTATGGTAATACATGTATTTTGTCATCCAGTAAGTTAGGGTGTATGCATATCATTTTTTTTATTTTCCTCCCTTTTTCTCCCCAATTGCATCTAGCCAATTAATTACCCCACTCTTCCGAGCCTTCCCAGTCACTGCTCCACCCTCTCTGCCGATCCGGGGAGGGCTGCAGACTACCACATGCCTCCTCCGATACATGTGGAGTCGCCAGCTGCTTCTTTTCACCTGACAGTGAGGAGTTTCACCAGGGGGACATAGTGCGTGGGAGAATCATGCTATTCCCCCCAGTTCCCCCTCCCCCCTGAACAGGTGCCCCCACCGACCAGAGGAGGTGCTAGTGCAGCGACCGGGGCACACACCCACATCCGGTTTCCCACCTGCAGACATGGCCAATTGTGTCTGTAGGGATGCCCGACCAAGCCGGAGGCAACACAGGGATTTGAACCGGGATCCCCGTGTTGGTAGGCAACAGACTAGACCCCTACGCTACCTGGATGCCCCCGCATATATATTAATTTAAAGTTGACTTCATAAAGTTTTAGCAGTCCAGCATAAACGTGTCCTGTCCCGTTAAGACTGGTAGGCCGTTACTGATGAGACAGAATAAGGAGTGAGATGATCAGTGTGGGAGCGACAGCCCAGTGGGAGTGAGAGTAGGCATCATGCAAGTTGAAAGTATTCTCACAAAACAGTATTAACAGTGCATTTAAAGTTCTATTTCAAGAATTGTGTCACAACACTAGTTTAACATACTTATCCAATATTTAATACATACATTTTTATTAGATGAGTGAGGAGAAGAGTTGCCCGCGCTGTGTCCTGAAGCACCTTCTATGATGAATAAAATCTTCTCTATCTGTGGACCATAAACCAGTGAAGACCCCAACAATACAGTCCACTTGCTGAGGTCATCACATGCCTAGGACAATACAAACAACATAGAGACTGATGTCGACAGACCTTGAATACGTTATTTAATTGAACAATTAAATAGTGTCAAATAATAGTATCAATAGTTCTTTAAATATATTTATAAATGTATAGATATTTATATTTATAGATATTTGTTAAATACATGAAACCAAGCTAGAAACACAAATTCAGCTCCAGTCATGCATTAATTTTACCAATCAAACTGAGATTGCTATTAAGTTTATGCAAAGACACACTACAGCAGCACTAGTAACAACGAGATTCTCCCATTAGTCCTATCACAGCGCTGCCCGCATTCCACACACACATATGTGTGGAAAGGTCAGACCCTTTAGTCGACTGGTTAACGTTGTCGCCCATGATGCGAGAGACCCAGGTTCGCGTCCCGGCTGCGGCAGTTCCCAGGCTGCCCCTTGAATTCGCTACATTGGTGTCAGAAGGGGGATGGTGAGACTGTGAGGCCATCGGAAGCGCATGCGCCCAGAGGCATGAGGGAGCTGATATGCTGAAGCGCGGGGACGCACTTCCGGAAGGAGGGGGGTAATGTAACGATCACAGACGAATGAATAGACTTGCTAGCCCTTGGCTAACGGGCCAGACCCTTTAGTCAACTGGTTAACATAGTCGCCTGTGGTGCGGGAGATCTGGGATCGTGAACTGGCTTCGGCAGTTCGCGGCTGCTCCCATGAATTTACTACATTGGTGTCAGAAGTGGGATGGTGAGACCGTGAGGCCATCGGAAGTGCATGCGCCCAGAGGCGTGAGGGAGCTGATATGCTGAAGCACAGGGACACACTTCCCGAAGGAGGGGGTAGTGTAACAATCACGGATGAATAGACTCGCTAGCCCTTGGCTAATGGGTCAGACCCTTTAGTCGACTGGTTAACGTAGTCGCCCATGGTGTGGGAGACATGGGTTCGCATCCTGGCTCTACTCCCACGAATTTACTCCATTAATAGCGTATGTACACACTGACGGACGAAATCAGGCAGGAGTCTCCACGGACTATCCGATCACAATGTCATCCGCAGATGACATTTTGATCTGTAGTGAGAGTAGGGTGCAGGTTGAAGAGAGCCTGGAAAGGTGGAGGTATGCACTGGAGAGAAGAGGAATGGAAGTCAGTAGGAGCAAGACGGAATACATATGCATGAATGAGAGGGAGGACAGTGGAATGGTGAGGATGCAAGGAGTAGAGGTGACGAAGGTGCATGAGTTTAAATACTTGGGGTCAACTGTCCAAAGTAATGGGGAGTGACGAAGAGAGGTGAAGAAGAGAGTGCAGGCAGGGTGGAGTGGGTGGAGAAGAGTGTCAGGAGTGATTTGTGACAGAAGGGTACCAGCAAGAGTTAAAGGGAAGGTTTACAAGATGGTTGTGAGACCAGCTATGTTATATGGTTTGGAGACAGTGGCACTGACGAAAAGACAGGAGGTGGCAGAGTTGAAGATGCTAAGATTTTCATTGGGAGTGACGAAGAAGGACAGGATTAGGAACGAGTATATTAGAGGGACCGCTCAGGTTGGACGGTTTGGAGACAACACAAGAGAAGCAAGATTGAGATGGTTTGGACATGTGTGCAGGAGAGATGCTGGGTATATTGGGAGAAGAATGCTGATTATGGAGCTGCCGGGGAAGAGGAAATGAGGAAGGCCAAAGAGGAGGTTTATGGATGTGATGAGGGAGGACATGCAGGTGGCTGGTGTGACAGAGGAAGATGCAGAGGACAGGAAGAAATGGAAATGGATGATCCGATGTGGCGAACCCTAACAGGAGCAGCCAAAAGTAGTAGTAGTAGATAGTGTATGTACAGATGGGTGACAAAATAAAGGAAAACTAACAAAGCGTCTTAGTAAGGTGCTGGGCCACCACGAGCTACCAGCACATATTCAATGCACATTGGCACAGATTCTCGAGTCTCTGGACCTCTACTGGGGGGATGGAACAATTCTTCTAAAACGATATTCTCTCATTTGGTGTTTTGTTTATGGTGGTGGAGAGCTCTGTCTAACACATCGGTCCAAAATCTCCAACTGGGTTCAACTGTGTTAAGATGTGGTGACTGCGAGGGCCATAGCATATTTACATCATTTTCATCCTCATCAAACCATCCAGTGACCTCTCTCGTGCCCTGTGGATTGGGACACGTTCATCCTGGAAAAACTAATCCTATCAGGATAGAAATGCTTCATCATGAGGTAAAAGTGATCACTCAGAATAACTCTCCCCTCGAAGGGAAAAGCTGGCCCACACAATACCACGAAAATGTCCCCCATAGCATAGCATGACAGACACACACACACATATAAACTTAAAAATATATACTTACTTACACTTTAAACTTTGTACACACACACACACACACACACACACAGCTGATGAGTGCGTGATGCACGAAACAGGCTGTACTGCAAAGTATTAAAACTTTTTTTTCTTCCTGTATCAGTATTGATATTCTGCTCCTTATTAGTTGAGCCCTTATAACAACACCATTGACCATTTCAGGAAAAAAAGCTATATGTGCATATATATATATATATATATATATATACACATACACACACTGATGATTGCTTATGGCATGAAACAGGCTTGTACTGTCTCATAAAGAATTTACTTGACTCACTGGATTACATATATATTTTTATAAAGATAGATGTAGGAAAAAAAATAACCTTAATATCTTAAATCGTAATATTTTGCTCCTCGTTTGTTGAGCACTTTCATCAACACCATTGACGGTTTCCGAAAAAAAAGACACTCTATATATATATATATATATATATATATATATATATATATATAAATGGCTGCATAAGTTTGCATATCCGTAGACCAATACTTTGTTGAAGCACTTTTTGATTTTATTACAGAACTGAGCATTTTGGGTACTTAGTTCAGTTTATTGTTTATTTGACAGGGACAACGCACAATTTTACAATTGCACCAGAGTTACCCGGCAGCTAATTTGCATCTGCAGTCCCTGGGCAGGCAAACAAACAAAAATTAATAAAGAAGTAAAAACATAACAATACATAAGAAAACTATTGAACAGGCAGACAAAGAACAATCAAGACAAAATAAAAACATGACAATATATCAGAAAACCAATCTCAAAAGTTATAAATAAAATCTGATCTATTTAAAACAGTGGATATATAGCAATCTGGCCTATATGACAACAACATAATGAATATGGATTTAGTCTATTCAGCAACAATAAATATAATTAGTAAACTGACCTGAAACATCAATAAATAACAATCTGACCTAAACTATGACAACAGTTATAAAAATCAGTCTGGCCTATTCAATGGCAGGAAATAGGTCAGGTTGCACCTGGGCTGGTTCCAGCCAGAACCCCAGGCTGCTCCTGACTAAGAAACATATCGTAACTACTCTGAATAAAAACTACAACAAAAACCCTGAGTGAAATCTGAAATATGTGCAAAATATTAAAGCAAGGACATTTATTTGTGATTACACGTTTGTGCTGATTTTAAACACCGCAAAGCTGGCTGACTCTCTGACATTAGGGGGAAGGGAAGTCCACTTTCCCACCACTTTTACTGGAAATGCTGATTGACCAAAAGTAGTATTCCTAAGCTGTGGTACCCAATCTCCCCTTGAAGATGCTCTGGTCCTGACCCTTACAGTTCGGTCACTGTCGGGAGAGGCCAGGCATGCTGTCGGGGGGGGGGGGGTCCATGAATAATCTTGAACATCAGGCATACATCTGAATAAAACAAAAAACTAGCAAAATTAAGAAAGTTATATTTTTTCAGGATATGAAAGTGGTGATATTCCCTTGGTTTTTTATCCAATATTTTTAAAATCTGTTTATATAGAGAATATATAAACAGGGGTGGTCACTCCTGCTTGGGACCAAGTGGTTATACAATATGACAAATGAAGGAAAATCATGGCATGTAGAAAAAGATTTGCAGCAGATGAAGACATTTGATGCCTGATGCTCTTAAAATTATTCAAATTGAACTTAACGTTCCTGGTTACCTTACTGACATGTTTTTTAAAAGACAAGACTTGGTAATATCTTCACACTCTTCCTTTGCCGAAACATTCTAAATCCATCAAATTGCGAGGGCATCTCCTGTGCCCAGCCCTCTTCAGACAATATGAACATAGAAACAATCACCCAATCTTTTTTTTTTATCCCCCCCGCCCTTTTCCTCCCCGGTCGTATCCGGCCAACTACCCCACTCTTCCAAGCATGCCGGTCGCTGTTCCACCCCCTCTGACGATCCGGGGAGGGCTGCTGACTACCACATGCCTCCTCTAATACATGTGGAGTCGCCAGCTGCTTCTTTTCACCTGACAGTGAGGAATTTCACCAGGGAGACGTAGGTAGCGCGTGGAAGGATCACGCTACCCCCCCCCCAGTTCCCCCTCCCCCTGAACAGGTGCCCCAACCGACCAGAGGAGGCGCTAGTGCAGCAACCAGGACACAAACCCACATCTACGCTTCCCACCTGCAGACACGGCCAGTCGTGTCTGTAGGGAAACCCGACCAGGCCGGAGATAACAGCAGGATTCGAACTGGCGGTCCCCGTGCTGGTAGGCAATGGACACTACCTGCTACACTACCCAGACGCCCTCCAATCAGTGAATCAGTATTTTTGTGCAAACTTTCACTGGGATTGGATTTTTTTTTTTTCCTGAGAAAAGGCTTCCATCTTGTCACCCTACCCCATCGCCCAGACATATTATGACTTAAGATTATGGGAGATTGTTACAGGGAGCAACCAGTAGAGGCTGAACGTATGGACAGGCAAGGCGAGCAAATGTTTGGGGCCCCCAAGAATCTAGAGCGCCCTCACGGGCTGACTGACTTGACTCCACAGCAAGGACAGGAACAGCTCAAAACTGCAATGACCTCAACCCTCAACAACCCCTAAAGGGGCCCCTGACTGGCACGAGCTTGTTTTGAAGCCTCCTTACTAGTGATGGGAGGTTTGACTCTTTTTACTGACTTGAGTTTGTATGAGTCACTCACTGAAGAGAGTTGGGTTTTCGACTCACTTGAGTCATTGAATAAGTCACCCAGAGCCTGGGAAATCCCCCACCAGCCTGTACAGCATGAGCGCTAGAGACTTCCACTGGCGCCGGCCGAGCCCGCCAACTTTCAGTTTAGCCCTCCTCTGCTAACTTGAATTGATCCATGCCTTCATCACATCCAGAATTGACTACTGCAACAGCATTCTCTACAGCATTCTCTACAGGCTCTGTCCTGCTTCACCAGGTTCTGTCCTGCTTCACCAGGCTCTGTCCTGCTTCACCAAGCTCTGTCCTGCTTCACCAGGCTCTGTCCTGCTTCACCAAGCGCTGTCCTGCTTCACCAGGCTCTGTCATGCTTCACCAAGTTCTGTCCTGCTTCACCAAGTTCTGTCCTGCTTCACCAGGCTCTGTCCTGCTTCACCAAACGCTGTCCTGCTTCACCAAGTTCTGTCCTGCTTCACCAAGCTCTGTCCTGCTTCACCAAGCGCTGTCCTGCTTCACCAAGTTCTGTCCTGCTTCACCAGGCTCTGTCATGCTTCACCAGGCTCTGTCCTGCTTCACCAAGCTCTGTCCTGCTTCACCAGGCTCTGTCCTGCTTCACCAGGTTCTGTCGAGCTTCACCAAGCTCGGGGCTGTATAAATAAAATGCAATGTTTGACCACGTCTAAGTTTGTTACGTTTTTGTTTGATGGCTGGGAGAGCTGGTGCCGGATTGGCTGGGAGAGCTTGGTCTGCTGCGTCCGCTGGCCCAGGGACCACGGCCCTGTTGGAGCTGCGCCTGAGGAAGAGCGGTCTGACAGGACACAGAGGCGGGGCAGGCTAAGCTAACTGCTAGCCCATGCAGACCGGCAGTTCCAATAACACTGGGGGCGGTCTGGTGGCGGCCTCACCAAAAATCAACAACAAATGAGACCTTCACCACTTTGCTAGATGAAGATAAATACAGGACCTTTGGCCTCGGTTGAAAAGTAGCAAATCTATCTCTGCTATAAGCCAGCGAACCTAGCTGTCATAAATCTCTCGCCAGAGTGATGGTGGCGTCTTTTTCCCGATGGCCAATCATCGTTCATGAACCAGCTAAACTATCTAAATCACAGCCCATGATAGTGGAGTTGCTTTAAAAGTGAGATCATTTCACAACCAAGGACTGTATACAGCAATTACCCTAGAATATTGGCCATCTGACAATGACACTGATTTTTTATTTTTTTTTAGCATTTAGTTCCATTCACTATCATGATTCTGGTCTGTTTGCGGCCCAGGATTCTCTCCTAGGACAGGACACTTCAGCTACTTTCAGTACAATGGGTGTCAATGAAGGTGGCATGTCTCAGCAAAGCACTGAGTTGGACTGGATTCAGCTCTACCGGGACAGCAGGCAACAGGTAGGGAGCGTGTCCCCCTCCAGCGGCTGGGTTCCTTCAGAGACAAATGGCTTGAATTCTCCACAGGGAACTTTTTTTTTCAATCTCAGGCAACACTGCAGTGGTACAGTAGCATCCTGTGCATCATGTTCTTCATAAATGTTATGTCCATTATAATTCTGTTATCCTCTTTCAATGTTGTATTATGTAAACTGCGTGAACACAACATCCATTGCACGCTGTCCGTCTTGGGAGAGAGATCCCTCCTCTGTTGCTCTCCCTGAGGTTTCTTCCTAGTGTTTCTCCCTGTTAATGTGGTTTTTAGGTAGTTGTTATTCATCCCATGAGAGGGTCTAAGGACAGGATGTTGTGTTGCTGTTAAGCCCACTGAGGCAAATTTGTAATTTGTGATATTGGGCTATACAAATAAAACTGAAATTGAAATGCTGCTTAGGGTTGATTTGAGCCCATCTTTATCAGGTCTGCTGATATTTGCACAGTTACAGGCAGAATTAAACGGTTTGAAATAACTTCAGTAAAGGTGGGAGTAAACACAAAACAAAACAAAAAGCTGCCCTGCGTCACATCACACGATGTCTTTCGTTTCTGGCAAGCTTCAAGCTACATCATAGCTGGGCCCGCACGTCAAGACTCCATGCTGGTAAATCCTGTATCCAGTACCCAACACACGTTAATGTAGTCCAGGGTTGCCGCTCAGGTTCAGCTTAGTGACGGGTGTAAACTTCGCACCGGTCTTTCCCTGAACAGCGCGGGTAAGTCTGGTGCAACGCATGATGCCCACTGCCCTCATCAGAGGGGCTGTGTCTGGAAAATGAAATGAGTTTTCCATACTGTGACGTGCACGGATTAGTAGACACGCTGGCCGCTGGTTGGCTGGTGGGTCTGACCCTTTGGTCGAGCGGTTAGCGATGCCTCCTGCGGTGCGCGCGATACGGGTTCGCTTCCCGGCCCCGGCGGTTCCTGTGGTTGCGTTGTCCCCCAAATTCGCTGCAATACATTTTTATAGTTCGTTAAGAACTTACACTCTGAAGTGATCGTGTTCCTACCGGAGACGAATCGCCATTTTATTCATCATTATTTACATTTTTGGTAACACTTTAGTATGGGGAACGTAGTCACCATTAATTAGGTGCTTATTAGCATGCAAATTAGCAACATACTGGCTATTAATTGGTCATTATTACGTACTCATTAATGCCGTATTCTGCATGGCCTTATTATACAACCAGTAAGCCATTAACTATGAGTTTTCCCTCTATAACCTCAGAAGTATTGCTTATTAGTAGTACCATCTCAATATGCTTTGCTTAGTATGGCCTTTATAAGGTGGTAGTACCACAAGAAGAGTTATTCTCCCTTACTGACACTTAATGAATATGGTCTGCTCTTACATAACACAACACAAAACTACAAGTGCTCATAGTGTTAAATTACTCTAAATTAAGTAGTTGTTACTTAGAATATGTTCCCCATACTAAAGTGACATCTTGATCATTACTAATTCACTAGTAATTAAGTTTTTTTATGTTCCCCATACTAAAGTGTTACCCAATTTTTGTTATTACCAATCCAAAATATACCAGAAAGTTATTTGAAGTCACAGCCTTCTACATCAACACTTATCCTTCCTTCCCATAAGGCGACACCCAAACCTGATCCGCGTCACGGAGGAGGGGGACTGGGAGCAGAACAGTGTGGGATCGGCAGCTGAATGTGCCGCGAGTCTCATGATATCACAATAAACCGGCGCAAGGCAACAGGAAGTTAGCTTAAGCCGCTGTCCGCATAGCCCACCGTTAACCACAGGAACACTGTAACGTTACAATGGCACGTTTTAGGCCCGCTATGTGCTCGAAATAACGTCGCTATTCAAGCCTTTATTTATAATTTAAAAAAAAAGAACAGCCGGGTGAAAAGCTTACCTGAGGCTCAGTTATGAACACAGCCTTGTCGCCCAGCTGGAGGAAGACGCTCTTTTCAGGCAGGAGATGGGACTGTTGGGCAGCGTCAAAACTTTGCGGGAACGGTCCTCCCCCCGGACGCCACTTCCCTGGCGACTGATTCAAAGTGCAGAAGGTGAAGCTGATCGCGCTATCTTTAGCGTACAGTCTGCGCAAGGTGTTCAGTATGACCGCTGAATAGCACTTCTGGAAGCGCACCCACAGATATACGTAGCACAGTGTTACAAACATTTTAATTCGCCGACAATGAAAACGACATCGTTACATCGCTACCTAAACAAACACCTCAAGAAGCAACGCTAAAATCGTTGCAGGATCGAGCGTCCGGTTCTTCTTCTCCTGCTTCGTCTGCTGCTGCTTCTTCTTCTTCTTTTATTTCCGGTAGTCTGGGTGTATAAGCGGCGTTTTACTGCCATCGTCCGTTCGGAATGTAAAATTCGTTATATCCGGTCTAAATCCATCCATAAGTAAATTGTACTCTGCTTTCGCTCATATCCAGTAAAGCAGGCCTGGTCAACTGGCGGCCAGCGGGCCAAATCCGGCCCGATGATTATTTTTTCCGGCCCTTTGATCAAGTTTTATTAGAGCATGAAAAATTATAATGCATTTTGGTGAGAAGGTGCGAGATGATCATAATATTTTAACAAGTAATTCAATGGGTTTTTTCCTCTGCCAATGTAATGTAATTTGTTTTGAATGCATCTTTAATTGGGGCCTGTTGATCATCAGTATTGGTGATAAAATAAACGTAGCATGTATAAATGAATAAATGTACGAAATGACAGTCCTATTTTGTATGTTACACAAACACATTGTTAATAAACACTTTTGATACACAGTATTAAGGGTATTTAGTGCTGTTGACCCCCTTACCGTTTACATTTGAATAGGTTGTCCCTCATAAGAAAGTAGTTGACTAGCCCTGCAGTAAAGTGTTGCACCAAGCTCAGTCACATCGATGAGAAGCGTCGAAAAGTGCAAGAAGAGTCAGTGCGGACTTTGGATGTCAGAAAATGTCAGAAATCAGAAAATGTCTGTTGTAGTGTATGGAGATACACACGAAAGCAAATGTTTTTATTTGCAGTAATATGTATTTTATGTTTGACCTCTGACCCTCGATGTTTATTGGCTGTGTACGTTGTATAAATGTACGCGCGCCCTTGGACGAAGACAGAGCAAGAGGGTCACTCATGTGTTCTCGTGCCTGCTTAACGCAGTCGTGTTGTGACGTTACTACGGTCTAGCAAATGAAAGAGGAAGACCAGGATACACCTTGATCGTTGTATAATTCAGTAATCCTGTAGACACGCGACAGGTTTTGGCGACGAGGATGGGATTTTCCTCTTTATTTTTATGTGCAACGTGTTGCTCCCGTCTTTGCATACATAGAGACCTCTGTGTGTGTTGATGGTGAGAAACGTCTTACTTGTCTCATCCATGTGGAGCTGAGTGTAGGCCTGCGTCAAGTCAAGTTTAGTGAAATGCAGTGACGCCTTTTGCACGGCCCAGCTCTGCACTGAAAACTGCTCTGTGCTCTGAGGCAACACATTCTCACCCCCTAGGCGCCATTTTCTGTAGATTAGTCAAGTTCCTTATGCGTCAGTATATGATGCTTTTCACCCACCCTGGGCTTCCACTTCTGAAGCCCTGAGCAGTGGTCTAATTTAGACGGAAACGCGCATGCGCACTGCTCCAAGGGTCGCTAGATAGCGATTCATTGCATGCATTAGGCCTATGCACTGATTTCTTGATCGGAAATGTAGGCTATTGCTATTAAAAGTATTCCTTGCTATTTCACCATAATACTGGCGCTCATACGTACGTAGCGCTCATGAATCACCTTTTTAGCGGGTTTGAAACACCTTTCCAACGATGACGGTCGCGTCTTCTTGCTGTGCGTCTGTCAGATTAAAGTTGTGTTTGCAGACATGTCGACATTCAACTCCCATGACACTCCTCAGAGTCGCCGCCCGGACCTTCTTGTCCTTGACAACCAGCCCTGTGGCTAAAGCATAATCTTCATATTCTGCTCGGAAGATTTCCAAATTCGCACTCAGGTTGCCACTGAGCTTCATGGAAGCTGGCGGGGGTATGGTCGCGGCCATGGCTATTCACTGCTTTTACTGCGGTACGGCTAGCTAGCATTAGCAAAACAAAAAACTTGCAAAACTCGCTTGACGGCTCAATGTCCCTTCAGCCAAGAAGAGGGGGAGCAGGTACGGAACCTGCTGGTAGAGAACAGACACCTCTTCACTTCGAGTGATCTGGAGTGTGGCCGCACCAATCTTGTACAGCACCACAATGACCCAGTCCGCCAGAGAGCTCGCCGTCTCCCTCTGATGAAATTTCAAGAGGCAGAAGCAAAGATCCAGGAGATGGCAGCTGCAGGCATCATTGAACCCGCAGATAGCCCGTGGGAGTCCCCTGCCGTGCTGGTTACCAAGAAGGATGGTTCCCTCCGATTTTGTGTGGACTATCGGCGACTAAACAACCTGACCCGGAAAGACTCATACCCACTCCCCCGCATTGACGAAGCTCTGGACTGTGTAGCAGGTTCCCAATGGTTCAGCTCCCTGGATCTAAGAAGTGGGTACTGGCAGGTAGAGATGGCCCCAGAATCCCATGCAAAGACTGCCTTCACCATTGGCCGAGGACTCTGGCAGTTCACAATCATGCCATTTGGCTTATGTAATAGCCCGGCCACATTTGAACGCCTCATGGAGCGTGTCCTTGGCCCCATCCCTCGCTCTGCCTGCGTGGTGTACCTGGATGATCTCCTGGTGCATGCAGCTACGTTTACAGAGGCCCTCTCCAACCTCCGACTGGTGCTCGAACGCATCAAGGCAGCCAACCTACGACTGAATCCG
The DNA here is from genome assembly GCF_029633865.1 of Lampris incognitus. Classification (NCBI taxonomy): domain Eukaryota; kingdom Metazoa; phylum Chordata; class Actinopteri; order Lampriformes; family Lampridae; genus Lampris; species Lampris incognitus. Next base: position 54,756,450 of record NC_079218.1, on the reverse strand, counting down.
AGAAAATGCAATCTATTGCAGCGGGAGACAAAGTTCCTTGGACATGTGGTGGGGCCCGGAGGTGTGTCCACAGACCCTGACAAGGTCACTGCTGTCAGGGATTGGCCAACGCCCACCTCCGGAAAGGAGGTGAGGAGTTTTCTGGGACTGGCATCATATTACCGTCGGTTCTTGCATGCCTTGGCAGACAAACCCCGTGCGCTCCACCAGCTCCACTGGACTGAAGCATGTGAGAGCTCCTTTCAGATACTCCGGAAAGCATTGACCCAAGCACCAGTGCTAGCTCTCCCAGCGGCGATTCATGCTTGACAATGACGCCAGTGATGTAGGTGTGGGAACAGTCCTGTCGCAGCCCAATGGGAAGGGGAAAGAGTGGTGGCCTATCACAGTAGAGCCTTGAGTAAGGAAGAAAGGAACTACTGTGTGACTCGGAGATAACTCCTGGCAGTAGTACAGGCCGTAAGGCATTTTAAGCCTTACCTGTATGGAAAGGACTTCCTACTGAGGACGGACCATGCATCCCTCCGCTGGTTGCTTAGCTTCAAAGAACCAGAAGGGCAGGTAGCCAGATGGATAGAAGCCTTGCAGGGATTTACCTTCAACACAGAGGACCGAAGAGGCAGCCGACACAACAATGCTGATGCTCTCTCCAGACGCCCCTGTTCTGATCAGGTCTGCCGCCATTGTAGCCGGTTGGAGACTCGAGAACAGCAATGGGTGGATCGTGTCACAGTGCGGACACTTGTGGTCCCAAGTGCGCCACTAGAGGAGATGTCACCAACCAAGATAGGGGAACTCCAACGTCGGGATAGCCACCTGGGACCCGTGATACATTGGCTAGCACATAAAGAGATCCCAAGTAGAGAGATGGCAGGTCCCCACTCCCCCACCACCAAGGCATTGTTGGGACAGTGGAACTCACTCATGCTTCATGAGGGCTGCCTCTATCGCGTGTAGGAAGAGCCAAGGAGGGGAGGCAGTATGTGGCAACGTAGTTGTTCCCCATGCACTACAACAGCAAGTGTTAAGCACAGTTCATGGCCCCCCTGGAGTGGGACACTTCGGCATTACCAAAACTCTGCGGTGGCTGCAGGAAAGATTCTACTGCGGGAGGTGCCGGCAAGACGTGGAGCGGTTCTGCCGTAACTGCAACACCTGCAATGCAAAGAAGGGGCCAGCTGGGCAATCCCACCCCCCCTGCAGCAATACAGGGTGGGGGCGCCCATGGAAAGAATAGGAGTGGATGTGGTTGGGCCATTCCCCGTGACATAGGATGGCAATCGTTACATCCTCACAGTGATGGATTATTTTACCAAGTGGCCAGAGGCCTATGCCATCCCTGACCAATCTACAGCCACGTTGGTAGACTGCCTCATTGAGGGGATGTTTACCCGGTTTGGGGTGCCAGAGGAATTGCAGAGTGACCAAGGGCGCAATTTTGAATCCCAGGTGCTTGGGGAGATGTGTTGGCGCCTTGGGGTGCGGAAGACCAGGACCACTCCCCTACACCCTCAAAGTGATGGCCTGGTTGAGCGGTTCAATCGGACCTTGGTCACACAACTAGCCATGCTAACGGCGAGGCATCAAAGGGATTGGGACCGCCATCTGCCCCTGGTACTCATGGCATACAGGTCGGCCATTCAAGAGTCTACGGGGTGCACCCCAGCTGCACTAATGTTTGGTCAGGAGCTACGGACGCCTGTGGATCTGGTCTTTGGCAAGCCGCCAAACCCACCAGTACAAGGGCCGCCGGGCCAGGACTATGTAGACGCACTACAGGACCGGATGAGGCTACTCATCAGCTGGCTCGAGAGAATATGGCTTCTGCAGGGGAGCAGAAGAGAGCCTATGATGTACATTGCCACCGCAAAGAGTACCAGCAGGGGGATAACGTATGGGTGTATAACCCACAGCGAAAGAAGGGACGGTCCCCAAAGCTGGACACAAACTGGGAGGGGCCCTGCCTCGACCTGAAGAGGATCGCAGAGGTTACCTATAGAGTGAAGCTCCACAGCCGCCCTCGGATAGTCATCCTTCACCAAGATCGCCTCGCACCTTACTTAAGCCAGGACAGTGACCAAGCCGGGACTGAAAGTGCGGTGGGAGGAGGTGGGGTGTCAGACTCCTCTTCCTCTGTAGACCAGGCTACCGGGGTCCAGGGAGGGGGTAAGGACACTGCTGGGTCAGAGCCAACCTCCCTGGATGTCAGCAAGGAGCTACCATCAGAGCACCTTGTTTTGGACCAGGGAGGGGGCGGGGACACTGGGTTTACAGAGCTGCCGTCCCTGGCCACGAATGGAAACAGCGGTGACGTTGAAGGTGGGGGCTCAGACCCAGCGGATGCAGAGCCGCCCCCGTCATCCATCAGCAGCCCGCGGCAAGGAGCAGCCCGGGATGGGAGAGGTGCTCGGCGGAAGAAACCCTCATGGTGGATGGACCCATTCACATGGGATTTGGGTTAAGCCAACGGGACGTTGGTCTTTTAAGGAAGGGGGCAGTGTGGCGAATTCTACTGGAGTGTTGCTGCTCGAAGTCAGGGGGTTCATTTGCATATTACCCACGATGCAACTGAAGCGTCAATGTTTTGGTTATGTTGTGGGATATTGAACATGTTAAAAACGGGCATATCTGTTGCAGATAGCGGGGATGTGGTGGAAGGTAATGGGGACGTTAGGAGAGAAGTTGTATTAGACAACATGCTATTTCCCACCAAATAGATAAGGTCGCTTCTGTGGCCAAGAGAAGAAGATGAGCTGAGACCGATACGAACTTGGGTCTGTTATGACTAGCTTGGCTTGCGGTCATTTAAAGCTTGCTTGTTAACTCTGAAAGGTTGGCTGAGAAGTCCATTATTTGACCACGTCACAGTATACAGCGGCGATGGTAATGACCGTAAGCTCCCTGGGCTGGTAAAAAGGCCTGCACTGAATCATAAGGAGCTCCAGATCAGCAGAGCAATGGCGTACAACGATCTTTATATTGTTGCACCAACAGTTACTGACATAAATACTCAAACCTCCTCCGCGGGTCTTGCCGGAGTCCGCTGTCCTGTCGGCACGGAAGGCTGTGCGGCCCCGCTAGCTCGACTGCCGAGTCGGCTATGTTGCTGTTGAGCCAGGTCTCCGTAAACATCAGCAGGCAGCAGTTCTGCAGCCTTTTCTGAGAGGACAGCCTGAGTCTTGTCTCCTCCATTTTGTTAGCTAACGACCGGACATTAGCCATGAAGATGCTGGGGAGGGAAACTTTGAAGGGAACGCTAGTTAGCTTAGCATGTAGCCCGCCTCCTTTCCCCCTCTTCTGTTTACGTTGCCGACGGGGGGGCAGCATTTTCGCTGCGAGGCCGGTGAGCGGATAATATTGTAGCGAATTCGGGGGACAACGCAACCACAGGAACTGCCGCGGCCGGGACGCGAACCCGTATCGCCCGCACCGCAGGAGGCATCGCTAACCGCTCGACTAAAGGGTCAAGCCAGCGTGTCTTCTTATCCGTGCACGTTACACTATGTCTGTTAGGAAACGACTGACACCAAAATTAACATTTCAGCAACTTTAACACTATTTTTAAACAATTTAAAATCGCCGCTGTCCAACACATGTAAATACTGCAACACCTCGGTGGTAGTCATGGGGAGTCAGTAACCAGACGTGGTTGGATATCATCAAAAAATCAAGTTTAGACTGTTACTCTGCAGTGGAGAGCGCTAGTGTGTTTCTAGGATAGAGCAACGAACTTCACGAAGGAAATGATGCGAAAACACGTCATAAATAGTGACATGACACGCACGATCACGCGCAAATTACGTTCGGTCATTTTGACCGCTAATGGTCGTTTTAGGTAGATCTTATCATAACTTCCCTTTGTGCAGTTGATCTAAAAATCATTTCAATGCAAATATAGGCAATTTTATGACCATTCAGGGAGCAGCAGGTTTGTATCTTTTCTTTTCCCCCACAAAGTTATTAAAACTTTGAAAATCCAAAACGGTCAAAATGACCTGCTCAAATTAATAACAACATAAGAAAATCTCACTCTAAATAGAAGTATGCTGTGTTATAACGTATACGCAGAGCCTACCCTTCCGACTGCAAAAGTAGGTGAGCTTGTGCGCTATGTGGCGTTTCGCTCTTAGAAGTTTAAGGACATAAAAGGACAAGTATATAATATAGCCACACCTTACATTTTGATTGACATGTAACTTCGAAATGGAAAGGCATATCAAAATTCTTTCGACAACTTTTTATCAGCATTGTCTGGAGATGACGCATACCAAATTTCATGCTAAACGGATGAACAGCCTCCGACTAGTTCATTTTACTTGCTCTTCCGGTTTTTTTGAAAATGGCGGAAAATTTGGAAGGCGGAAATTGGCAAGAATGGGTGCGTTAGATTCAGGAGCTTGCAAGGAATTAGAAGAAAAAAATAATTTCTCAAAAATTCCATACAGAGCCCAAGATATGACCCAAAACTTAAATGCGCTTATTGTGACGCCCTGCAGAAACAACAATAATAGAATAAAAAATAAAATATAATAATAATCCTTAGAAAAACAATAGGGGCTCCCGCAGCTGTGGCTGCCTGGAGCCCCTATCAGCTGCACATACTCGTTATTTCACATCCTTATTATTGTAGCAACAACGGATAAATAGACTCGCTAGCCCTTGGCTAACGGGCCGGACCCTTTAGTCGACTTGTTAACGTTGTCGCCCGTGGTGCGGGAGATCCGGGTTCGTGTCCCAGCTGTGGCGGTTCCCCGGCTGCCCCTTGAATTCGCTACAGTGGTGTCAGAAGTGGGATGGTGAGTCCGTGAGGCCATCGGAAGCGCGTGCACCCAGAGGCGTGAGGGAGCTGATATGCTGAAGCGCCGGGACGCGCTTCCCGAAGGAGGGGGTGGTAGTGTAACGTCCACGGATGACTAGACTCGCTAACCCTTGTCTGGTTAACGTAGTGTTGCAGGCCCCGGGTTGCGGTCATGCAAGCAGATTATATTCCCTGTAATACGGGAGAAATAAGTTGACAGAGAAACGTATTGTAACGTGCATGGATAAGTAAGAGACGTTGGTCCTTGACTAACGGGTCGGACCCTTTAGTCGACTGGTTAACGTTGTCGCTTGCGGAGTGGGAGACACGGGTTCGCGTCCCAGCTGTGGCGACGGTCTCCCAGACTGCCCTCCGATCGGGGTGGATTCCACAGGAACCGCCGCGGCCAGGACGCGAACCCGTATCGCCCGCACCGCGGGAGACATCGCTGACCGCTCGACTAAAGGGTCAGACCCGTCAGCCAGCGTGTCTACTTATCCATGCACGTTACACGTCAGTGTCTGGGGAGGTCTTCTGTCACACGTGGATCTCCTAACTGATTCATTCGGAGGAGTCACAGGCCTGTCATTACCACTATCTTCACATCTGACCTGTTCATCTTCATGTTCTCCAGTATGATCAGGTTCCACAGGGACGGATTCATAGTCGGGTTGTCTCTCCGGTAGTCCTGGAGTGGTTGCTCTTTCAGCTGTAATGACTACACTAGGCACCAGTCTAGCCTCTCTTGCAGGTGCTGTAGGCCTTGACTGTCCAAATGGTCTTGGATCCGGGAAACTCACTTTGCTCATTTGGGGTTCACAGGTCGGTCTCACACTTGGCATTTGAGGCTCAGTCCGTGTTGGTACTCTTAACCAGTGTTGTACTCTGGGAACTTCATCGTCAAAGTCTGAGGACTCACTGCTTTGAGACAACTCCACCTGTCTGTGTTGTCTGCCTTGACCTTTGTCGTTTTGTTTTTTATTTTTATTTTATTTAACCTTTATTTAACCAGGAGGATCCCGTTGAGATTACAAACCTCTTTTTCAAGGGAGATCTGGCCAAGATAGGCAGCAGCAATTAGAAAGCAGAGTTACAAAATCACACAGTTGCAAAATTACGCATTTGAAAACACAAACAAAGGACAAAAAAAATTAAGAAAAAAGTAAATTAAAAGCAAATTATAAAAAACAAGTACATGTTTTGAAATCAGCTTCACGTACTCTCAATTTGGATTTAAAACGGCTCAGTGAGATTAACTCTGTAAATTTCCAGTCATTCTGCAACATATTCCAGGTTAAAGGTGCAGAATGAACAAAAGCCTTTTTACCCAGTTCAGTGCGGGCATACGGAACAGAAAGCAAGACATAGTCAAGACAACGAAAGGAGTAAGGGCCAGCACTTCTCAGGGCAATTCGGTCACAAATGTAGGAAGGCAGTAGACCGAGGATTGCCTTATATATAAATGTATACCAATGACTGAGCCTTCGGGGGGCCAGAGCAGGCCATCCCACCCGAGCATACAACTCACAGTGATGTGTCAATGATTTGCAATTAGTAATAAATCTCAAAGAAGAATGGTAGGCAGTGTCTAATGCATGGAGACATTGAGCAGAATCATTCATATACAAAAGATCTCCATAATCCAACACAGGTAAAAAGGTGGCAGCAACAAGTCGCTTTTTTACATTTAAAGAAAAACACAACTTATTTCGAAAATAAAAACCCAGTTTCAACCTCAGTTTTTTCACAAGATTCTCCACATGTGGCTTGTCAGTGAGGGAGTCATCAATCAGGACACCCACGTATTTGTACACAATGAGCACCTCTATTTCATTTCCCTCTGAAGTGGTAACTGAACGGATAATTTGTGACATCTTCCTAGAATTTGAAAACAGCATAAGCTTAGTCTTATCAGCGTTTAGAACAAGTTTCAGCTGAATAATGAGTGCTGGACAGCTACAAAGGCTTTCTGCAGGGATTCAATGGCCTGAACAAGAGTAGATCCACAGCAATAAATAACTGTATCATCAGCGTAAAAAAGAAAATTAGTATCTGACACATCAAGACCCAAGTCACTGAATAAAAGGGGACCACAGGGGGGATCCTGCGGCACCCCCCTGTGGACAATAACAAAATCAGAACACAGATCCTAATGTGTAGTGCACTGAGTTCTGTTACTAAGGTAATTTGAGAACCAAGTGACTGCTTGCTCTGAAAATCCTGAAAGGCGGAGTCTACATTTTAAAATACTGTGGTCAACAGTGTCAAACGCTTTTGACAAATCAATAAAAAGTGATGCACAGTGTTGTTTCTTATCAAGTGCAACATAAATGTCGTTAACTAACTTCATTGCAGCTGTGATGGTAGTATGTTTTTTTTCTAAAGCCTGATTGATATTTCGATAGGATGGCATTGGAGTGTAAAAACTCCCTTACTTGCTCCCCCACAAGAGCTTCAAGAATTTTGGCCAGCGCAGATTGATTCTATATTGGTCTATAATTAATTAAAATCGCTGGATCACCCCCTTTTAATAGAGGGAGAACAAAAGCTGATTTCCATACCAGGACAATTTCATTATTTTCCACTGTAAGATTAAAAAGGTATGCCAGAGGCTCTGCTACAAAATCAGCTGCCAGTTTCAAGAAGTAAGGTTCAATTTGATCAGGTCCAGAAGATTTTCTTGGATCTAAAGCCTTAAGGGCACTATAAACTTCCTGAACAGAGAAAGGTACAAAGTTGAAAGGCTGACCACCATACATTGAGAGGTCTGCGAAAGATTTCACAGAGACAGATACAGAGTCAAAGAAAGAGCCAGAAGATACAAAAACGCTCATTAAAACAGGTGAGTACCTCCATTTTATCATAGACGGGAACAGAATCCTTTAAAACATAGGTAGGAAGCGCTTGAGAGCTTTTGCTCACAGAAAGAGAATTAATAACTTTCCAAAAGTTTCGAGGATTATTTAGGTTTTCAGTGGTGACAGACAAATAGTATTCTGATTTGGCTTTCTTAATAAAAGAAGAGCATTTGTCTCTTAGTTGTCTGAAAACAAGCCACTCAGCTGAGGAACCTGATTCCTTGCCTTTGCCCAAGCCAGATTACGCACATGAATAGTATCTGCAAACTCTGGGGAGAACCAGGGGTTATCTCGACCCTTTACCCTCTATATTCTTAATGGGGCATGTTTATTTACAATTTGCATAAAACCATCCCTAAAGAATGTCCAAGCTATCTCGACATCAGGGATCAAACCAATTCTTTTCCAGTCAAAATTAGGCAGATCATGACGATAGGCTTGTTCACTAAAGAGCTTGAGATTCCTTTTATGAATAATGCGAGGCTTTAATTTGTGCACCTTAGTGTTTCTAACAGCAGCAACAATACAGTGGTCACTTAAGTCATTGCAAAAGACACCCAGAGCTGAGAATTTATAAGGAACATTTGTGAAGATCAAATCAATCAAAGTGGACTTCTCAGGGCTTTTAAAGTTTGGCCGAGAAGGTAAATCGACCAACTGGGTGAGATTAATGAAATCACAGAAAGATTTAAAATCATCAGAAACTGGCTTAAGCCAATCCCAATTCAAATCACCAGCTAAAACTAGTTCACTATAGTTCAGTCTGGACAAAAATGTACAAAGATTGTAAAGCCTCCTTGGAGGTGGATGGAGGCCTGTAGCACCCAACAACAGTTAAACAAAGGCCCTTAGCAATTTCCACATTTAATGCCAACAGTTCCAGTTGTTTGCAGATGGACTCAGACAGAACTAACAAAGCATCAAATTTTGAATTAACATAAATAGCAACACCACCACCTTTCTTTGGCCTGTCGACATGATAAACAGTGTATCCAGCCATGTAAATATCTTCATCAGCAATGGATTTAGTCAACCAAGTTTCAGAAATTACAACAATATCTGCATCTGTTGATTTAGCCCAGATCCTGACCATGTCTATCTTGGATAACAAGTTGCGCACATTAAGATGAACAATTTTAAGCCCTGACAAAGAATTAAAATCAGATGGAGTCTGGATACACTGCAACTCAGGGCCGGGGTTAGGTTGCACATTACCAGATGAAAGTAATAGTAAGACAATCAATAGTCTCTGTTTAGCAACATTACATGTAGAATCTGACATTTGGTATGTTGAAGTCAAGCAGGATCTCTCACGAAACGTGAGATAATTATGCAGTGCTAAAAGGCTTTGGAGGCGAGGTAAGTCTCTTGGCAGATCAGTTAATAAGATCTTGTCCTGTGCCAAGTGAATTGGTGGATGCACAAGTTGTACAGCAGCCAAAGAGCAAGTGCATCTGTGAGCTATGTCCAGCAGAATGCATACATTATTAGCTGTACTCACCCAGGAACGATTGTTTGCCCCCGAGTCCCACACAGTCAGTAATAGAAGTAAAGTCAAAAGAAATTCTATTGTCCATAACACTCAACACTTATCAATGTAGAGTGAATAGAAAGCAGCAAGCTACACAGGCCTCAGTGTGGTATAGATGGCTCCAGCAGGCAGCACAGGCCTCAGAATGGTGATAAAGGCTTCAGCAGACAGCGCAGGCCTCAGAATACAGATAAAGGCTCCAGCAGGCAGCATAGACCTCAATGTGGTGTAGATGGCTTCGGCACACAGCTCAAGCTAGATTAGCCAAAGTAGCTGAGATTACTGCTGCAGATCCAGGCTAAAGGCAAGCCACACTGCAGCAGGAGGTCTCTGTGTTGCTGACTTGCTGTGTGTCTTGTTGCTATGTTCCTGCTACAACTCTAGGCTAAGAGCGAGCCAAGATGCAGCATTTCCCTGGGTCTCAGGAGTTGGAGGACAGGCATTCAAAGCAGATGGAGTAGGCCAAAGCCCTCAAAAGCAGCTCACAAGGGTAACTGAGATAAATATGTCCGAGCCCCATAAACTTATATAATACTTAAAATAAGTTAACAATCCGCAACATAAAAGAAAAGGCAATTTTTCAAGATTAAAAAAGCACTAAAATCATTTTGTGGCACCGGCGGGTGCCACAAAACAGCTTTAGGTTGGTCTTCTTGGTGGGCAGCAGGTCGTGAAGAGTCAGCAGTGTTCGCTTGGGTAGTATTGTTCTCGCTGCTGGGACTGCTTGTTGCTATCACTTTGCCAATGAGTTCAATACTGCCTAAAACAGTTAAGCTAGGCAGGGTCACACTGTGTTTGGAGTGATTTGACACAGGTACTCTGACAAAGGGTTTGTCCGTCTGGTGAATCTCTACTAGTCCCTCTCCAATGCTCAGCAGTTCCAGCAGTACATTGTCGAGTTTGGGCTCAAACAGTGCAAGCGAGTCAGAAAAGCTAATATCTGTGGGCACCGGGCACTTGACATGAGCTACTTGGCCTGGACGAATAGTGATTTCCTTCAAGCCTACCCTCACCATGGCATGTCGTTCCTCTTGATTCTTTTTGAGATGAGACTGATGATAGCCTCTGCGCTAACACTGTCGATTTCCATGGCCCCAGCGAGGGGGTTGGTGAGAATGAACATGAGTTTAGGCCTGCTCTCATTGCTCTTAATGAGTTCTTGAATTACATTAAAGCCAACTAAGGGTCCGTCTAGCTTCAGACGACTCACTAGGAAGGGTACACGAATGGATAAGTCTGGGTCATCATCACCTTGAAGGTTTAACACCACTTCAACCCATCCGTCATATGGCACTTCCTCTCCCGTGACAGCAGTCACATCAAGGTCTTGATTGAGGAGTTCGCTGAGGGGCCAAACATCTTGATGTGGTAAGTACCTATTCTTCCAAATGCGGTCAAGGAGGCTCACATTGGCTCCAGTATCCAAAAGGACAGTGACGGCGTAGCCAGCCATGTTACATTTGAGTAGAGACTTTCGGCCGATGAGTGGGGCAACCCTCTCAGTTGGCTGGACTGGGTTATCACTCTTAGCAGTGACACGGGAGTCAACACTACCTGAGGCTTCGTAGGGGTGGGACTTATGCTTGTGGTCAGTCAAGGGTGGTCCAGCTCCCTTGACTGATTCCCATTTCCCGACTGTTTATGCTTCCTTAAATACCCTATAGCACGATGGCCCTCTTCCCCGCAGGCAAAGCAGTGATTGCAGTCCAGATGACCCCGTGCGATGCGCTGTGTACAGCCATAAGGTCTTGGTGTCTGTTTCTCTGGTCTGGGTTTGTCTGAACCATACGTAAGCATGTGTGGGTGGACCTGGTCGGGTGGTTGGATCAGTGTGGTACGTTGCACCAGTGTGTTCATGGCCTGTGTCAAAGCCTCAACCTAGGCACTTAGTTTTTGGAATGCGTTGTCTTTATTTTTGGGTCTAGCCCTCTCCTCACCTTCAACTTTCTCTTCAGGTCCAGTCAGGGTGCTGTGGACTTGAGTCACCTTGCGGTTGGAGCTGCGGCCAAGTCTGCGCTTCCTTTCACTTTCCTCTGTTGTGGTCTTGCTTACCTGTTTCAACAGGGCCTCGTCGGACACAGTGGGATTAGCAAAGAGCAGCTTCAGTTGTCACCGAACATCCTCGTGCTTCTCTCCTATGCCCTGATAAACGGTATTCAAAAACACACTGTGCCGTGAATGCATCACATCTGACAACAGAGTTTGTCTGTTTGGAAGCGAATATTATCTTCTGTTTCAATCCAATCATCCTATATAAGAACTGCTGTGGTGTTTCATGTTCATGTTGTTTGGCACACATCAGGTCTTGGGAGAGCTCTGTACTGCTTTTTTCGCCTAAATGGGCCTGAAGGAAGCTTTTGAGTTCTGTGACTGTCATGTCTTCCCTATTCACTAACGTATCCTTAAAGTTGCCTGGTTTGATGGCACGGAGTACACCTCGCCCACTTGTTTGCATACACTGCTGTAGTTATTATCAGATGTTGTGTCACTTATCTGGCCATCGTGTATCTTAAACTCTCTTCATGACAGCAGTGGAAGATCTCTAAGAGCAATCATGCTCTCTCCAGCCTGAGTAGGTTGTGAGTCAACAGTGGTGTGAGATGAGTGGGGACTGTGTTGGTGGTTGGTGTTGATATGAGGTGTGTGCCAATGTGGAACATGAGTAGCATGGCCACTCATGAGAGGCTGTGGCTGTGGCAAATGATCAATGTGCGGCCTACTGGACGGTAACCCTAGAGTAGGCTGTGACCTTCCTGTATCAGGTGAAATAGTGTGTATGCTGTGCTGGCCCAGCATGTGCTGTAGCTCATTACTCAGAAGCAGTGCCTGTGTATCAGTGCCATGTGCGTCAGCCTTAGCAATAGTGTAATCATCAGCATGCGTTTTACCCCCTAGTGCTAAGTCATGGGTGTCAGTAGTAGCATTGGGATCAGCTAGTAGCAACAAAGGTGATATTTCAAGTTCAACCTCAGTGTGAACTTCAACAGGTACAGTACCCTTCCCACCATTTGCAATAACCTTATCAACAAAATCTTTCAGGCATAATAATGTTGACATTCCCTCATCCTCTAACTCTAACAGTGTATCACTGGTCATGTAGTCGGAGAGATATGCAACACATTTCTCCTAATCTTCTTTGTTTAGTGTTTCTAGGTCAAATCCCTAAACTGGCCCAATGCTGGTGGTAACCTCGAAAGCTTCATTGGCTGTCAACTTATCAAGTCTTTTCTTGATGGACCAGACAAGTTCCTTGCGCTTGTTGCCAGACATGCTGCACACTGTAGATACCCTGGGCTAACAGTCCTGCACTCTTTAGACATGTGTCCCCTTTGCACATGTCACCTCACCTCCTTAGTCGCACACCGCAAACCCCTCTCTCTGGCAACGTGTAGTCACTCCTGGCCCCAGGTTCATAGATCACTGGATCAGCAGCCAACCATCAGTCCAACAGGGAACAGGAAGCGCCATCCCGGAAGAGCCCCCAAAAATCTGTTGCAGGCCCCGGGTTGCGGTCATGCAAGCAGATTATATTCCCTGTAATATGGGAGAAATAAGTTGACAGAGAAACGTATGCTGCTTTTCAGACGTTGCTCTCAATAGAATGACGAACCCTAGCGATCGCCGAGCAACAACCATTCACTCCAACCATACACCTTCTGTACGTTCCAAAGTCAGGGCCCCGGACTGGTTTATTGTTTTTTGTCCCAAGTAATTCAAGCCATTACACAAAGTCAAAAACTTTGCTCATTGAGGACGTCGTTGAGGACATCGTTGGATGGTTTTCACGGTTGATCTGCACCTTTGATCTGATCCATTGAGGACGGCGTGGGATTTGTTTGTGCATCGCTTTCATGTGTGGATGTAAACGCGGACGCACGGAGAACGCCGACCGTCAGATCAGCGCACCGGAGCTCCAACGGTGGTATGTGGTAGGTACCCATTAATGGCCATTTAATTGTGTGCACACAACTTTGCGTTTGCGAGTGTAAATTCCAATGCATTGGTAGCTGAATGACTGGGCGTTCTAGCCTATCACTGACTTTGGATTGAACGAACTTGCGCGCATAAAGTTACTGCGGATTGTCAACATGGACGGTTCTGAGGACAGTAATGTTGACAAACCCTTGAGGGCCGAGGCGGCTGCGGACAGTGTTGTCACAATGGGGAAAAGGGAAATTAAACCGACCTATAAGGTTTTATGTGAAAGGTTGGGGAAGTTGCAAAATTAAAGATCAGAGAAACTAAACAAAGCTAAAAAGCTGAGGCGAATGATTGAGGTATTTATGCAGGCTACTAATGTGAAAGGGGTACAAGGTGTATTTGATGAATATGGTAGGCTGTGCGAGACAGCCAAAGGTCTGCATAATGATGTCATGTCTGTGTTACCTATGCCCCCGGATGAAATAGAAAAACAAAACGCCTGGTTTGGGTCAAGAATGGCAATTGAGGAGAGTTTCCATGTTCAAGTTGAACAATGGTTGGCGCAAAATATTGGTAATGTGAGCAATGTGGTTGACGTGCACCCAGACCATGTGCACCAAGATAATGTACCCACAGAGGATGTGCACCCAGAGGACGTGCAACCAGATAATGTGCTCTCTCACAATGTGGATGATGATGTGAAACCAGGTGACAGCGCATCAAATGTTGAATGTAGACACTCTCAAACCAGCAGACAGAGTGGTAACAGTACAGCCTCGGAACGTATCAAAGCAGAGGCTGAGAGAGCTGCACTGCTGGTGACAGCAGCATCTTTGAAGGAGAGACAAGCTCTGGAGGCTCAGGAGGAAGAGTTAAGGAGGAAGAAGCAGCAGCTGGAAATTGATGCTGAGTTGGCTGCATCCGCTGCTAAACTGGCTGTTCTGCACACTGCATCGGAGTGGGAGACGGCCACGAACCTCTAATGGAAGGATCTCGCACGTGGAAAATCACACTGGACCTCCTCAACCAATCTCTACTGTGCTAAATCCAGCAGCGAAGCCATTCAATCTTCCTATGCAAGAGCCCGTTGTCAAACCAAAGACAAAACCAACTGTTTCAATCCAACAGCCCAGTGGCAAACCAAAGTCAGTCACTCTTTCACTGCAACAGCCACAACAGCCTGACTCCGGTGTCAAACTAAAGGCTAAAATGTATGGAGCTGCTGCACAACCGCAGCCCTCCCAAATGCCACCACAAAGTGGAGCTGTTGCACAACCACAATTTCATTCTATGCCAGCTCATACTGGGTCACCTGCACTATTGTATCAACCTTCTCAAATGCCACCACAAGGAGACTTGAGCACAATCGTGCAATAACAGAACGAAATCATAGACGCCCTTATGCAACAACAGCTCTCAATGTCTCTACCATCCAGAGATATCCCTGCATTTGATGGCGATCCGCTTCAATACAGGAACTTTATACGAGCATTTGAGCATACTATTGAATCAAAGGCTAACAAAGCAGATCGCTTATATTTTTTTGGAACAATTCACAAAAGGCCAACCACGAAAGCTGGTAAGGAGTTGTCAGCACATGATGCCTGATCGTGGTTATGACATGGCAAAGAATCTCCTGCATGAACATTTCTGGAATGAGTTTAAGATTGCTACATCTTACATTGAGAAGGCTTTGGCTTGGCCCACAGTTATGTCTGAGGATGTAAAGGCGCTACAGGCCTATTCTCTGTTCCTGCCCAACTGTTGCAACGTGATGACAGAGCTGCAACACATGCAAAAGCTCGACATGCCTACCAACATGCGCATGATCATGACCAAGCTGCCCTACAGATTTAGGGAAAGATGGAGGACAACAGCTCACGAGCTACTGGAGCGATGACATCGCAGAGCTGTTTTCAACGATCTCGTCACATTCATGGAACGCCAAGTTAGGATCCTTTCTGACCCACTTTTCGGCGACATCCAGGACCGACCAATTGGCAAAGAAGTATTGAGCAACAGGAGCAAGTCCCAGCCTCAGTCCAAGTACAGCAGAGCTAAAGGCAACAGCTTTGCTACAACTGTGACACGTCTGGACTCCAAAGAACCAGACTCAGGCTCTGTCCAGAAGAGGCATGATGCCAAAGTGCAGAAATCTGGATCTTGTGTGTGCTGCTTTCGGAGTCACTCTCTGAAAAGTAAGAAACACAAGGATAAAATTCTCTTTCTGAAGCAAAAAGGGATTTGTTTTGGATGTTTGTGTTCCGGTCACATGAGTGGTGATTGCGACAAGCGCCTAACCTGCAAGGTTTGCGGACAAAATCATCCAACCATGCTTCATATTAACAGGCCTTATCCCAGCACACACCATCAGCCTAAGGAATCTGCAAGTGTCACTTCAGCTGTCAATCCAGTTGTCAGTACAGCTTCAACGCAAACTTGTGATCTTACTGGGGCCGGTGTAGGTGATTGTAAGCTGTCCAAGTCAAGTCCACAAAGGGAGACAAGATACTGCAAACGTATGCCTTTCTCGACCCTGGCAGTTCTGCAACATTTTGTTTTGACCACCTAATGCATGCGTTGAATGTGACTGGACGACAGACCAACTTCCTTCTGCGCACTTTGGGACAGGAGAAGGTGGTCCCAAGTACCTCACTGAAAGGTTTGGAGGTGTCTGGTCTCAGTGGTGACACCTTCTATAGCCTCACAGAAGTCCTTTCGCAAAGGAAAATGCCTGTGACCAGTGACAATATTGTCACCCAGGAAGATTTGGTGAAGTGGCATTACCTGTCTGATGTCAAAATCCCCAGCATTAAGGCAAATGTTGACTTATTGATTGGTACCAATGCACCCAGATTATTGGAACCTTGGGAGGTGATCAACAGCCATGGAAATGGTTCGTATGCTGTGAGAACTGTTCTGGGCTGGGTGGTCAACGGGCCCCTTCAAGCAGATAATGGTTCTGAAAATGGGCTTCCAGTGGCCAATGTCAATAGGCTTTCCGTGAGCAGATTGGAAGAGATGCCGAGCAACCAATATAACCATGATGTCAACGAAAGGAATTCAGAAGAAAAGGGAATGTCAAGAGAAGATGTTCGATTTCTGAAGATCATGGATGAATCAGCACAGCTCATGGATGGACACTATAGTGTGAAGATGCCCTTCAGAAGTGACCAGTTTGCTCTTCCCAACAACCTCTGTGTTGTCAAGTAACGACTACTTGGATTACAGAGGAGGTTCAAGAAAGATGGAACGTTTCACAAGGAATACACCAGCTTTTTCACTGACGTTATCAGGAATGGATATGCTGAGGAAGTGCCTCAGCATCAGCTGGATCGTGGAGTTGGGCAAGTTTGGTATGTTCCCCACCATGGTGTGCATCATCCAAGAAAGGGCAACTCAAGGGTGGTGTTCGACTGCGGTGCTGAATACCAGGGAACTTCAGTGAACTGTTGCAAGGCCCTAATCTCACCAGTTCGCTGCTTGGTGTTCTTGTAAGATTCAGACAGGAGTCAGTAGCGTTCATGGGAGACATAAAGTCAATGTTTTACCAGGTCAACGTTCCTGAAGAACACCGAGATTTTCTTCGCTTTCTCTGGTGGCCTGAGGGCAATACAAGTCTGGAAGTTGTGGAACACCAAATGACGGTGCACCTGTTCGGGGCAGTTTCCTCCCCAAGTTGTGCGAGCTACGCACTAAAGAAGACGGCTGAAGACAATCGCAATCACTTTGCTGCTGATGTTGTTGACACGGTCAAGCGAAACTTTTATGTTGATGATTTTTTAAAGAGCCTACCCACAGAGGAGGAAGCAGTGGCCATGGTCCAAGCTCTTTCAGAGATTTTTCAGAGAGGCGGCTTCACATTGACCAAGTGAACCAGCAACAGCCGGTCAGTGCTGCAGTCAGTTGCAGAAGAGCACCGGGCAAGGGACTCAAAAGAGCTGAATCTGGACAGAGATGAGCTCCCAATGGAGCAAGCCCTAGGGCTACTGTGGTGTGTGGAACCAGACTCCTTTAAATTCAAGATGGTGAAGAAGGAGCAACCGCATACCAGGCGAGGTATGCTGTCCATCGTGAGTTCAGTGTATGATCCCCTGGGCTTCCTTAGCCCAGTTACACTGCCTGCCAAGTCCATACTGCAGGAGCTGTGTAGAAGAGGGTACATTCCCGAAGATATTGCACACCAATGGACAAGATGGCTGGAGGAACTGGAAAAAATTACGTCATTCAAAGTCAACAGATGCGTTAAGCCTAAAGACTTTGGACGCCCCACTCGTGCAGAATTACATAATTTTTCTGACGCTAGTGAACATGGATTTGGCACTGTTCCCTATCTTAGGCTGCAGAACAGCAGGAACAGTATCCATGTTTCATTCCTCCTGGGGAAAGCGAGAGTCACACCTCTGAAACATATAACCATTACCCGTCTTGAACTGACAGCTGCGGTCCTGGCAGTCTGAGTGGACCAGATGTTGAAGACTGAGCTTCAGCTGCCGTTGGCTCAATCAACATTCTGGACAGACAGCATGTCAGTGATCAAGTACATAAGAAACGAGGACAAGCACTTTCACACCTTTGTCGCAAACAGGGTGTCAACCATTAGAGAAATGACTGACGTGTCTCAATGGAAGAACATCAACACCAGAGACAACCCCGCTGATGACACATCCAGGGGTATGAAAGCTGAAGAACTGCTGACTGGTGACAGATGGATTGAGGGCCCGAAGTTCCTTTCTCAGCCTGTGGATGAATGGCCTACTTATACAGCAGACTGCATTGATGATCCAGAGGTCAAGAAACCTGTTGTCGTGAACACGATCATCAAAGACACACCTAATGCTACAGAACAGCTTGTTACTTACTTCTCCGACTGGAAGAAACTCAAGACAGCTGTTGCATGGTTTCTAACGGCGAAGAGGACTCTTCTGGAGCTGGTAAAAAGGAGGAAGGAGTTGCAGGCTGTTAAGGTCCATGAGAAGGATACACGTGGTTCTTCCACGCACATTGAAGCAGAGATGGAAAAGGCCAAAGGAGCCCTGAGAGGGCAGACCTTGTCATTGGATGACCTATTGAAAGCCGAAGTTTCCATCATTCGATACTGTCAGCAACAAAGGTTCCAGAAGGAAATAGCTGCATTATCAGCTGGAAAATCAGTTGCAAGAGACAGTGTGGTCTACAAGCTGGACCCACGATTGGATGATGGCCTTTTGAGAGTTGGGGGACGACATGAGTAGAGCGGCGATGCCTGAAGAAACGAAACATCCACTCATTCTGTCTAAAGATCAGTACATCTCCACACTCATTCTGAGGCACATCCATGAACAACTGGGACACAGTGGAAGAAATCATACACTGTCGAAGCTTCGCAAGAAGTTCTGGATCACAAACACCAATTCGGCTGTGAGGAAGATCATTGGAAAGTGCTGCTTTTGCACGCTCCACTGTGCAAGGGTAGGAGAACAGAAGATGGCAGATTTTCCCAAGGAAAGGCTTCTGCCTGATTTACCTCCCTTCACAAACGTTGGAGTTGACTACTTCGGGCCATTTGAAGTGAAGAGAGGCCGAAGTATATGTAAGCGCTACGGGGTGATTTTCACCTGTTTTTCAAGTAGAGCTGTCCACTTGTAAGTGGCGCCATCTCTGGATACCGATCTATGCATCAACGCCATACCGAGATTCATCTGCAGAAGAGGGCAAGTATCCCAGATGCGATCTGACAATGGAACGAACTTCGTGGGAGCGGAGTGAGAGTTGAAGGAGGGTCTTGCAGCTCTGAATCAGGAACGGTTGAAGGGAGCCTTGCTCCAAGATGGAATTCACTGGAGTTTCAACCCACCAGGAGCATCACACCACGGAGGCGTGTGGGAGCGAGTTATCCGCATGGTGAGGAAGGTTATTACGTCTGTTTGCATTTGCAAACTCTGGATGACGATGGTTTGCACACTGTCTTGTGCGAAGTGGAGGCAATATTAAACGACCGCCCCATCACCAAACTTTCTGATGATCCTAACGATCTTGAACTGCTCACTCCCAACCATATTCTCCTGATGAAAGGCAAGCCAGTCTTACCACCTGGGCTCTTTGTGAAGGAGGATTTGTATGTGAAGAGGAGGAGGAGGCAAGCTCAGTATATTTCTGGACTTTTCTGGGAAAGATGGGTACAGGAGAACCTCCCTCTCCTTCAAGAACGGCAAAAGTGGAGTCAACCCAGGAGACATTTTGTACCTGGAGATATCATCGTTATGGTCGACTCTACAGCTCCTGGAGGCTCTTGGCTCCTCGGCAGAGTTTTGGAGACCTTCCCAGACAAGAACGGCTTGGTGCGCTCAGTGTGTCTTAAGACCAAATCTAACGTGTTGGAGCGACCAGTAACAAAGCTTTGTCTTTTGCACAAGGCAGCAGTTTCACAGACTTGAGACTGTTAACGCAATATGGTTCCCTATGGCACACGTCTCTTTGGTTGCATTTACATGGTGTAATTGTTACGCCTGCCAACATGTAACAATTAGGGGCCGGTGTGTTAGAGCCAATTTGCTGGTTTAGTGCCATATTTCATATTTCATTTATTTTGCTTGCATTTCTCTATTGTTATGCAATATGTATCATTCTATGCATTATGCCTCTGTATGAAACTGGGTTCTTGATGGCAGTTCCCTTTATTGCCCAGTAGGTGGCTCTACCTGTCAGAGCGGAAATGCCTTACCTGTCTATATAATGTGTACTAGAAGAACCCCGCTACAATGTAGCGGTTTGGTTATCCACCCATCTAAATCTCCCTCCTCTTCATCCTGCCAGCTAACCGCCTTCCCTCTGCCCCTAAACCCCCCCCCCACTCCAACTCCCTCCCCCCAAATGCTCAGAATCATCTGAAATGCCGAGAAAAGTGGTTTTTAGCCATTTTTAGAAAATGCATATTTTGCACAATTATGCATAATTATTATAATTATTTTTATTTTCTGCTATTTTTCTGGTCCTCTCTGGAACAATACCTACCACCTCCAAAAAAAATTAGGATCATAAGTGCATTTTTGCAAAAATGCATATATTTTGCATAATGCCAAAACAGTCCTGTCCCAGAAAAAACTTATATAGGTGAAAAAAATCAAAGATGCTCAGAATCATCTGAAATGCCGAGAAAAGTGGTTTTTAGCCATTTTTAGAAAAATGCATATCTTGCATATTTATGCATAATTATGCATAATTTTAATTTTCTGGGATTTTTCCCTTACTCTCTGGAACAATACCTACCACCTCCAAAAAGAATGAGGATCATAAGTGCTTTAGTTTTCGGTCCCGCTATCTACACTAACACCACACACACACACATTACGAAACTATATGAGTAGACTAGAAGAACCCCGCTACAATATAGCGGTTTGGTTATCCACCCGTCTAAATCTCCCTCCTCTTCATCCTGCCAGCTAACCGCCTTCCCCCTGCCCCTAAACCCCCCCCCACTCCAACTCCCTCCCCCCAAATGCCCAGAATCATCTGAAATGCCGAGAAAAGTGGTTTTTAGCCATTTTTAGAAAATGCATATTTTGCACAATTATGCATAATTATTTTAATTTTCTGCTATTTTTCTGGTCCTCTCTGGAATAATACCTACCACCTCCAAAAAAAAATTAGGATCATAAGTGCATTTTTGCAAAAATGCATATATTTTGCATAATGCCAAAACATTTGAGTCCCAGAAATTTTTTTTTATATAGGTGAAAAAATCAAAGATGCTCAGAATCATCTGAAATGCCGAGAAAAGTAGTTTTTAGCCATTTTATAAACATGCATATTTTGCATATTTATGCATAATTTTAATTTTCTGGGATTTTTCCCTTACCCTCTGAGACAATACCTACCACCTCCAAAAAGAATTAGGATCATAAGCGCTTTAGTTTTCGGTCCCGCTATCTACACTAACACCACACACACACTAACACCACACACACACACATTACGAAACTATATGAGTAGATGGTCCTGGTGACATTCAGGCGTATTTGTTACCGGCGAGGACAAACAAGTTTTTGACCGTCACGTCATGTCGTCTGTTGTGCACTTGTCATGGTAGTACCGTTTGCTTTAGATCTTTCATGCAGTTGTGCATCGGATATTTTTGTGGTGTAAATAAATACACTTATGGAGTATTATTGCAACGGACCTTGTGGAAATTCAATCATTGATCTGACAAGTGGCCTACTTCAACACGGACGTGTCAGTAAGTTCTAGCCGGTTTCAGCCTCCTCATTCAGTGTTCTCACAGCCTTCCTGCCATCATCAGCGGCTTCATGGCTTATCAGCAATAAGCTTTTATCATCCATCAGTCTTATCAGCTCAGCATAGCAATCAGCATTCTTCCTCCTATCTTCAGCTAACTGTTCTTCGCTAGCGCCGGTGGGCTCACGTAGAATAGTCTCTGTTAGCTTCAGAGTAGGTAAGCAGCCTCGGAATCTTGTTTCCCAAAGTTCCTACTTATCTTCGGATCCGTCGAACAAAAGCTGCGGTGCCAAGACTCCCGTTGCTCTGCTTGCCATTTTGCTAACGCGCTGATTTTACCGTGGCCTACTAGCTTGCTATACTTTCTCTTTGCTAAGCTAGCTTGTTAGCTTCATTGGCTAACGCATAATACGTCGCGTAAAATTTCTTCCGAGACTATAAACACATATTAAGAAACTCTGTGATATAAATGCTCACTTGTCTCCAAGCTGGTCCACATGGCCTGCAGAAGTTCCGTGTAGTGCTTCGCGTTAAACTTCTCCTGAAATGCTAGCTTGTGTCCAACTCTGCCTGGGCCCATAACCTGTTCAGCTGGGGTGCGCAATCTTCTTGTTGTGTATGGAGGAAAAGCAAAGCTTTACTCGGTTTTCTCTTTAGCCTTTAACGTTAGGCACGTTTATTTAGGCAAATACAGCAGGTCTTAGCTCTCTACTACCGACTCTTACGACACACACTGTCTAACACGGAGAACGTGGCGACATCACATCCGAATGTACCGTAAAGCCTTAGATAGAACAATAATACGGCTTGCACCGTAATACAAGGAGTAAGGGCGCCATCAAATAACACTTTTCAACAAAGGTATGCAACTTTCTGTGTAGCTGAACTGAAGTGTTTAGTAATGGATTTTAAAAATCTATACATTTGAATTGATATTTATTGGTCATTTTTAGACCTCTGGTTTGCAATGATACTTATTGTTAATTTTTACAAAACTATACAAATGTAGAGTCCACAAAGGTATGCCACTGTTCTTACATTCATACGCTTTTCCAATTGTGTAGCTGAACTGAAGTGTTTGGCTGCAGTGGACAGTGTTGTAGTCGAGTCACTAAACCTTGAGTCCGAGTCGAGTCTCGAGTCCCCAGTGTTCGAGTCCAAGTCCAAGTCCGAGTCACCAAAGAAACGTCGAGTCCGAGTCGAGTCCCCATTACCTGAGTCCGAGTCAAGTCCCTATTACCCTAGTCCGAGTCCGAGTCATCAAGGTTGAGTCTGAGTCGAGTTCCAAGATGGCTCCAGTGATCCACTCGGGCACAGTCAAAGATCTGACATACAAATAAAAAAGGTCTACATTAAACAAAAATGACACAGCTGTCACCATTTCAAAGGGAGTTTATTTACTTTGTGACACGATAGCCAAACAAATGCACACCCACACACTCGCACACATGCACGTGCAAGCATGCGCGCGCACACACACATTTTTAGAACAGTCTGAATTTCTTTGGCATTCTGAACACTGGATGTGCTTCAAAACACATTTGATAGCTGTGAATAGCATGATATTAGCAAATGGTGGAAACAGTATACAGAAGTAAGTTCCACAGCATACAATACATTCATAAAAACTAGTCAAAAGACATTGTCTCTCAGGAATAGTTAGGAACAAAAGGCTGGTGGCACTAGTTTTAAGCATACACGTTGCATTTCAAAAACATAAGATCTGACAGCATGGAACTACTCAACCTTGCACGGTGAGGCCTCATCAAAATGCCTCCATGACTAAATACCCTTTCAATGGGCGCACTGGAGGTAGGGATAGAGAATACCTGTGTGGCAATCTGATAGAGGGTAGGGAATTTGGATTTGTTTTGCTGCCAAAACCTGAGGCACGGGACTGAGTCAGAGTCCTGCTCAGCGATCAAGTTGAGGTATGCAGTCAACTGAGCCTGGCCAGACGGCTTCTTCTCGGTGGAGGAGGGAGTCCTCCTATAGTGGGAGAACATTCTCAACTGCTTCTCAGGAGGAGACTCTGAAAGTTCACCTTCCCCTGGTCCTGTTGCTTCCACTGCATCTGCTGTTGATACCGCTTGCTTGTCACCCTCTGCCTTTATATACTCTGAAATGAGAGGGGGGCATGGGGGACTCATTACAAATATGTTATTGACTAGGCCTACATGACAAATGACATGTCTATGTGCTTTATTGTAACACCTTCAATGATATAAACATCACAACAATCAAATAGTTAATCACTTAACTAACATTAATCAAAACATTTCTCACCTTTGATCTCAGTCTTCAGCACATCTTTGATGTCACTGTCCAGCTGCACATCATGTTCTAGCCGCTGGAAGCCAAATGCTGGGTCCAACACAGATGCTATGAAGTAGGCATTGGTGAAAGGAAATTTGGTGGGGCCTCTTCCTTCAGCCGGCTCACATCCTGGTATCTTGACTGCACTGAAAACCTCTGCAAACCTTGTTTTCAAGGAGCTCTCCAGAGCTCTCACCAGAGGCCCACAGTATCTGGCTTTTCCTCTTATTTCCTGCAGGTAACAGCACAGAGTGAGGAGACAGGGCACAATCACACTGACGGTGACAGTAGTCTCACCCTGAGTTAGGTTGGTTGCCTCTAAGAACGGATCAAGAACTTCGATCAGTTCTTTAAGCTGAGCATACTCTCGCGGGGATAAGATAAGGCTTTTGTGCCCCACTGATTCCAACACACTGGACAGCTTTTGCATGTCTAAATGCACATAAGCCTTCACCTGCTTCAGAGTGGAATTCCATCGTGTGGCATTCGCTGTTGGAATTGTTGCATCACCAGAACACGCTTCAAAGCAGTCTTTAAACGAGGTGCCACTGTGGAGGAGGTTGGCTGCACTGGATAGCTTTGCTAGGGTGCTTGACAGCCCACTGGTGTCTTTCAGACCATCTTTTATGACCAACTGCAGTGAATGTGTGAAGCATGATAGTCTCTGCATCTTACAGTTCTCAGCCAAAGTGTCATTGACTGTCTGTTGATCTTCTGGCATCAGGTCTTGCCATATTTCATCATCCTCCTCAAATGTGCTGGGATCATGAGCTTCAGCATCACAAGGATCCTCTAGGGGAAAGCTGGCCTGGAAAGCTTTTCTCATGTTGGATGAATTGTCAGTTATGACAAAGTTGATCTTGTCCTTAATCAGGTATTCTTCAGCACAGCATTCAAACATCATTGCAATCTTCTCTCCTGAGTGTTTCCCATGCACTCTTTTGCAGGAAAGAAGATATGACTGAAGGCTGAGTTCCTGTTTTTTTTATCCATTGCCACTGTGTGTGCTGTCACTCCAAGGAATGACTGCATCTTTCGATCACTCCAAATGTCTGTGGTAACAGCAACACTCGATGCTTCTGCCAGCTGGTTCTTTATCTGTTCTTTCTTGACTTCCACCATTCCTGGAATGGTCACAGAGGAAATTGTGGATCTTGCTATGGGCCGGTACTGAGGGTCCAGGACATGCAGGAAGTGCTTGAAGTCCTCGTTGTCAACGATGGAGAGTGGCAAGCAGCACTTAATGATTAGATCTTTTACAAGGGCATCACTTATAGCCTTCTGACGTGGATGTTTGAGGTCGTACATCCTTTGCTGTCCATCATTTAAAAATGATGTGATAGTCTTCTGACCTGGAGCAGCTGGCATCACATCTGAAGCAGTGGAGGCACGGTATTCTTGGAACCTAGGGGAAGATAGGATACACACTTTAGCTTGCTGATGCCAAACTGTTTCAAGTAATCTTTCTCACAGCAAAAAATGTGTAACGTTATAGCTATAACAATATGCAATAACAATACAAATGTTACACATTATACACATAGTGGTTTGAACCATAACCAGTTAAGTTACATATTTAGCTATCTATATAACTAACATTACCATATTAGTAGATTAACTAATGTATACTAGCTGGATAAATGAAAAGTATGAGAAAAGATACATAATTTATGAGACTAACAGGACAGGGATTAATTAGCAAAACCCAGTCATTTAATTATTGATTTAAGTCTGTTACATGCTACCTAGCTGAGCTTTAACTCTGTATCCTCCGTGAGTCTGTATGTTTATTCTGTATGGGTCAGGGAGGGTGTGATTTTGTTAGAAGATAGAGCCAGTTCATAGTACTGTTCAAAAGCTACGTCGCGCGTGTCTATTTTTAGAATTTGGCACGGCCAATGCTGCATATATGCAAAGAAAAATATCCCCATATTTACAGTAGCCTATGCGGTGTCACCAATCACCATACGGTTCGGTAGTTTTCGGTACATCGGGGGGGGGGGGGGGAAATGCCACATCCGTCAAATCTCGTACCGTCTCCAGCTCTCAAGAAAACCAGTGGCGGCATCCACATTAGCTTTCTTCAATTAGTCCATTTAGCGAGTAATAGCCTACAATTATTTTTATTTGCATTGTAAAGTTGTGCACATTTTATCAACATTATTTGTGGATACATATAGGCTAGACTTCTTCCTTCTCCGCACTTGGAGAATATTCATGGCGGAGACCTGCAATGTGCGGATTTGTTATTGCTAGTTAAGATTAATGCTAACACGGTAGTTCAGAGTGGTGTGTTTTTTCCGTTAAGTGTATGCTACTTGGTAATTAGCTAAATGATAAATAAGAAAAATCAGTTTTAATCTCCCTATAACACGAAGACGCTGCGTGTTACTTACCAACTCATCATTAGTGAGATGGATGGCACGCTCGTACCGAAAGCGAACCGTACTGTGACTTTTCTGTGCAATGCTGCATTAGCATTCTAACAGTAACGTTACTTAACTTACCTATACAATCTCACTTGGTTCTAGTGATATGATGCACCCGCCACACGACCTGACCCAACATCTTGGACCAGTGGTTGAGTTACTTCAGAGGCTATTGTTACCGTAGCTAGATAGCTAGCTAGCTAACGGTAACTGATCACCAACCATATCATCAACTGACTGCATATCACTTACTTTTCTGGGTGCATCCTTGACAGATGTCTGTTGAAGTTTGAGGTTGTCCCGGTCTTCTCCTCAATAGTTCGTTTACATATCGAACATCTAGCAGTGATCTTGCTGGAATTTGTTGTAAAATCTGTGTAAGCAAAGAGCACAATTCGGGGTGTCTCTTTAGGCATCTTCGCGCTACTGAACATGACGGTATGCACGCCACGTGAATCCGCATGTAGGTGGAACACACGTGCCTGCCCTTACACGAAATTGAATAATGTTACAGTATTAATATAGCTATCAATATATTTTAATAGGGCCTATTATTTAAAAAAAATCTAACAAAAACAGTCTTTATCAATTAAAAAGTCAGAGTCCGGGTCTCCAACTTCCGAGTCCGAATGCAGTAAATTCGCGAGTCCGAGTCCAAGTCCGAGTCATCAGTGCTCAAGTCCAAGTCGAGTCACGAGTCATGAAAATCAGGACTCGAGTCGGACTCGAGTCCGAGTCCTGGACTCGAGTACTACAACACTGGCAGTGGATGCTTGCATGTGTAAGGGATTGAGAAATTGCCTTCATTAAAAGTTTAGAATAACCCCCCCTCCATTTTTTAGATTAAATACAATGTGGGTTTACACCACCAAGTCAGTAGGTAGCGCTGCAGCGCTTCTGGGGATCAGTTCGAAAGAGAGCAAAGTTTCCGTAAGCCAGACCAGAAATAAACTGGCGCGAGCTTGAGTGACAACGTATTGTAGTGAATTCGGGGGGCAGTCCGGGAACCACAACAGCCGGGACGCGAACCCGTGTCTCCCGCTCCGCAAGCGACAACGTTAACCAGTCGACTAAAGGGTCCGACCCGTTAGTCAAGGACCAACGTGTCTACTTATCCATGCACGTTACAATACCCCCCTCCTTCGGGAAGTGCGTCCCAGAGCTTCAGCATATCAGCTCCCTCACACCTCTGGGCGCACGCGCTTCCTGTGACCTCACGGTCTCACCATCCCACTTCTGACACCAATGCAGCGAACTCGGGGGGCAGTCCGAGAACCGCCACCACCGGGACGCGAACCCGTGTCTCCCATTCCGCAAGCGACAACGTTAACCAGTCGACAAAAGGGTCCTACCCATTAGTCAAGGACCAACGTGTCGAATTATCTATGCACGTTACACTACCTCCTCCTTCGGAAAGCGCGTCCCTGCACTTAAGCATATCAGCTCCTTCACGCATACACTTCCGATGGCCTTACGGTCTCACTATCCCAATTCCGACACCAACCTAGCGAATTCGGGGGCAGTCTGGGACACCGTCGTCACAGCCAGGACGCGAACTCGCGTCTCCCACTCCGCAAGCGACAACGTTAACCAGTCGACTAAAGGGTCCGACCCGTTAGTCAAGGACCAATGTGTCGACTTATCCATGCACGTTACAGTATTTTCATTGTGCCTCTCTTTTTGATTCATAGATCCACAGTGCTATTTAGCCTGTGTGTCATTTGCTGGCGCTCCGGATATCCCCTAGGTCTGGAGCCGGTAACAATTGGGGGCTCATCCGGGATTTAGCACCGCCCAGCTGAGGAAGCAGTAACTGTGACGACGAGATCCTGTGCCCAAAGCTTCAGGGAAGACTGCTTACAACACGCCTCATCCAGAGAGCCATAGCCACAGGTGTGAAGTCATGATGTCAACTGTAACCCCCCGGCGGATGCTGATATTCCAGATCCAAAAGAAACTCTCAGATTTGAGAACCAGTCAGCTACAGGCCGTGGCAAGCTCGATTGATGATGGCCAAAGTACTTGTGATGTTAAAGACCTATGTGAACCAGAACTCTATGACTTGATTGTTAATTATGTCAGAAGTGAGAAGCTGGAAGCTATGGAAGATGAAGGTATGGCTAACCTCCTCCTCCTTGATGACATGATCAATGGGGCGTTACTAGCCCAAGACACCGGAGTGGCTGAAGCTAGCCAGGCCACACCCCTCGTGATGGAAACTGAAACATACACAGACCCATCCTCGATAGACAGAGACATTCACACACACCCATCCTCCATGGACAGGGACATCCACACGCATTCAACCTCCATGAACAGAGACATTTTCACTCACCCAACGACCATGGACAGAGAAATTCCCACCAATCCAGTCCCACCAGCCAGAGGTCCCGCCATGCTGATGCCAGCCAAATCCAGCCTCAATGGTGCCGGGAGTACTCCTGGGTCGTGTGAACTCATCCTCCACTATCACAGATCAGGCGGTAAGGTTGGCTGATGTGGCTACCCTGTTTCCACCCAGAGAGTTTAAGGGGCATGGTGGTCAGATCTCTGATGAGGGTTCTGACATCTCATATAGTAGGCTGGGTAAACAGATTGATGAGGGGTTGCGAGGTTTAGTGAGACGGAGGTCATAAGAGCCATACTTAAGATAACTAAACCTGGTGTATTCAGGGAGATGTTAACCAACAAAGATAACCTCACAGTGGATGGTTTGAAGCGGTTTCTCCGCTCCCATATAAGAGATAAAAATGTTACTGAGCTGTTCCAAGAGTTAAGTAATGCCAGACAGCAAGACAAAGAGAGGCCAGAACAGTTTTTGTACAGAGTTATGGGGTTAAAGCAGCAAGTTCGTTTTGAATCACAACGGCCTGATGCATGTTTCAGCTATGATGAAAAGCTTGTGCAGGGCACTTTCCTTCACACGCTCTACCAGGGGTTAAATGAGAGAAATAGCCATGTCAGGCGTGACCTAAAGCCCTTCATTTCTGACATGGAGGTCAGTGATGACTTTCCCTTAGAGCAGGTCACCACATCGACCAGTGAAGAAGAAGGGAGGATAAAACGCCTAGGTACAACAGCCAAAACCAGACCAGTGTTGTGTTAGTGCAGCTCAGCATGACAGTAATGAACAGACTGACCAGACTAAACAGACTAAAGTCGACTCTGAGTTACAGACTAACCGTGCTGCTATTCAGGAGCTGACAGTCCAAGTGTCCGCTTTAAGCACATGGCCCAGATGGCGAAACCCACTGAAAATGTTACTTCTGGAGGCCCAGGCTTAACTATGAAATGTCACCAGTAACTTAGTCCAAAGGTAGGTGCAATGACTGTGTCCAAAATGGCAACGTGAGTTGTCCCCCACTGTTTTATCTGTGGCCAGGCAGGACATAGGGCCATTGGCTGTCTGCAGAAGAGGATGTCGGGAAACGGGGGGAGGTCATTGGAAAGGGGCAGCCAGCGATCTTCAGCAGCAATAGGCCCCCAGTAAAGGTCAAAACAACTAATCGAAACACACAAGTCAGCAAACCTCAAAAAACGTGTAGCCCAACTTATTGGAAAGCGATGTATGGTCTCTTGTTCAATCGATGGCGTCCCTCTCCAAATGCTGTTGGACTCTGGGGCTAAAGTGACCATGGTGGGGAGAGAATGGCTCAAGAAGACATTGACTAGTGTCAAAATCCAGCCGCTTGCATCCTTATTTACTAACCAACCCCTTGAAGTATCAGTGGTGAATGGTACAGAGGTTCCCCTGGATGGTTGGGCAGAAATCGACCTTCAGATCTATAGTGTGAATCATGGACATGTAACTATCCAAGTACCAATAGTGATCGGTCGGGACTGTAACCATCCCCTACTAGGTAGCAATGTCCTTGCAGAGATTATCAAAGAAAACGCAGGGCAGGGCGATAGGCTGGATGTTACAGCTATACTTAAAGAAGCTTTGAGTGTCAACTGAGAACACAGCAGAGGCCTTAGTTTCTGTTCTCCAGATAATGGCCCCTGAGGAGACACCACCCCATTGTAAGTAAAAGTGAGTAAGAAAGGTCTAACTATTCCCACAGGCCAAATCAGAGAAGAGAGATGCAAGGTTAGGGGGTGGCCAGAGGGTGGCACAAGGTTGTTTCAGCCTAGTCCAGAGAATAACTACCCTGAAGGTTTAGAGCTGTTTCCAGCTCTAGTAGATGTTCCTTGTGGGTCAGCTAAATGTACTTTAGTCCCCATTCAGAACTCCACTAGGCATGATATATATATAGCACAGAGAACAATCCTTGGAACTCTCGAAGAAGTCATTGATGTGAAACCAGTCAAGTGTCCCACTTTGCGTTCTGAGCCCACACCCCGACCCACTGCCCAAACATGCTCAGCTCAGTTGACTACAGATAAACAGATATGAGCAAAGGGAAAGACAGACACTCAAATGCGCAAACGACAAAATATAAGTTGCATCCACCTGTTGACTTGTCACATCTCGGAGAAGATGAACAGAAGATAGTTAGCCACATGTTATTCAACGAGTCAGATGTGTTCGCCAAGGACGATGCAGATATAGGTTGCATCCCAAACCTGCAACTCAAAATCCACATAAAAGACGAAACACCAGTTCTCAAAAGTCATACAATGCGATTCCAAAGCCACTGTACAAAGAGGTAAAGGAATATGTGCAGAACCTGCTCAACTGTGGATGGATCAGAAAATCCACCACACCGTATTCTTCTCCCGTGGTCTGTGTTAGAAAAAAAGACACAAGCCTACGTCTGTGCGTTGATTTCCGTGAGCTGAACAGCAAAACAGTCCCTGACCGCCACCCACTCCCACGCATCCAGGATCTACTGGATAACCTTGGAGGCTACTCATGGTTTTCAATACTCGACCAAGGCAGGGCATACCACCAGGGCTTTGTCGATGAAGGCTCCAGGCATCTGATAGCTTTTAGTATGCCTTGGGGGCTGCATGAGTGGCTCCATCTCCCCTTCGGCCTGACCAACGCTCCAGCAGCCTTCCAGAGATGTATGGAAGGTGTTCTTGACGGTCTGAGGGATGAGTTCTGCTCCCCATACCTGGATGACGTGCTCTGCTTTTGCAAAACCTTTCATGACCACGTGGAGGATCTGAGAAGAGTGTTTTGTCACTTACGGGAGCAAGGTGTGAAGTTACGCCCAAAGAAATGTGAGTTGTTCAAGCGCCAAGTGAGGTATGTTGGACGCCTGGTGTCAAGTGAAGGTGTTCAGATAGACCCTTAGGACATGGAAGCAGTACTTCAGTTGAAGGAGAAGGAACCAAAGAACGTGGGAGAAGTCCGCGCTCTGCTAGGGTTCTTAGGCTACTATCGATCCTTCATTCAAGACTTTTCCAGGATAGCACGGCCGCTGTTTAAGCTTCAAGAGGGCCCCGGGGAGTCTAGTAAGCACTCTGTTACATCTACGTCTGCCAAGGCTACACTGAAGGGCACAAAGAGTAGCCAATTGTCATCCAAGACACCCATACAATGGACCCCCGAACACAGTGCTATCGTGTCTCACCTGGTCAACATGTTGACCAACCCCCCATCTTGGCATACCCAGAATTCAATTTACCATTCGTCGTACACACCGACGCATCCAATGAAGGCCTGGGGGCAGGGCTCTATAATTACCACCTCCATTCTAGCAAGCTCGAGTTCCTCGCCTTAAAGTGGGCGATCTGCGATAAGTTTAGGGACTACCTGTATTACGCACCCACATTCACGGTATACAAAGATAATAATCCCTTAACTTACGTTTTAAGCACGGCCAAGTTAAATGCTGTCGGACACCGCTGGGTGGGTGAGTTGGCCGACTTCCATTTTATGATCAAATACAGGCCAGGCAAGGCAAATATTGATGCTGATACCCTCTCTCGGTATCCATTGAAACTCCAAGACCACATGAGAGAATACACAGAGACCATGCCCCCCGATGTCATCTCCGCCGTCTGGCAAGGGGACAAGGCAAAAGACACGAGGATGTGCCATGGATGGCAGCATTACAGCTGGGTTCCATTGATGATGACTCACTTCCTACGAGCACGCCCATGTACACCCCAGAGGACAATCAGAGCTGCGCAGAAAGATGATGTGTCATCTGGGAATTGATAACCTTAAAACAAAGAGGATGGAATCCTAACGATAAAGACAAGAGACAGATGGGACTGGAAACACGAAGACTGATACATGAGTGGAACAAACTCAGACTTGACAAGGGGATTCTGTACAGGCAGACAGGACAACATAAACAACTCGTTCTTCCCAAGATGCTCAAGTCCATTGTACTAAAAAACCTGCACGATGACATGGAACACATTGGGGCTGACAAAGTCATCCACCTGGTGGGGCAGAGGTTTTATTGGCCATTCATGCAGCGAGAAATCGAAGATTATGTCATTAGCCAGTGCCAATGTATCAAACTGAAGCGACCCACCATCCCAGAGAAATCACCAATGGGCTCGATTACAACCAACAGTCCCTTTTGAGCTCATTTCTGTTGATTACCTCCATCTCGAACCAAGCCGAGGAGGTTACAAGTACATCTTAGTCCTGGTAGATCACTTCACACGATTTGCACAAGCCTACCCGACTAAGAACAAGTCAGGCAAAACCGCAGCGGAGAAGATTTCTATGACTTTAGTCCACGCTTCGGATACCCTCAAAAACTACATCACGATCAAGGCCGGGAGTTTGACAACAGACTATTCTAACGACTTCAGTAGCTGGCGGGAATTGCCCATTCTCGAACCGACCCCTATCACACCCGCAGGAGACAAAAAAAGCTGAGTGGAAAGACCACTTACCAAACATGGTCCACGCTTACAATTGCACATGTCACGAAGTGACAGGCTACTCACCCTTCTTCCTCCTGTTTGGAAGAGCACCGCGGTTGCCGATCGTTTTGCTCTTTGATCACGCACCTGAGCAGCAGGCACAGAACCGACAGGAATATGCACAGAAATGGGCTTCTCGGATGCAGGAGGCACATAAGATTGCCTAGGAAAACAGCAAAAAGTGCTCAGCGAAAGAAAAAACTACTATGATCGAGGTGTCAAGGGAATCATGCTTCAACCTGGTGATCATGTACTCATCAGAAACATGTCTGAGAGAGGCGGTCCAGGCAAACTTCGTGCATATTGGGAGGAAAAGGTCCACTGCGTGGTTGAAAGGCTGGGAGATGGTCCTGTGTATAGAGTTCAAGCAGAGACCGAGGACGGGATCCCCCGTGTGCTTCACCATAACATCCTCCTGCCAGTAAATGATTTGCCAGTCGAGCTGGAACAGGACTGTCATGGACAAAAGAAACCACAAAGACGGAGACAACAACAAACAAACAACAGAGAGACAGCAGAGGAGGACTCCAATGAGTCTGCGGAGGAGGAAGAATTCTCCTACAACTTCCGACATTTGCCTTATACGAAAGGAAGACAGTCAGAGTTCCATCACCTCAGGTGGAGCAACACTGTCAGCTTAGAGCTGCAGAACCAGAATATCAGTCAACGTGTCAGGAGACTGAGTTTGGCAATGTGCAACAGCAAAAATGAACCTGCTGTAAGGCCAGAGTCAGTACGAGTACCAACACCTGCTAATATGCCATCGGCTGTGGGAGCTCAGGAGCAACCCGAGGGGGATGATACTATGGACCATGGAACTCAAGGGGAACCTGGAATGGTGGTTGAACCTGTCTCAGAGTCAGGGGATGAGGAGGAGCTGCCCTTGAGAAGGTCTGCCCGGGAAGTAAGACCCAGAGGGATGTTTACATATGAACAGTTAGGGCAGCCCAACTACCACCCATGGAGACTAGGAGCAAATGTAATGTTGACCTGTATGCCTTACCCCATTCCTACCTACCCAATACATCCCGAGGCCTGTTACTACCCTACACAAGCAGTGTGGACATACTAGACGCAAAGCGGAAGACTTGAATGAACAAAGGACATGAGAGACTTTGACACTGACAAACACTAACCGTGACCTTACAGCTAGACAGTTGACTTGTTTAGTTCTAGATGTCTAGACATCTCTGAAAGCAGGGGAGAGTGTAAGGGATTGAGAAATTGCCTTCATTAAAAGTTAAGAATAACACCCCCCCTATTTTTTAGATTAAATACAATGTGGGTTTACACTACCAAGTCAGTAGGTGGCGTTGCAGCGCTTCTGGGGATCAGTACGAAAGAGAGCAAAGCTTCCTTAAGCCAGACCGGAAATAAGCTGGCGCGAGCTTGAGTGACACCGTATTTTCATCGTGCCTCTCTTTTTCATTCACAGATCCACAGTGCTATTTAACCTGTGTATCATTTGCTGTCGCTCCGGATATCCCCTAGGTCTGGAGCCGGTACCACATGCATGCTTTGCAGCCAGTATCACTTTTTTAAAAATTTTTTTTAACTTTTGCTGTGTTTTTTTTTCTTTTTTCAGGCTGGCTGAAGGCATCATGCCACATTTTCTTTTCATTGATTGACAATTCATCTCCCACTGTTACATTCCACGTTAAAGGTCCAGGGGATGAGGGGAAGTAACAAAGAAAATAAAAGTATCCCGGGGGAATAAGAAAGGTGGGAGGCGGAACCAGGTGTAAAAACAGATTTATTAACAAAATGAACTTTTAGTCAAACTACAGAATAAACGGGTAACTAAAGATGCTGGCTCTTAACTAACCAGGCTTTAACAAAAACTCAGATCAAACCAAACCGAAACAAGACACTAATAAGTTTCACCCTCCTTCTCAAGGAGTCTAGACACAAGAGCTTGCTTTCTGGTTGGCAGCAATGGCCCACTGGCCGTCTCTCTCCACACACTGCTACCAACAATGGCCCACTGGCACTGTTGGGTGTCTCTCTCCAAGTTATATACCCAGCTGATGAGGAATTGGGGTCACCTGGGCTCAATCAGCAGCTCCACAGGAGGCGGGGCATCACCTGGAGAGGGAAAACGACAGACACATGGCACTAGGGCCATAACACCCCCTCCCATAAGTAAAAACCCTAGGTTTGTATATATGAGAGGGTAATCGCATACACAACACATGGCATTGGGGCCGTAACACACCCTCTCATAAATACAAACCCTAGGTTTGTCTACAAGAGGGTAACTGCAACACACGGGACTGGGGCCGTAACACCCCTCCCATAAATACAAACCCTAGGTCTGTCTACAAGAGGGTAATCGCATACACAACACACGGCACTGGGGCCGTAACACCCCCTCCCATAAATACAAACCCTAGGTTGGCATTCAAGAGGGTAATCCTCTTCACTCCCTTGGAAGTTGGCTTCATTCTTCTCCCCGAGCTGAGCATCAGTCTGATGTTTTCCTCCTGCATGTCCTCAAATGCCTGGCCTGTCACATCCATCTCCCTGAGCAAGGCATCCTCCTGTTGTTTCGCTATATTGAAAGCTTCTTGTTGAGGATGTCGACCTGCTCCTTTACAGAGCGAATCTTCCTCCGGGCCTCTTCATCAGCCATCTTCTTGCCTTCTCTTCGCTCCCTCTCTTCCAGGTCCTTCAGCCTCAGCTCCTCTGCCTCGGTCTTCTCAGCCGCCATGAGCTGGACTTTGTCCCTGTGCTCCTTGGGTGCTGAGCGGTACATATCAAGCAGCAGCTTCATCTCCCGCTGAGACTTCTGGGCTTCTTCGAGTTCTACACGGACAAACCTCAGCTGCTCCATATCTTTCCTCCTTTGACTCGCCAGCTCCAAATGAAGCTCTTCCGCCTCATTCCGCAATGCATGGCACTGGCGTGTGAGGTCAGCGACGGCAGACTCGAGGTGTGCAATTCTCACCTCCTGGTTCTGGTGCTGGTTTAGGTCCTCCCCATTCCCTCTCACCTGGGACACGGCCGCCCGCCGACTGCGGTTCTGCCGCTTACATTTTAAGGCCTCACAATGGGCAACCAAATGTCCAGGCATATGGCAGAAAAAACACCGTTTCTCCACTTTAGGTTTTGGAGGGGTACCAACACGTGAAGCTTGAGTAACTGGCAAGTTAGCGTTTCGTAAGTCGTCGCTGCAGGGGAAGGAAATATTACGCGGCGCAAAGATGTTTTTATGTGGGAGCGCGAATTCGTCCGCCAACACCGCAGCCTGCTGCGTGGACACTTTATGCTCGTACTGCACCTCTAGCTGTCGCATTTTAACAGTCGTCTCTGCTTCCAACTTCCTCAACTCCAACTCCCTACGAAGCTGGAGCTCCCTCTCCTTTTCCCTTTCCTCTTTTTCCAACTGGAGACGAGCAAGACGGACTTTTAACCACACATCCAGTTTAGAACCAGGCGTGGACTCTACGGAGAAAGGTTCAAAGGGGGGTAGGGTAACCGGTTTCTTCTCTGTCACACCACGGGAACCTAGAGTAAAACTAATTGGTATTTGCTCAGCTGGCTCCTCTGCTGGAGAATCAGAGCGGCTGTCAGCCGAGAACAATGCGGCTTCACTACGAGGCGCCGGTAAGCTAAGAACCCCTCCAACAATTAGTGCATCTGTAAGCGCAGCTTTCAGGTCCATTTTAGAAAGAGAACCTGAGATGGAGATGCCATAATGCATCGCAATATCACATAGCTCTTTTTTCCTACAATCATCCAGCTGAGCTAATGTAGGATTAGCTTTAAATTCACAAATCAAACGTAGCCATAGTTGAGAACACCACAACACCACGTACGTGCCTCAGCTACCACCACTCAACCTCACACCTTCAAAAGGTCACATCCACCAGTGGCAAATTACGGCAAGCTGAAATTAGACGTATGGCTAGCCCAACAAACAAACTTCCCCCGTTCCTACCTGGTTGAAGCTTCACCTATCTGTCTTCTCGGAGCGTCCCGGGCTCGAGGCGGCTTTAAAGGCTGAACTTCGGCGGCCTGAGCCCCGAAAAGCCTACCCCCGCCAGGGAGCGTTGTCCCCACCCAGGATTACTCCTAAAACAAGAAAGGCAAAATAACAAAAGAGTGTCCGATGGAAGGACTGGTCACAGCCCAGCTGGACACTCCCCTGTTCTAACCAGAGAAGCTGTCTGAAACACCAAACGAATTTACAATATTCACTGTACCCGCCACTGGAGACAAGCTGAACACAGCAACAATTAACACACCAGGAATCCATCTCCTTACTGTCTTATTCACACAAAATTATCCCGGACGAGCCCCCAATTGTTACATTCCGCGTTAAAGGTCCAGGGGAAGAGGGGAAGTAACAAAGAAAATAAAAGTATCCCGGGGGAATAAGAAAGGTGGGAGGCGGAACCAGGTGTAAAAACAGATTTATTAACAAAATGAACTTAGTCAAACTACAGAATAAACAGGCAACTAAAGATGCTGGCTCTTAACTAACCGGGCTTTAACAAAAACTCAGATCAAACCAAACCGAAACAAGACACTAATAAGTTTCACCCTCCTTCTCAAGGAGTCTAGACACAAGAGCTTGCTCTCTGGTTGGCAACAATGGCCCACTGGCCGTCTCTCTCCACACACTGCTATCAACAATGGCCCACTGGCACTGCTGGGTGTCTCTCTCCAAGTTATATACCCAGCTGATGAGGAATTGGGGTCACCTGGGCTCAATCAGCAGCTTCACAGGAGGCGGGGCATCACCTGGAGAGGGAAAACTACAGACACACGTCACTAGGGCCGTAACACCCACTAATACACCAAACACAGCCCTGAAAGTTGTCAACCATTTGAAGTTTACAGATTTGTGCAAGTCATCTCAGTTTGTCTTCCATTTCTACAAATCAGTGCAATTACTCATAAAATAATATTTACTGTTCACTTTCACTATACAATGTTTGTGATTATGTTGACTCACGTTTAAAAAATGTTTATCTCATCTGTGAGAAGGTAAACATACAATAACATGTAACCCATCATTAATGCATCTCCTGTGCAGTTAGATCCCAGTCCAGTTAGACTACATCATATAACCACTTGTAGATTTTTTTAAGTGAATCCAGCCTCTCTCCAGAATTTGGTACCAGAGCCCTTGCTATGAGTGGAGGTGAGCCCAAGTATATCTACTTGGTACCACTCCACCTCCCGCACCAGCTCAGTCTCCTTCCCTGCCAGAGAAGTGACATTCAACGTCCCAAGGACCAATCTGTGAAGTCGGCATGCCCCGGTCCCCACCTTTGCCTGCCGCCTGGCTTGCATTGCATCCTTCTCCAATGTTCCTCCCCACGGGTGGTGGGTCCACAGGGTTCACCTCCAAGTCTGAGGCCATGGTTCTCTATGGATTGCTCCCTCCAGGTTGGGGATGGATTGTTGCCTCAAGTGAAGGAGTTCAAGTATCTCGGGGTCTTGTTCACGGGTGAGGGTAAGATGGAGTGGGAGACTGACAGGTGGATTGCTGCAGCATCAGCAGTAATGCGGACGTTGTACCGGACTGTTGTGCTGAAGAGGGAGCTGAGCTGGAAGGCAAAGCTTTTTTTTTTTGCCGGAAGGCAAAGCTCTCAATTTACCAGTCAATCTTCATTCCAACTCTCCCCTATGGTCATGAGCTTTGGGTAGTGACTGAAAGGTTGAGATCGCGGGTACAAATAGCTGAAATGAGTTTCCTCCGTAGGGTGTCTGGGCTCAGCCTTAGAGATAGGGTGAGGAGCTCGGACATCCGGAGGGAGCTCGGAGTAGAGCCGCTGCTCCGTCGCGTCGAAAGGAGCCAGTTGAGGTGGTTCGGACATCTGATTAAGATGCCTCCTGGGCGCCTTCCTTTGGAGGTTTTCCGGGCACGTCCAACTGGGAGGAGACCATGGGGTAGACACAGAACTCGCTGGAGGGACTACATGTCCAATCTGACCTGGGAACACCTTGGGATCCCCCAGGAGAAGCTGGAGGACATTGCTGGTGAGAGGGACGTCTGGATTGCCCTACTTAGCTTGCTGCTACCGCGACCCGACCCCGGAGAAGCAGCTGATGATGAGATGAGATGAGATGAGAGCTACTTTTTTATATTGTAGCGAATTCGGGGGACAACGCAACCACAGGAACTGCCGCGGCCGGGAAGCGAACCTGTATCGCCCACACCGCAGGAGACATCGCTAACCGCTCGACTAAAGGGTCAGACCCCCGAGCCAGCGGCCAGCGTGTCTACTTATCCATGCACGCTACAATATTACCAAAACCGATTCAAATTGTCATGATGGTGGTGATGATAAAGAAATTCTAGCGCCTTCTATCGCTTTTCTTGTAAACTATGCAGGTTGTGTTAGCACTCCACACTGTTGTTTGAATTATCCAGGGCACAAAAATCGAGAAAAGACATTCTGGGAAGACGTGGCATTCATGTTGTCGACATGGTGAATACAATAATAATAATAATAATAATAATAATGTAAACTACTAATAAGACACGTTAGCCCCTAGCTAACGGGTCTGACCCTTTAGCCGAGCGGTTAGTGACGTCGCCTTGTGGTGCAGTACACCCCGTATCGAATCCCGCACCGGGCAAGAAAATAACCGGTTACAGTAATAATAATAAATCTTATGTAACCCAGTTAAAACATGTGGTTATAAGGGGTGATGCTATAGTATAAATAGTGTTAAAAACATTTAAATAAGTTTTAGTTTAAAAGGGTTTAAGAAGGTTAAAATGATTTTAAAAAGTGTGATGTGTGGTTTTGTTTATGAAAGAGTGTAATGTTTTCCTGGAAACTGTCTAAACCAGCAGCATTTCCGGGGGTTCATGACGTGCTGCAGGAGCGCCGGTGGGGGAGGTGTTTCCGCACGGACGAGAGAGGGGCGGGACGGTGGACGGCGGAGCCGGAAGGGAGCGGCGAGTGAGCGCGATACAGACGACTTCTGTGTTGTATGTTAAGTTTAGAGTGCCCAACCCATTGTGTAATTTATATCTCAGGATTGTTTACACAACAGTCGGGGTGAGAGTATAAATTATATATTGTCGGAACGTGAGGGATTTCTACCCGAAATTCAAAGCGCGTTTAGGTGTGTGCTAATGCTAATGCTAAGCGCTCGACGTGTAGCATAGAGTCGGTTCATTACCCGTGGACGGACATTTGCTAGCTTAAGTTGAACTAGCTCAGTTGAACCGTTGGAGGGGTGAGCTGCTGCTTCCCACCACCAGAGGGCAGAGCAGAGACCTGGGACGAGGTTTGGAGCAACCAGGGCTTGGGGCTTCACTCAGCGTGTTTCTGGCGACGCGGGAGAGAGCATAGACATCAGACGGTGACTGTGCGAGGTGCCGACCTGCTGCTAAACCTGCGACCGGGACGATCACAAGCAACGAACCAGGCCTGCAACTTTATATTTTGTTTTAACATAATTTTGGTTTTGCCAGCTTTAGGGGACAGTATCCAGGTGTGTGTGTGTGTGTGTGTGTGTGTGTGTGTGTGTGTGTGTGTGTGTGTGTGTGTGTGTGTGTGTGTGTGTGTGTGGGCCCACCAGTTATATTGGTTGAGTTTAAGTGACATTGAGATTGGTTAATTGTGATTTTCTAGGAGAATCCATTTGGGTGTTAAAGTGTAGTGTTGTAGAGGAGCTCAAGCAGGAGTCGTGACAACTTTCTCTTTCAGCTACACAACGTGCACCATTTATTCCTTCCACCATTACAACGACAACAAAAAACCCGCGCAGCGGAAGTGTGTCACTTAGTCCATGGGCCAGACGATATTTCGGTACACTCAAGGTGGCAAAACTTACTTATAATTTTTGAAAGGATCCATGTCTGTAGATGATATTTTGGTATGATAACCATTCCTGAGTGGCAGCTGTATCACAGTTATCAGCTCATGAAGTTAACCACCCGCTAAACTAAATTGCATTTTAGACGCTGGTGCATATCCTGGTTTAGCCTCATGGTCAGGACATTTTTCAATGTTCTATAATATTGTCTTTGGTATCATTTTAAAGGGGACCTTCTTAGCTTTCATTCAAGCCCTGTTGTGGATATTTCTCACAAATATAGAGGTCACTTGAGCTCTTCAACCCGTCAATAACACACATCTTTCTGCAATGTTCGCCTAAACTATATACTTTCTTTTAGCCCTGTGGCATCTAGGAATATCAGGGACACAAAACACAAAAACTGGAATACTCACAGGACTGTAAAGATTCAGAAAATGTATAATATACCCATACTATTTCATTGTGTGAGGTGATTGTGAGCCTTAAATGAGAACTAGACCAAAGCCAGTTAGGTCACAAACTGGTCTCTATACATTTGTTTAAATACACAATCAAAATACATGATAAAAAGGAATCCCATAGTGAGGTAATGAACTATTTTAATATTTTAAACAACATTGACATTTACATATACTTAGTCAATGATACATGTAATCCCATATCATTAGTGGGTATATGTAATGGTAATGGGTAGGGTAATGGGTATATGTGACTATGGTTACATTATTGTTATCAAGCTCTGGGTAACCAAGTCCAGAATCAACATCCTGTGCATCAATAGACTACTACCACAGTAATACCATCAGAATCATCACACTCTCATTCATCAAACTGCTCGTTTCTCTCATCATCTGACTCTCCAAGTTCAAAGTCCAGTTCTGGACCATCCTGCTGTTTTTGGTTACTGCAGGTCTGTAACCTGCACATGTCTGTGCATGGAAGTCCATTTGACAGGCACATGCAGCTTGGCATTTTGCATGAATGCACACACTTGCATGTTAGCATTTCCAAGACCACATCTGGTGCAGGTGGGGAGCGCATCCAGTAAATGGCCAGCTTGCCTTCATTGTCTGTCCATCCATACTCAGTAGGGCTTGGCACCACAGGGTTAGCCTGCAGACAGCACTTCCATATTGCTGCCTGATAGTTGGCTCGTTGAACATGCATAAAGAGACAGTCTCTACATGGTGGCAGCTGGCTGGACTCAACCTCTCCCCTTTTGGTGCAGAAGAGCTGGTAACGCAGTTTGTTCACCTCAGCAGTGCTGCTATTAGCAACATACATCCGACAGGTGAACTGCTCAATTTTCTGGAACAGCTCATCACTCACATTCCATGTCTGTCCCAGTTGACTAAAAGTCTCTTGGCAGGAAGTGTGCTTTCTCACTATCTTCAGGGCATTCAGCTTCCCTCGACCAGCGAATGCACTGACAGTGTCGCAGCCTGTGAAGGCATGTAAGCCAATTAGGCTGTCACAGATGCTGTCTCCAAGTGAACTTGCCAGTTTGGTGATGTCGACAAACCGTGTGCGGTTCTGAGTCCCACACTTCTGGTAGATGGGACAGGTGATGTCCTTCTGGAAGCCAAGACAAGGCACCATGACATCAGTGTCCTCAGCTGTGATGATAACTGACTTTGAGCCCGCATTTGCTGCATGCAATGCATGCAGGAGCAGACGGATGTCAGCTTCTTCATGTGTGGAGTGCAGTTCTGCTGCTTCCTCACACCCATCTTCTGTCAACTTGTAGCAGGTTTCCTCACAGGTCATGTACAACACCTTGCCATGCAGCATAGCTCTGTATCGTGGAAGTTTCCACTCTTCCACCAGAAACTTGATGAGACTGGTCTTGTTGGAGGAACTGCACAGAAATTTTCTCCACTGCTGGACGTGGTGTCCCCCTGCAAGATTCTTGTACTGGAGAGTGATGTCTCCAACCCGGTTCAGTCGTTCAGCATCTTTGATCGAAGTCTGGTGATAGACATCAAAAACAACATCAATCCTCCCACTCTGTGCTCCCTCATGGAGGACCTGGGTCAAGGCTGACTCTGCCACCTGTGCAAAGGTTTTGTTGTTGCCATTCATTTTTTGGACCAGGCTCATCCCATCAATGATGGAAGTAGATGGGATTGGGATGTCTTCTGCAGGAGATACATTCTTTTCAAGCTCTCTGGCAAGTGCAGCCTTGTTTGTTTTTCGTAAGGACCCATCAGCATTTGCCAGTGCCCATGGTAGTGGGCCCAATGGGTAGGCA
Source organism: Lampris incognitus (assembly GCF_029633865.1). Lineage (NCBI taxonomy): Eukaryota > Metazoa > Chordata > Actinopteri > Lampriformes > Lampridae > Lampris > Lampris incognitus. Next base: position 54,713,507 of record NC_079218.1, on the reverse strand, counting down.
AGGACATCCTTCAGATTCACCTTTCTGCTTTCAGCCACCAGGATCATGTGACTGAAAAGGTTTCTATCTGCCTTCAGAACCACATCCTGTGCTTTCTTTCCATGAGCTTGTTTTGTGCTGACATTGGAGAATGTTTTCAGACTTTGCTTGGTCATCTTGTCGTGGAATTTCACAGGTGGTGGGTCTGCATCTAACCTTGTTTGCTGGAATGCTTGGTAGGCCTCTTCTCCTTTCTCAAGAGCTCTCAAGAGATCTATGGTCACATCAGGTGGAGCCATGTTGCCAGTGGAGAGGCTAACCAAATCAATCTCATCAGGGGACATAGGATTGAGCCAGTTATTCTCCATAAGGTCCATGAGAGACTGGACATCTGCTTCATCTCTCTTGATCCTTGGACTCTGTAGATCTGGATGAGACCATTTGCACCTGCCTTGACCTGTCAGGTCTCTCAGCTGTCTGAGGTACATGCTTCTATACTCAGCTGTGAGATAATATTTGGTCACAGCTCCTGGCTTCAAGCTGAATCCCTTTGTCCCTCCAGCTGTTTGGGTGTCTTTGTTCACCGTTTCTTCTATAGCTTGGTCAACAGGGATTCGGCCAAAGGGATTGGTGGAGCCCAGTTGGACTGAGAAGCCTCCTTCCATGAATTCTGTGTACACATCTGGGTGTGTGATGGGCAGCTCAGACATCTGGGCGTAGTAGTAGGGGAGGTAGCGTGCATAATTCATCCTGTCATAAGCAAAGCACCATGGGATCATTGCTCGAATGCTAGCCAAGTGTAGCATCCAGTCTCCCTCTCTGGATGCTCGGATGAGCCCCAACAAGATTTCAACCATGTCCAAATAGGACATCCAGAAGTTCGAGAGGCTGCCGTTTCCACCTCTAAGGAACTCACGGTAGACTTCAAATAGATCCATGATGCGTGTACAAGAGCTGTTCTCGAGGACCTCCTTCAAAGAATGTTGTGAGACTTCTTTCCCAAGGCTGTCAATGGTCTTCAGTGTCTCATTCAGGTGAACCTGTCATTCCTGTGAGTTTCTTCCAACCAGGACAGGAAACCATTCAAGGTCAGTCGCATGAGAGCCTCATACAGGAGCTTGTGTAGTCGCACTGCCCTGTTGTACTTGCGGCCATCCATAACACCAGCAATTGAGCCTTCTGCAATCATGCCAGACTCAATGCAGAGGTCTTTGAGTCCAGCATCTTGGAAACGCTTTCCTATTATTGCCAGCAGTGTGCAGATGGTGTGGAATACCCCAAGCCTAACGATGATATCATGGAACTTGTCATGGTGTTTCCATGTGATCTCGACAGCCTTCGCATACAGGGCTTGGTCAAAGACACAGACAATCTTTCTCAGGCCTAAGCACTGCATGATGCTCAGTGACTGGTTAAGCACCTCGTTGACAGTAGACATTTGTGTCGCTGGAGCATTGATGGTAGGCAGATAGCCTATATTGTCGGGGATGACCGTCATCTCTCCTCGAGTCAGGATGTTGAAGCCTGTCCAGCTGCTGACTGACTGTTCTTCTTGTTGTGACATGCGTGCTAGGACCCAAAGAAGGGTTTTCTCTCTGGCAAGCTTAGTATTGGCTGCAGTATCGGCATCTGACTTTTTGCTTTGTGGTAGCCCTACCCGTTGTCCAGCATTGTAAGTTGGTAACATTGGTGGGGGTCCATCAATGCTTCTCTTCTTTGTTTTGGGAACAGTGGGCATGGGTTGGACAGGAAGTGGGTTGACTGGCTTTGCTTGCACAGCAATCCCATTGACTCTGTGAGATGTTCCCTCACCACTGACAGTTTCTTCAAGACGGTCAATATTGTCCCAGGCTAAAGTTGTGAACATGCCAGGATGGATGTTAGCTGGAAGGGCAATGCCACTCCCTGATGATGAGAGTTTCTGGAGACACAGGGCAGTGTTGATCTCTTCCATCTGTGAATAGGACACACTGTGATCAAGTCGGTTGAGGATGTTTATCAACTCTACATTTCCTGTCAACGATTTGACACTGAATGGCAGAACAATGTGCTTGGAAGGCTTGGTATTTCCACATGTCACTGCTTATACTATGTCATGGCCAAATGACTGCAGAAGGCACTGCACTCTCTGGGATGCATGATCAGGATCATTTGAGCCTGTGAGTAGAGAGTACAGGAAGATAATGAGCGACTCTGGAATGGTAGGACATTCTGCTTCTGGTTTGACTTCAGGCGGCCAGGTTTGAGGAACATCTTGACTTTTAATGTCTGCTCTCAATTTGATGGCTGCTTTGGCTATAACATCTTGTGCACTGACACTTTTCAGGGTCTGCAGCTCCCTTTTGAGAGACTGATTTTCTTTGGCAAGTTCCCTCATGGACAAGTTATCGGGATAGAGGAGGAATTTTCCTTTCTCATCAGGGAATATCTGCAAGGCTCCACCAAACTCACTCTCCAGGTTTCGCCTTATGTGCTTCTTGGTTGATTCCTTGACTTGGGCAATACCTTGGGAGTTCATTGAAGCTACCAGTCTAGAAGAGAGATCAGTCATTGTCATCACTTGAGGATTGCCAAAAAGCTCCATCCTGATGAAGAGGAACAGCTCATTGTATGCCTTATTCACAGCAGCTTCATACTGGGCTGCAGCATCATCATCTTCATTGCTGGCAACCTCTCCTTTGGAAACCTCTTCTTTGGTGTAAAGTCTATAGCATGACCTGTGGTAGTGCCCTTCAGCTGCTACAAGGTCTCTACTCACAATGGCAAGGATTCTGCTGTCCCTTTTCTTTGTGGCTGCACTCCTGATCTTTGCATCAGCTCGCAGTTCTCGACACTGCACCAGTACTTCTCTCGTATTCTGTCTCTTGGAATATTTGCTGTTTTTCTGACAAAATATGCACTCTGCATCATAAGTCCTAGATGTACTTGGAGCATGTCGAGCTACTCTCTTAGATTGTTTCTCTTCAGCAGAGACACAACTTTTCTTTTCTTTTGCAAGGAGGCCATCAAGAATTTGCTTCATAGTGAAGATACTGCGACACATTCTGTGGTAGTAGATTGCTGGAATCTGTCCCTCAGGAATGTCTTTTGCTAGTTTCAAAACTGGTGCATGATTTCGTATCTGAGCTGCCCTGAGCAGAGTTCTCCATGAGTCGACACTTTGTAGTGAAACCAGCTTATCTGTATCATCAGAACAGTGGATAATGCACTCCACCCGTGGGCGCTTTAGTATTGGGTAAAAACTTGCTTGTTCACCAGTGGCCATATTCAGTCAGTTTTCACCTGCCACATACAAACAAATACATGTAACTTAGGTGTATGAACACTACTAAAACAAAGTTTACTTTGCTTCACCAGCGTCATATTACCATTATTTATCTTACATAGCCACAAATAGATACATTACCTAGTTGCTATGCAACAGCTGTATTTTGTCCACATGAGGCCGCTAAAATCAACACAAGATGAAAGTTCCTCGTAGCCACTTTAACTAATCATATTAACATATACATTAAAAGAACATGCTAACATTATGGGAAATTAGCTTACAATCTTCTCCAGAGTGAGACAAGAAGATAGATACCAGTTTCCTCTATATGTGTTTAGTAGAAAGCTATCTGGCTGCACGTTAGCCTAGCTTAGCACAATGAATGGAAGTACACAGTACTGGTTATCCTTGGTTGTTGGCCAACTAAGAACTGTCCCAGAGTTTAAGCTAGGCTAATCAGTACCAGGGGTGTTGAAATGCTACATTTGTAAAAATCTGGGCAAATACACAATCGTGAGAGGCACAGAAACAGGTTTCCTGAAAGAAAAATGAAATAGCTTCTCATTTGGAAAGGTTATGTATTATTTTTACTTCTGTTAGTGTACCAAATAAAATGGCACCAGTGAAGTTGTGTCACCTTGGGTGATATCGATATCTGGTCTGACCCATGGACTAACTGGCTTTGGTCTAGTTAGTTTCTTAGTAATAATGCCCTTCTAATTTAAGGTTCACAATCACCTCACACAATGAAATAGTATGGGTATATTATACATTTCCTGAATCTTTACAGTCCTGTGAGTATTCCAGTTTTTGTGTTTTGTGTCCCTGATATTCCTAGATGCCACAGGGCTAAAAGAAAGTATATAGTTTAGGCGAACATTGCAGAAAGATGTGTGTTATTGACGGGTTGAAGAGCTCAAGTGACCTCTATATTTGTGAGAAATATCCACAACAGGGCTTGAATGAAAGCTAAGAAGGTCCCCTTTAAAATGATACCAAAGACAATATTATAGAACATTGAAAAATGTCCTGACCATGAGGCTAAACCAGGATATGCACCAGCGTCTAAAATGCAATTTACTTTAGCGGGTGGTTAACTTCATGAGCTGATAACTGTGATACAGCTGCCACTCAGGAATGGTTATCATACCAAAATATCATCTACAGACATGGATCCTTTCAAAAATTATAAGTAAGTTTTGCCACCTTGAGTGTACCGAAATAGGAAATTTTGGGCTCTGGCCCATGGACTAACTGTAAACCCGAACCGAGGAAACGGCAGCTGTAAACTAACGTTCCTACCGGCTCAATAAGGGGAATTATGTAGCCCCATAACCACTACAGTGTTTTGTTATGCACTTACGGTGCTGAAAAACCTTAAGAGGGTTTTCCTGAAGAAAGGGACATTTCAGTTTGAAGAACATACCTATTATTATTTTATTTTTCATTTTAAATCAAAACTCATTATTTAGTTAAGTAAATAATTGAGACTTATTTTTCTATAAAACCTGAGCTGTGTGATTTTATTATACTTACCTGCTTAGAGGGAATGATTTCATATTGAAGGAGACATACAGACACATTTGGTTAGAAATCTTTATTAAAAACCATAACTTTAAAGGCAGCTTTAAAGGTACGTTCATAATAGGTAGGTTTAAAACACTGCAGGTGTGTACTGTAAAACGGGATCCAGGACAATAATTAAAACTGAGTTAATCAGGGTTAAAATTTATTAAAAGAACCCAAAAGCCCTGCCCTTATTAATATAACTGTTGAGGGGAGCGCTACACTTAGCCCTTTTTAACACTCAAAGTCACTTTACAATAAACGGGGTGAAACAAGACAACAGATAAAGTTCACTTTTATGTAAATTGGATTTTTTTTGGGGGGGGGGGGGGGATTTTGAGATACTTTTTTGACCCCCGTGGGGAAATTATGCTCTGCATTTAACCCATCCTAGCTGTGTAGCCAGGAGCAGTGGGCAGCTGCCGCGAAGCACCGTAGAAATAATAAAAAAAATATTATAAAGATAATATAGAAATTAATATATATAAAAAGCAGATATACAACACAGCTAATGCTAAGCTAATACAGCTAATCTAATACAGTTAAACATCATGTTAAAGGTATGTGTGAATAGCATCAGTGTTGACATTGTTCTTAATAAGCCATTTCTTGACATTACACTTAAATTAATAATAGGATGGGGACTCGCTAATTGATTGTGGTAGAGAGTTCCTTTGATGTGGTGCTCTAAAGGGGAAGATGGGCTGACTAAATGTAGTTCTCCTGAGTGGGATTGTGCAGCCCCCTCTAGCTGCACCTCTAGTAACTCTGTGGTAGAATTGAAGTTGATGAAGTTGGACAGAGGAGGAGGAGCTAAACCATGCATAATTTTATAAACTAGGCAGACATTTTTGTATTTGGTGAGGTTTTCCCAACTAGGTAGATTATACATTTTTAGAATATGGCAATGATGAAAAGTGACCGGCTTCCTGTCTAAGGTTTTGAGTGCTTGTTTGTATAATGATTCCAGTGGTTTTAATGTTGTAGAGTGTGTGTTAGACCAGCTTATCAGACAATAGGTGAGGAAACAACCATTGAGTGGAAGTATATCTTTGCTGCCTCAGTTGATAGGAGGTCTCTGGTAAACCTGAAATTTGCCAAACTAAACTGTACTTTATTGCAGACCCAGGTCACTGGGGGAACAATGTTTCATTTCATTTAATGTGCGCAGGTGCATGGAATGAAGGTAGTTAGGTTGTCCATAAGGACGACCCATAACTGCTTCCGCATGGCATTTCCAACTATCCCGCTCTTTCATGATTGTTTTTAGCTTCTGTATGTTCTCCAGTCCTGTGTCCCTTAATAGTTTTTCCACATAGGTGATTCTTCTTCTACCACATTGAGTTCTTCCATCAGATGGTTGCCAGAGCACAAGTTTGTTGGCACTGGGGCGCACGCAGTGGCCTGTGAAATGCATCCTTCTCTGTTGCACTTTTGTGGATACCATAGGGAGCTCTTTGTATAGCTGTACATTTGTCAGATGTCTCTTCCATGTTACATTGACAGCAATTCTAAGCATCCTAGTATAGCATGCATCTAGTTGTTTCTGTAGAGACTTTGTCACTGTCCAAGTCTCGGTGCCGTAGAGTAAAACTATTTCAACAGTTGCCACAAAAAGTCTAACTATTATCTTTCTTGACAGTGTGGTGGTCCATATTCTTCTCAACTTATGGCACGCACTCCAGGCAAGTGCTTTCCTTACAGCATGGTCCTTTTATGTAGTTTCAGTCAATGCTCCAAGGTTTTTAAAGTTCTTTACTTCCTTTATTGTAGTGCCACCTTTAGCTTTTATATGATCACCGGTTCTTCTTGGTTATAAGCTTGCAATTTTGTTTTCTTTGCATTGCAATGCAGTCCTACTTTTCTAGCTTCATGTTCTAGGCATGTGAGTATTTCTTCTTCCGTAAGGAGTGCAAGCTCATCGGCAAAGTTTAGGTCAGTAATTGTGATTGGTGCGACATGTCGACTCTTCCGCTTATGTAGTTGGAAGCCTAGCTCTTCTTCTCTTCACTGATAGTTTTGCGCATGACATAGTCAAGTGCTATAGTGAAGATGTACGGGGCTAGGGTGTCTTCTTGCAGCACACCTGCAATTACTTTGAAATGAAATGAGATGGAATGAAATGACAAATAAATGTTCCTGATTTCTGAATTATGAGGTGTCTCCAGCCGGCATCAAGAATGAAGACGCGATCCAGATGAATGTTGAAACATCGTAAAACTGAAAACTAATGTCCAGTGAACAGATAAAACCTCCCCTGGATATTCTATCCAGAGTGTTTTAGTCTATCTTCATCTATGTCTTATATAAAGAAATGTTCAACTTTTAATGTCCGATGATTTACCATCATTGTGTACTAAAATACGATGTCAGGACCAAAGTTAAGAAATAAGAGTTCACCCAAAAAAGATCCACAGTGCAATGAAAACTTTCTGACTGAACTGGATTGCCCACTACGGAATAACAGCCGTGTCTTTAGAGACAAATCAATTCAGTTCTTGTGTATTCTTTAAAAGTCGTCCATTAGCGGCTGTTGTTCACCATATACAAGTAATAATGAGTGTGAATACCAAACAAAACCTCAAGGTGACACATACGTTTCCTTTACAAGTCAGTGAAATGCTAATAAACCCATGTACTCTCAGGATGAACTCTTTCACAGTCGTCTGCTGCCTATCTGTCCAATCTCTTGTTTAAACACACACACAAGCACACACATGCATGCTCTCTCTAACCCTGTTGTTGTTTTATGCAAAGAGTGTGAGGCTGGATAGGACACACATAGACGTATGCAAATTCACATGTATCTGCATGTGTGGGGTATGGTGAGAAGATGAGTGTTCCTCCACTAACCAACTCAGGAAAATGCAGATGAGCACACGGCCTTCCAAAGTTTTTCCACCAATATTCGTGTTCTTTTAAATAAACAGGGATTTGGGATATCAAGAAGTAGTAGAGACTGTTCAACTCAGGTGAGCTGTTCCCCCGGCGTTCATCATTTGGACTACACGCTACATATTTCTAATGTTATTGTGCTTCATTTGAGCCATATTCATCATGTATTTGTGAATTGTACTATGATTTTGAAAATGAAAGCTAATGTAAAGACTTTAACTAAATGTTTAACAGGGCTAAACTTATAATCCCCGTTTATGAGTGTTGTAACTAGCAGCTCCATGTGCCTGCTCATTTGTGTAGTGGTGGGGTGGATGGGTGGTGGTGGTGGGGGCATCACATTAGAATAAAGTAAAGATCATTTTACTGGGTGACCTGAGTGCCACCGTGTCCTGGTAAAGTTGCAGTCCTTTAGGAAAATCAGCTGTATTTATCATTTCAGATATTAAGATGAGCACAGACACGGTGGAGCAGTCGGAGGCTGCAGCTGAACATGCAGGTAAGATGATCTCAGCTGGCTTTCTTTACTTCAACACCTTCAGGAAAGAGACTATTTGTTTAACTTGATAATTTGAACCCTAAAGTAGGAAACTGTTATTTCCCATGCTTTGCTTTTTGTCCTTTTTGTTAATTGTACACATGAACTCGATGGTAAGCGGAGTTGTGTTGGATCAGTTTAGATATATCAGGGTTGTGTGAGTCCGGGTCCCGGTTGCTCACCTGGTGGATTGGTACCACATCAGGGCTGAGTCATTACTGCAGAGGCCCAGGTTCGAATCCTGCCCAGCCTTTTGCTGTATGGCCCCCCCTCTCTCTCTCTGCCTTTCCTCTCTCTCTGCTAGCCAATGAAGGCCAAAATGTCAAAAATAATTTTTTAAAAAAAGAAAAGAAAAAAGATTATATGCTTTAAGGACAGAGTATTATTTTACAAGCGCTCGTTGTTTTTTCTTCAGTGCAGTGTTTTAAGCTGTAAAAGGTCTGTGACAAAATAATGAACTTATTTTTTGTCAATCAAAGAAAGTTGAATCAGTTCATCTGGACACGTTTATTGAGAGAGATCTTGTGTCCAGATGAACTGAGCCAACTTTCTTTGAGTTTCATACCTGCAGTATTGAGCAGCAGGGATCAAGAGATTTATTGTTTGCATTTTCTTATTGATCTTAACATCCTTTGTCATACATTATTACTTATAATATTATAAGCAATAATGTAATAATAATAATAATTATTGTTATTATATAACTATAATATAATATATAAAATAATAATATATAATATAAAGAGATAAAATCAGGTGATAATTTCAACAAGTTATGTAATAGTTATATAATATTGTATAATTATATAACAGTTATATAATATATTATTATTATTATATTGCTTATAATATTATAAGCAATAATGCAATAATAATAATAATAATAATAATTATTGTTATTGTTATTATATAACTATATATAATATATAATATGATATATAAAATATAATATTTAATAATAATAATGTATAGTATAAATAAGAAAATCAGGTGATAATTTCAAGTTATGTAATAGTTATATGATATATAATTATATAAGTTATATAATAATTATATTATTAATATATAATTCTTGCTTATAAGCAATAATGTAATAATAATATCATTATTATATATTTATGTGGGTATTTGTTGAAATTTGCATCTGATTTTCTCCATTAGTTTAGTATGATAATGAAATAAAATCAGTCATTCCTACTTTTCATTCATAAACAAATTTGTTCGTTATTTATAACATGACTTCTTTAAAAATTGCTTGTGGTTATTACTGTTGAATGGGTTTTTCCACCATCATTGCTGATACCAGAGTGCAGGTAGATTAAATGACTTCCTACTTGGAGATAAGTAGGTAGTATTACTGTGTAATGTTCCTTGCTTTCTCTATGATGGTGTAACTCCACCATGACAAATCCAATATGTCTGTGAAGTGTTGTTTGGTGAGTAGTTGCCCGGTGAGACAGTATAGTTGCATGGTGAGACAGGATAGTTGCATGGTGACACAGCATAGTTGCATGGTGACACAGCATAGTTGCATGGTGAGACAGTGTCATTGCATGGTGAGACAGTATAGTTGCATGGTGAGACAGGACAGTTGCATGGTGAGACAGGATAGTTGCATGGTGAGACAGCATAGTTGCATGGTGAGACAGTATAGTTGCATGGTGAGACAGGACAGTTGCATGGTGAGACAGGATAGTTGCATGGTGAGACAGGATAGTTGCATGGTGACACAGCATAGCTGCATGGTGAGACAGGATAGTTGCATAGTGAGACAGGACAGTTGCATGGTGAGACAGGATAGTTGCATGGTGAGACAGGATAGTTGCATGGTGACACAGCATAGCTGCATGGTGAGACAGGGTAGTTGCATGGTGAGACAGGACAGTTGCATGGTGAGACAGTATAGTTGCATGGTGAGACAGGATAGTTGCATGGTGAAGCAGTATAGTTGCATGGTGACACAGCATAGTTGCATGGTGAGACAGTGTCATTGCATGGTGAGACAGTATAGTTGCATGGTGAGACAGGACAGTTGCATGGTGAGACAGTATAGTTGCATGGTGAGACAGAATAGTTGCATGGTGAGACAGGACAGTTGCATGGTGAGACAGGATAGTTGCATGGTGAGACAGGATAGCTGCATGGTGAGACAGGATAGTTGCATGGTGAGACAGTATAGTTGCATGGTGAGACAGGACAGTTGCATGGTGAGACAGGACAGTTGCATGGTGAGACAGGATAGTTGCATAGTGAGACAGCATAGTTGCATGGTGAAGCAGTATAGTTGCATGGTGAGACAGGATAGTTGCATAGTGAGACAGCATAGTTGCATGGTGAAGCAGTATAGTTGCATGGTGAGACAGGAGGTGTTTGCTCTGTCGGTTGGTAGTGTAGCAGGATGTAGTTGGGGCTGTTTGCAGACTAACGCTCCTGCCTCAGGGCTGCCTGGTGGCAGGACTGCTGTCTGAACATCAGCACACATGTGCAACTTATATTTACAGAGTCATCTCTGTGAATGTGTTGGTAACCAGAATCATTTTTGTTCAGTGTCATTTTACCATTTTCATCTCAGCTGCTGTCTTACATGCACTGAATTTCATTTACTATGTTGAATGAACACAATCTTAGGACAGTCTTTAAAAAGTTAACTGTTGAGCTCTTAAAAAGGACAATTAAGCAAACAGTATTTGCTGCATTATATTTATGTGGAACGTAAAGGAAGGTTGGTTCATGCTGAATAGGGAAAAAGTAAAATCTACAAATTTTATATATATAATCCAGTTAGTCAAGTAAATTACTGGATTATTTTGGTCCTTATTTGTTGAGCACTATCCCTACCATTGAGTGTTTCTTTTCACAAAATTTATATATATATACACATATACATATATACATATACATATATATACACACACACACACACATATATATATACACACACACACACACACACACACACACACACACACACACACATATATATATATATATATATATATATATATATATATATACACTACCGTTCAAAAGTTTGGGATCACCCAAACAATTTTGTGTTTTCTATGAAAAGTCACACTTATTCACCACCATATGTTGTGAAATGAATAGAAAATAGAGTCAAGACATTGACATGGTTAGAAATAATGATTTGTATTTGAAATAAGATTTTTTTTACATCAAACTTTGCTTTCGTCAAAGAATCCTCCATTTGCAGCAATTACAGCATTGCAGACCTTTGGCATTCTAGCTGTTAATTTGTTGAGGTAATCTGGAGAAATTGCACCCCACGCTTCCAGAAGCAGCTCCCACAAGTTGGATTGGTTGGATGGGCACTTCTTTGAGCAGATTGAGTTTCTGGAGCATCACATTTGTGGGGTCAATTAAACGCTCAAAATGGCCAGAAAAAGAGAACTTTCATCTGAAACTCGACAGTCTATTCTTGTTCTTAGAAATGAAGGCTATTCCATGCGAGAAATTGCTAAGAAATTGAAGATTTCCTACACCGGTGTGTACTACTCCCTTCAGAGGACAGCACAAACAGGCTCTAACAGGTACTATTTAATGAAGATGCCAGTTGGGGACCTGTGAGGCGTCTGTTTCTCAAACTAGAGACTCTAATGTACTTATCTTCTTGCTCAGTTGTGCAACGCGGCCTCCCACTTCTTTTTCTACTCTGGTTAGAGCCTGTTTGTGCTGTCCTCTGAAGGGAGTAGTACACACCGGTGTAGGAAATCTTCAATTTCTTAGCAATTTCTCGCATGGAATAGCCTTCATTTCTAAGAACAAGAATAGACTGTCGAGTTTCAGATGAAAGTTCTCTTTTTCTGGCCATTTTGAGCGTTTAATTGACCCCACAAATGTGATGCTCCAGAAACTCAATCTGCTCAAAGAAGTGCCCATCCAACCAATCCAACTTGTGGGAGCTGCTTCTGGAAGCGTGGGGTGCAATTTCTCCAGATTACCTCAACAAATTAACAGCTAGAATGCCAAAGGTCTGCAATGCTGTAATTGCTGCAAATGGAGGATTCTTTGACGAAAGCAAAGTTTGATGTAAAAAAAATCTTATTTCAAATACAAATCATTATTTCTAACCTTGTCAATGTCTTGACTCTATTTTCTATTCATTTCACAACATATGGTGGTGAATAAGTGTGACTTTTCATGGAAAACACAAAATTGTTTGGGTGATCCCAAACTTTTGAACGGTAGTGTATATATATATATAGTAACGTGCATGGATAAGTAGACACGTTGGTCCTTGACTAACGGGTCGGACCTTGTAGTCAACTGGTTAACGTTATCGCTTGCGGAGTGGGAGACACGGGTTCGTGTCCTGGCTGTGGTGGTTCCTGGACTGCCCCTTGAATTTGCTGCAGTATATGTGTATATATATATATATATATATATATATATATATATATATATATATATATATATATACTCACTGACCACTTTATTAGGTACACCTTGCTAGTACCGGGTTGGACCCCCTTTTGCCTTCAGAACTGCCTTAATCCTTCGTAGCATAGATTCAACGAGGCACTGGAAACATTCCTCAGAGAGTTTGGTCCATATTGACATGATAGCACCACGCAGTTGCTGCAGATTTGTCGGCTGCACATCCATGATGCGAATCTCCCGGTCCACCACATCCCAAAGGTGCTCTATTGGATTGAGATCTGGTGACTGTGGAGGCCATTTGAGTACAGTGAACTCATTGTCATGTTCAAGAAACCAGTCTGAGATGATTCGAGCTTTATGACATGGCGCGTTATCTTGCTGGAAGTAGCCATCAGAAGATGGGAACACTGTGGTCATAAAGGGATGGACATGGTCAGCAACAATACTCAGGTAGGCTGTGGCGTTGACACGATGCTCAATTGGTACTAAGGGGCCCAAAGTGTGCCAAGAAAATATCCCCCACACCATTACACCACCACCACCAGCCTGAACCGTTGATAAAAGGCAGGATGGATCCATGCTTTCATGTTGTTGACGCCAAATTCGGACCCTACCATCCGAATGTCGCAGCAGAAATCGAGACTCATCAGACCAGGCAAAGTTTTTCCAATCTTCTATTGTCCAATTTTGGTGAGCCTGTGCGAATTGTAGCCTCAGTTTCCTGTTCTTAGCTGACAGGAGTGGCACCCGGTGTGGTCTTCTGCTGCTGTAGCCCATCTGCCTCAAGGTTCGACGTGTTGTGCGTTCAGAGATGCTCTTCTGCATACCTCGGTTGTAATGAGTGGTTATTTGAGTTACTGTTGCCTTTCTGTCAGCTCGAACCAGTCTGGCCATTCTCCTCTGACCTCTGGCATCAACAAGGCATTTTCGCCCACAGAACTGCCGCTCACTGGATATTTTCTCTTTTTCGGACCATTCTCTGTAAACCCTAGAGATGGTTGTGCGTGAAAATCCCAGTAGATCAGCAGTTTCTGAAATACTCAGACCAGCCCGTCTGGCACCAACAACCATGCCACGTTCAGAGTCACTTAAATCACCTTTCTTCCCCTTTCTGATGCTCGGTTTGAACTGCAGCAGATCGTCTTGACCATGTCTACATGCCTAAATGCATTGAGTTGCTGCCATGTGATTGGCTGATTAGAAATTTGCGTTACCGAGCAGTTGGACAGGTGTGCCTAATAAAGTGGTCTACAGGAGCTTTTATGACATCCCATTCTAAATCCGTAGGCATTAATATGGAATTGGTCCCTCCTTTGCAGCTATAACAGCTTCCACTCTTCTGGGAAGGCTTTCCACAAGATTTTGGAGTGTCTGTGGGAATTTTTGCCCATTCATCCAGGAGAGTATTTGTGAGGTCAGCAACTGATGTCGGACGAGAAGACCTGGCTCGTAATCTCCGTTTTGGTTCATCCCAAAGGTGTTCGATGGGGTTGTGGTCAGGGCTCTGTGCAGGCGAGCCACGTTCTTCCACACCAAACTCTCCCAACCATGTCTTAATGGACCTTGCTTTGTGCACTGGGATATAGTCGTGCTGGAACAGAAAAGGGCCCTCCCTAAACTGTTCCCACAAATTTGGAAGCATAGAATTGTCCAAAATGTCTTGATATGCTGAAGCATTAAGATTTCCCTTACTGGAACTAAGCGGCCTAGCCCAACCCCTGAAAAACAACCCCATACCATTATCCCTCCTCCACCACACTGAACAGTTGGCACAGTGCAGTCAGGCAGGTAACGTTCTCCTGGCATCCACCAAACCCAGACTCATCCATCAGACTGCCAGACAGAGAAGGGTGATTCGTCACGACACAGAGCATGTTTCCACAGCTCCAGAGTCCAGTGGCAGTGTGCTTTACACCACTCCATCCGACACTTGGCGTTGTGCTTGGTGATGTAAGGCTTGCATGCAGCTACTCGGCCATGGAAACCCATTCCATGAAGCTCCCAGCGCACAGTTTTTGTGCTGGTGTTAATGCCAGAGGAAGGTTGGAACTCTGCAGTTATTGAGTCAACAGAGCGTTGGAGACTTTTACGCACTATGCACCTCAGCACTCATCGACCCCGCTGTGTGACTACGTGGTCTGCCGCTTCATGGCTTAGTTGCTGTTGTTCCTAAACGCTTCCACTTTTCAATAATGCCACTTACAGTTGACCGTGGAATATCTAGCAGGGAAGAAATTTCACAAACTGACTTATTGCAAAGGTGGCATCCTATGACGGTACCATGCTTGAATTCACTGAGCTCTTCAGAACGACCCATTCTTTCACAAATGTTTGTAAATGCAGACTGCATGACTAGCTGCTGGATTTTATACACCTGTGGCAATGGGTCTGAATGAAACACCTGAATTCAATGATTAAGAGGAATATCCCAATACTTTTGTACATATAGTGTGTGTGTGTGTGTGTGTGTGTGTGTGTGTGTGTGTGTGTGTGTGTATGTGTGTGTGTGTGTGTGTGTGTGTATATATATATATATATATATATATATATATATATATATAGTATATACTTAGCACAAAAAGTAAGGAAATTTGTGTTTGGTAGGTTATTTCTTTGTTGTAACAATGCTTCTTGGCAATAAATCTTATACCGTATGAAAGCCTGGTTATTTCCCTTTTAGATGGGGCCACATTTTGTAAGGAACATGCATTTGTGGGATGAGCAGCAGAGCTGAGTATGTGGGTTGCACCCATGAAAAATTTGCCAAATCTTCTCTGCCAATGCCAAACAGCTTATTTTGCTGTTGCTATTGACTTTTGTTTTGAGCTTCTGGTACCCCAGGTGCTGACAATCAGGTGCCTGATATAAGATGTGCCAAGGTTATATATGTATATATATATATAGAGAGAGAGAGAGAGAGAGAGAGAGAGAGAGAGAGAGAGAGAGAGAGAGAGAGAGAGAGAGAGAGAGAGAGAGAGAGAGAGAGAGAGAGATCTCCTGAAAAACAGTTTCCCGTGCAGACTGTTCCAGTGAAACCTTATTAGTATTATTATTACTACAAGAACCTTATTATTACAAAAGTTTGCGATAACTTATTCAAGAGGGCCAAAAATATAAGAGTAAAATGGTCTCAGACGTAGGTTTCCACATAGCTGATTTGTGATGGAGTGTGGTGGACTCAGACTGGTGTACTGAGTTGTGATGGAGTGTGGTGGACTCAGACCAGTGTACTGAGTTGTGATGGAGTGTGATGGACTCACACTGGTTTACGGAATTGTGATGAAGTGTGGTGGACTCAGACTGGAGTACTGTGTTGTGACGGACTCAGACTGGTGTACTGAGTTGTCATGGAGTGTGGTGGACTCGGACTGGTGTACTGAGTTGTGATGGACTCAGAATGGTGTAGTCAGTTCTGATGGAGTGTGGTGGATTAAGACTGGTGTACTGAGTTGTGATGGAGTGTGGTGGACTCAGACTGATGTACTGAGTTGTGATGGAGTGTGGTGGACTCAGACTGGTGTACTGAGTTGTGATGGACTCAGACTGGTGTACTGAGTTGTGATGGAGTTTGGTGGACTCAGACTGGTGTACTGAGTTGTGATGGAGTGTGGTGGACTCAGACTGGTGTACTGAGTTGTGATGGACTCAGACTGGTGTACTGAGTTGTGATGGAGTGTGGTGGACTCAGACTGGTGTACTGAGTTGTGATGGAGTGTGGTGGACTCAGACTGGTGTACTGAGTTGTGATGGAATGTGGTTGACTCAGACTGGTGTACTGAGTTGTGATGGACTCATCCTGGTGTACTGAGTTGTGATGGAGTGTGGTGGACTCAGACTGGTGTACTGAGTTGTGATGGACTCAGACTGGTGTACTGAGTTGTGACGGAGTGTGGTGGACTCAGACTGGTGTACTGAGTTGTGTATGTACACACAGTCCCAGTGTGCAGCCTGAATGAGGCTGCTGTGTCTGATACTGGATTTGCATGGTTTGGTAATTTCCATACTGGAAGTTGGGCTGTGGAGAGTGGGAGGTGAGGGGGGGGATGGGATGATTTCCATTGTGTGGCTCCAGCAGGCTCTCTGCCTTCTGCAGACACCCACGGGCACCATTTGACATTCAAATGATGCAAGATTACCTGACACACCTTCAAACTACCTCCCCCTGTAAGCCTGCGTACTTCTGTCTGTCCTGTGTCACCTCTTCACCCTCGTCTCTTCTCATCTGGAGGAAGTTTCAGCCTTTTAAGAATGACCACTACCACTGTGTGGTTTGTACAGTAAATAGGTTTATCTAAGTGCTGTACGCTCCAGGTCGGCAACTTGAGTCTGGTTCTGCATAAACCAGAGTAAACTGTGTTTTAACAGAAGACAGCTTGTTTCCTCTGGCCAAAGCAAAACTTCTCAAACCCCAGATTATAAAACAATGCTCTTACCCTTAGTACATGTTCCTTTTACTGTGCATAGAGCTCTTCTTCTCTACTGGCAGTGTGTTCACTACATGCAACATCATCTCCAACATGTACTGCAGTACATGTACTGCAGTACATGTACTGCAGACACATGCTGACACGATGGTTGACATGAATTTTGAATGTGGGGACACACTAAGCTACTGTACAGGATGTCTGTCAGAATAAGTCTGAACATTTTATTCATTCAACTCACTTGTAAAAACTTACATGCGTGTTTTTTTTCTTTTGAAGATTTAGAACAAAATGGAATTAACTTCAGTCGGCAAGTAAGTAAAGTTTATTTCTTAAATATCTCTCTGAGACCAGACATAAACTCACTTCTACTGACATGGCCACTGACATGCAAAAGTACACACACCACATTCAGTTTCCCAAGAGGATGAAGCAAAACTTCGTAAATCAGGTTTTGGAAGGAAACGGGAAGTAGATCATGTTGGTCGTTCAAAAATACTGTCTCACTGCCAGCTAAGTACAGGGAGCCTGAAAACAGCCTGCACAAATAGGATTCCATGTGTCTGTTTACAAGTATTTAAACTACGTGTTTAGTACATGTCAGTGTCTCCGGTGAGATGGCAGCAGACATGTTGAGTATTAGTGTTGATCGCCTGGTGTTGTGGTGTCATTGTCACCCTCAGGTGAGACTTGACGTTCTTCACCACTTGATCCTCAGGGCACACCAACAGTCCAGCATTGTTCAGATCACTTCGGTTTGCCTCAAATGGTTTCCAGCTATTTGAATAATTCTTCAAATATTCCTTTTGGCACAGGATCCCTTTTCTTCTGGCCCTGGTGTTTACAGGAAGTGGGTTGGGGGTGGGGAATATTTGCATATCGGCTTGCCTAAAGGGAGGGTGAGAGTATCAGACTGCAGATCATGTTTTGAAAAGGTTTAGCAACCAAACTGATCCTGGTGTATGTGTACACCGATGTTTGCACAATTTCTCTCTGTGTTTAACATTCACACATGCCACTGATTATTTACATTAACACAACAAAACGATAATGCTTCACATCTAATCAACAATTTAACGTGGTATGTGTAGAAAACCAGCAGCTAGTGTACATCGGATTTGGTATGTTCCAGATAAAGACGGAGGATATCCATGACTCGCCACACCCTGTCTCATCACTGAAGACATCATGTCACCTAACACAGAACCCTGCAGCAGCCGGCAGCCAGCTGGCAGCGGTATGACACACACACACACACACACACACACACACACACACACACACACACACACACACACACACACACACACACACACACACACCTCTGCTCTTGGCTGCTGCAGAGCACCCAGACTGCCGCTTTCGAATCCGCATGTTCTTTAGTGTGGTTTATTTCTCAGGAAGTATGGAGCCAGGTCAGTTCAGGCCCAGCCTCTGCAGCCACAAGCTCCTTTTCTCACCTACAACCAAACTGCTGAAGCCTTTGCTCCAGTGCATCTGCTGCAACTACTCTCAATGACAATCTTCATGTCCACTGGAAATAAATGATGAACTCCACCTTCATTTAAGATGTATTTTAGTGAGGAGAATGTAATTAGTTATTTTGTGATTTTTATAATACAGAGTTTTATTTGCCAACAGGATCTGCCCTCTCTCCACACCATGCAGCAGCTGGTTCTGATGCCACCTTCTCATCTTCCATCCTCCTCCTTCCTGCTCTCACAGACTCAGACGGGCAACCAAGGTAGACATGTTTTCTTCCACTGTCACATGACATACAGGTCACATGACATGCTCATCACATGACACGCTCGTCACATGAGCACAGCGTGGCCCGGCACCTTTCACTCTCAATAAGCTCCATGTCAAGGACAATGCCTGTTGTTTTGTTTGTTTTTTCTTTACCATGTGCTAAAGCACTAATAGCATCACAGACTGACATAAAAAAATCTGATATTACTGTAAAAAAAGCTTTTAAAGAGTTGTCTTGTTTTTTGAGATGTTGTGTTTTATACATTTTTGTTAGCTAGATGAAAAAGCCTGTCAGCGATCAGGTTTCGCCAGGTTTAAGGGTGCACCTCTGAATTCTTCAAAATGTCCCAGGTTCTCTCATCAGGCTCTCTACCTGCTCCTGCAGTCTTGGATTGTGTCCTTTAACATGTAAAATTACCGTCAGGAATTCTTTTCTCTTGTGACCACAATAAGCAACAATGTCTGCATATTTATCCCGTTTAAATGATTAATGATTTCACATCCTGCAGACATGTCAACTGAAGAGGTAATAATGTTTTAAAACACTGTACGGTTATGAAATTTACCACACAGGGCTGTGCATTATTATGATACAGGACATTATTATGATTCAGGATATTATTAATTATACAGGACATTATTATAATACAGCACATTTTTATGATACAGGAAATTATTATGATACAAGACATTATTATTATGATACAGGACATTATTATTATTATTATTATTATTATACAGGACATTTTTATGATACAGGAAATTATTATGATTCAAGACATTATTATGATACAGGACATTATAATTATGATACAGAACATTATGATGATACAAGACATTATTATTATTATTATACGGGACATTGTTATGATACAGGACATTATTATGATACAAGACATTATTATGACACAG
Source organism: Lampris incognitus (assembly GCF_029633865.1). Classification (NCBI taxonomy): domain Eukaryota; kingdom Metazoa; phylum Chordata; class Actinopteri; order Lampriformes; family Lampridae; genus Lampris; species Lampris incognitus. Next base: position 54,693,772 of record NC_079218.1, on the reverse strand, counting down.
GACATTATTATTATGATATAGGACATTATTATTATGATAGAGGACATTATTATGATACAAGACATTATTATGATACAAGACATTATTATGGTACAGGACATTATTATGAGACAAGACATTATAATGAGAGGGGACATTATTAATTATACAGGACATTATTATGATTCAGGAGATTATTATGATACAGGAAATTATTATGATTCAGAATATTATTATTATTATACAGGACATTATTATTATGACACATGACATTATTATGATAAAGGACATTATTATGATACAGGACATTAGTATTATGATAGAGGACAGTATTATGATACAAGACATTATTATAATACAGGACATTATTATAAAACAAGACATTATTATGAGAGGGGACATTATTAATTATAGAGGGCATTATTATGATTCAGGAGATTATTAAGATACAGGACATTATTATGATACAGGACATTATTAATTGTACAGGACATTATCATGATACAGGTCATTATTAATTATACAGGACATTATTATGATACAGCACATTAATATGAGACAGGACATTATCATGATACAGGTCATTATTATGATACAAGACATTATTATGATGCAGGACATTATTATGATACAAGACATTATGAGACAGGACATTATTATGATACAGGACATTATTATGATTCAGGACATTATTATGCTTCAATACATTGTTATGATACAGGACATTCTTATGATACAGGACAGTGCTGCTGGCTGGTCCTGCAGGAACACGGCCTGCTCAGCAATGACTTTTATGCCTTTATGGTCATTGTAGGTTTTGACCGCTCTCAAAGCAGTACCTGTATTTACTTTCAGAGCAACATTTATCATGTAACTTTTTCCAGATGATGAGGCCTTTTGGATTCTTGAGGGTTGTGAATATTGGATGTAAAAAGGGTGAGGAGCCCTCTGTTGGTTTGTTTAGCAAATTAAAGTTTCTAGGCCGGAATGCAGGTTTTGAAACCCAGAAATCTCATTACCAAAACTACCCTTTTGCAATTAGTAAAGATCGAGGACTCTTTTGTTATTATTATTTATTTCACGTTTCCCGTTTTACATCCTGTAGAGCCAGGTCCAGACTATGGACCTGAGGCACTATAGGGCAGATGTCACTTGATGGACAGTACTCATCGTAACATGTGGGCTGTTCCGAGTAGGGCGATCTTCTGGACTGCACTGATGTTGATGTTGCCTGGGATACGGTTGGTGAACTTTTCCATTCCCTTCTTCATGAGTCCTAGAGTTCCATTCCCTTCTTCATGAGTCCTAGAGCTCCAATGACCACTGGTGTTGTTTCGGTCTTCATTCCCCACATCCTGTTGATTTCAATCTCCAGGTCTTTGTACTTGGTCAGCTTCTCTGTGACTTTCACTGAGGTGTTTTTTTCGGATGGTATTGCCATGTCGATGCGCATGCGCCTCTTTTGCTTCCTGTCCTTGATAATGATGTCGGGCTTGTTGGCTCTTATCTCTAGGTCAGTGTGAATGGGCATGCCCCAGAGGATGGTGATGTCATTGTTTTCAGTGACCGTTTTTGGCTGAGGTTCGTACCACTTCTCAGTCGTCTTGATCTTGTAACTCCTGCAAATCTTCCAGTGCAGGTATGCTGCTGCCTTGTTGTGCCTGTACATGTACTTGGTCTTTGCCATTTCCAGGCAGCCTGAGACAATGTGGTCGATGGTTTCTTCATACATTCCACAGAATCTTCATTTTGGGTCTTTTCCATCTTTGATGATGTGATGGTGATAAGATCTGGTTGCCAGGCTCTGGTTTTGTGCAGCAAATATCAGGCCCTCCGTCTCTGCTTTCAGCCTGGTGGTCCTCAGCCACTGGTGTGTCTTTTGTTGGTCCACGTCTGCATCTTTCATTCTTTTTGGGTACTTCCCGTGCATTGCTTTGTCCTCCCAGGTTTTTTGCAGTTGCCACTGGCCATGATGTTTTGCCTTCTGCTTCACTCGCTTGGCATAGATGGTAGTTGCCTCATTTTCTGTTGGTGGGGTTTCTGGGACATCAAGCTCTTTCTTGAATTGTACAGCTTCTTTCTTGATGGAGTAGAGCTGATGTTTTACTATTCGGAGGAGTGGGTCATCTGTTTTTGTCAGGTATGCATCCAGCCTGATAGTGGTAGTCTTGAAGGTCAGTTTGAGTTGGACTAGGCCTCGTCCTCCTGAAGCTCTTGGTAGGTACAGCCCGTTGACATCTGCTTTCGGGTGGTGCATCTTCTCCATGGTCAGTATCTTTCTTGTCTTGATGGCTAGTCTCTTGATGTCATTCAGTTTCCAATTGATGATGTTGAAGCTGTACGTCACTACAGGTATCGCTGGGGTGTTGATAGCTTCAATTCTGTTAGCCGCATTGAGTTCGCTCTTCAGTACCATACGCACTCTCCTGTGGTACTCTTTCCGGATCTTCTCCTTCATGGTTGAGTGTTGTATGCCTTCTCCTTCGTTCACTCCTAGGTACTTGTATGAGCTATCTTGGTCTAGCTCTTTGATTACGGTGTCAGTGTCAAGGTCTAAGTCTGTAGTCTTGGTAAGTCTTCCTTTTTTGAAAGTGGCTTTGGCACACTTGTCGATTCCGAATTCCATCTTGATGTCATCGCTGAAGGTCTTGACAATGGTGAGTAGACCCTTCTGCTGATTGTCATCCTTGGTAAATGTCTTGAGGTCATCAATGTAGAACAGGTGGGTCAGTTTGCGGTTCTGTGATTTGTACCCATAGCTGCTGTTGTTCAGTAGATTGCTGAGTGGTGCTAGTGCAAGGCAAAAGAGCAGCGGTGATAGTAAGTCCCCTTGGAATATTCCACTTCTGATGTTGATCAGTCTCGATGTTAACGACCCCTCTGCATGATGGAGATTCAGGGTGGTCTTCCAGGTCTTCATGCTCTCTGTGATGAATTTGACAGTTGTTGGGCAGACTCTGTAGATCTTGAGGCTCTTCTCTATCCAGGAGTGTGGCATGCTGTCAGATGCCTTCCTGTAGTCAATCCATGCTGTTGACAAGTTTTTTTTTGTTGATTTGACCTCTTGCAATATGGCTTTATTGACGAGTAGCTGGTCCTTGCATCCATAGGTACTTTTCTTACATCCCTTTTGTTCTGCTGGAAACAAGATGTTTTTGTTGAGGAAGCTATAAATCCTCTCTGTGATGATCTTGTACATTGTTGGTAGGCAGGTGATGGGTCTGTAATTCTTGGGTTCTGTGTCTCCTTTGTCTTCAGGAGCAGGTACGTTCCCCATGTGAGCCATTTGGGACAATTCTTTGGATTCTTGATAAAATCATTGTAGGCCCATGCGAGGACTTCGTGGATGCTGGGAAGGTTCTTGATCCAGAAGTTGGCAATTCTGTCTATCCCTGGTGCCTTCCAGTTGTTGGTCTTGTTGATGGCAGCAGTGGTCTCAGTGGTGTTGATGTCTGACCATTCTTGGTGCTCTGTATGTTTGTATTGATCCTGTTGTTGATGGATCCATGTAGCTCCCTCATTGTGTCTTTTGTTATTCTCCCAGATCTTACTCCAGAACTCCACGACTTCTTTGATTGTAGGTGGTTTGTTGACATCTATTTTCTTGCTCAGCTCACAATATAATTTTTTGGCATCTTCTTTGAAGATCTTGTTTTGCCAAAAGAACTTGCTCCTCTTGTCGAATCTCCTGAGTCTCTGTGCCTTTGCTTGAATCTGTTGTTTTCGCATCTCTTTGACTATTGGTATATCATTCTTCTGTTTGATGTTGAGTTTTCGTTCCAGTTGTTTCCTTTTTCTCTCTTTGATGTTGGAGTTTTTCTCGACTTCACTCAGGAGTGATAGTTGTCTCCGCAGTTTCCTAATCTCCTTCTCAATTTTCTCCTTCCAAACTGGTTGTTTTCTGTTTCTGTTGATGTCTTGGTCTTTTTCCTATTGTGTCTGCTATGGCTGAAGCGGCCACATATATGAGCTGGTTGATTTCTGTTAGGTTCAACGGTCTTGTCATCTCGCCCTTCATGTTTTGAATGGCTTCGTTGGCGAGTCTGATGGCTTCTTTGGAGTGGTGGTCTTTCTTGATCTTTGGGATTATTAGTCGTTCTTTGATGGGAATTACTTTCAGGGTTTCCCATCTCTGCTGGATACTTACTGTCATCTCTGCTTCTTTCTCGTTGTATTTTTCCTGGGCTGCCTCTACTTGGTGTTGTACTTCTGGGGGGTCCGTGATGGTGGTTTCTGCTTGTTCTGCTTTGTCTTCACCGTTGCTACTGTGTCGTCTGGTTTGTTGATATTTAGCTCCTCGATGCTCATGTTGGGGATGCTCTCTGATCTTTTCTTGTATGTTTTCGAGTTCCAGGTCTGTTAATCTATGGTTTTTAATGATGTCGTGCCTGACATTGGAGAGTTTGTTGGCATCCAGATTCAATCTGTCTGTGGGGTGTTTTTCTCGCCAGATGTTGTAGACAGCTTTGGACGTTGACGTTACTGTCAGGTTTAGTGAAGCAGTGTAGAAGGCTTCCATGACATCTTTATACTCTTCCCTAAATCATTTCTGTCTTGTTCTTTTTGTTGGGTTTTTAGTTGTTGTACATAGAAGGCCACTGTGAGGAGTGTCCCCAGTGTGGTGTTCCTCAAGTATTTGGTGGGTAGAGTTTGTTCCAGTCACAGACTTTTTGATCCCAGCCTGGTTCCTCGCTGGGGATCTTGGTCCTTGTTGACCTGTGCGACAACTGATGCGGTATGGTGATTTAGTTAGTCGTAATTGCATCATTATGTTTAATTGTCAGAGCCCCTTTGGTCGCTTGTATTGCTGGCTTGCCATAGTTGCGTTGCCCGGTCTGTGCCACGTGGAGGAGGGGTTGAACTTCTATGGACCTTATTATTATTATTATTGTTATTATTATTATTATTACGTGTCAGGGGTAGCCCTAACACATAGTTTTAATAATATATTAATGTATATTAATCATGACATATATTAATAATTTGTTATTATATAATAATATATTAATAACAATGTTAATAATGATAATACTCATTACATTTATATAGTGCTTTTCTCGACACACAATGGTCTTTTTTTGTTATGATAAAGTAAGAATTTTCCTGACAGTACCTTTAAACATTGTTATTTGGAAGGCAAAACCATTATCAGGTGTAGAGACATAGACTGTACATAGTAAACTGGATGATGAGGATTTCCTGACTTGGACTACAAGTTTCAGGTTTCAGTGGTGATTTAGTCATTTTAGTTGAGATTTTAACATTTGCTCAGTTGTTTCCAGCACATTGACGTGATGGATGAGCAGAGATAGGATGTGTGAGATGATATTTTAGCGTGTTAGTGTCTTTCTCAGGGAGTTTAACCATTATACACTTGGAGACAGAGAAAAAAGCCCTAATGGCTGGACCGCTCATTTATCCAAACAGGTAAACGTAAAATAATCTCCTGCATGCTGTTTTCCTTTGTAGCGCTTCTGCAGCAGAACCTGCTGTCCCTTCCCACCCAGAGTCAGTCTGGTCTTCTTCAGCATCAGCCTGGACTCGCTCTGACTCCACAGGTAACTGCAGCTCACTTCACACCTCCACAAGCCATGAACACGGTGCTCCTCCGCACAACAAGGGTGCCAAATGAAACATTACACTCATTTGCAAAGTCAACGAAAGTCCGACTTTTAAAAAAAAATTTTTTTTTAAGGAAATGAAAACACAGGTAACACCGCTATTGGTATATCTTGGATCACCTGATAACAGTAAATAACTGCTGCCTGCGGTCACTGTTGACTGAAAATATCGCTCGTAATACAATTTCTCATGCTACAACATGATAAACCATTCATTTATACCCTCGGCTAACTTCTGTTATATTAAATCTACCTTAATAACTAAACTGAGCTAAAAAGGGTGTAGAAAAATAAACTCAGGTTTTATTTAAGTCCAAAAAAAAATCAACAATAGATGTTTATATCAAGTCATATATTTTCGATTGTAAAAGTTAATCCAAAATATAACCCAAAGCAGCAATCAGCAGGGCTCCAGCGATGTCATTAAGTGCTGTCTGAACGCGGAAGGTGGATCCCGAGAAGTGTCACCCTTTGCAGACAGTCGATACCCAGCATGCCTGTGGCATCCGCCTCCCTCCTTCATTACTCCTGCCTCCACACGTGAACCTGGACTGCAGGATTCCCACCTGTGGACCAAAGCACAGCCAGGAAAAACAGTCCCATCCCCAATATAATTCAAACTTAAGTCTCAGTTCCCCATCAGCGTCGGCAGGTCATTTTGCTGGGGCTTAAGCCCCGAACGTTTTGAGTGGAGCCCCGAATATAATTTTAAATGTTAGCGAACCGTGGGTCTGGCAGTAGGCCTTCAACGGCGCAATGATATTGTAATCAGCCAAATTTTTGGGGTATTTTTCAATAGGTGAACAGCTCTGACACATAGCTCTAACACGCACACACACACACGCACACACACACACACACACACACACACACAAAGTGCACCTATCGCAGCACCACAGGTGAAAACCTCCGACACACACCGCTCACCTACACACACACACACACACACACACACCACCACCACCACCACCATTAACTCAGTGCCTCAAGATCCACCAAAATCAAATCCATTGGATATCAAATAGCCTTTGTCTCTCTCCATACTTGGCAAACAATGAAAAGTCACATGACATGGCCTCCACTTCTGGCCTACAGCATCACCATGGACAGCGCTTACATGCAGCATCATAAAACCTCTTCTTTACAGCTTGACCAGACCAAGTCAAAGCAATTCATGAGCAAAGAATAGAAATAACAATAAAATCAACCTTCACATGCAGAATATGCCATGAGCAAAGTCACAATACAATCATATGCTAAATATGACAAAACCTCACGCCATAATTGTGACTATAGTAGGCCTAATGTTACATGAGCAAAATGTGGTATTAACCAACTATGAATGCCATCACAATATGTAAAATGAATACGCCAGCTTTGATTTGGGGTAAAATAAAATCAGGCAGCTTATCTTATTAGGCTACTTGAATATAAAGTCCATCCGTCGGCCATTCTTTGTGAAGTGGGCAATGGCAGCATCATGCAGTTCGTCCTTGGATTTAAGTTCCATCAGAAGGCCTTTTTCTATGGACATCATGGCCAAAGCTCCCAGTTGATCCCATCCGGTTGTGTTTCTGGTGTGTGTTTTGATGCGCTTCAGGGCTGAGAAAGACCACTCAACTGAAGAGGTGGATGTGGGGATGGTAAACATCAGACAGGTGAGGTGATGAAGCATAGGCGAGACAAGAGCGGGAGTTGGTCTTCCATTTCCGATCACTTGTTGCTTTTCCCCGAAAGCACGTCTTCAGAAGGGTAACGCTAACAAGCTAGCTACAACGTCGCTCTCGTCTCCTCCTGTAGCCATGCTTCGTAAACTTCGTCGCACTCGTCTGATACACAGACTAACGTTAGTGATGTGCAGTTCGACTGGTTTAAGTGAACCAGTAGATTTGGATCGCCAATGACCCAATCACAAGTAATGACTCCTCACCAACCGCACATCAGTCTTTTATATGAGTGAGCCCGTGTCTGGATGGGTCTGGACTTCTAGAAGTCCTAGGGCGATATTTTTTTGTTCCACCCACTACAACAGCAAAATATGATTGGCTGATTCATGTGTCACTTTCTAAATGAACACACAAGCACAGGACTTCAAGCAGTCCTAACCAATGAGGGAGCCAGCCAGCTAACCCTTTCTCTGTCAAGAGACAACAACAAAATGTGATTGGATAACTTGATTTTCATGGTTTCAGGAAAGTAACCCTTTCATTACTGAAGCAAACTTGATAGAAACTTTCATTACTGAAGCAAACTTGATAGAAACTAGGGCTAAAATTAGAATTAGAAGAGATAATTATTATTAAATGAAAGATTTTAAATATAGGATTTAAAGTGTTGATATGATGGGCCTTTGCTGAAGTCCTAGAAGTCCCTAAGGGTTCCCTTCTGAAGCCTATATGAAGCCTGAAAAAAACAAAAACGTAACGTGTGTGAACGTCCGATAGTCTTTGTAACATAACAGCCTGTCAAAAATGCAGGTCTCGGGTAGCGTAGCAGTCTATTCCGTTACCTACCAATACAGGGATCGCTGGTTCGAATTCCCGTGTTACCTCTGGCTTGGTCGGGCATCCCAACAGACAGGGCGGGAAGCCGGATATGGGTGTGTGTCCTGGTCGCTGCACTAGCGCCTCCTCTGGTCGGTCGGGGCGCCTGATTGGGGGCGGGGGCGGGAGAATAGCATGATCCTCCCATGTGAACATCCCTTTATAATAAAGTCTTTAGAATATTTTGGTTTTGGTCCAAAAATTATAAAGGTAATTAATATGATGAATAATGACATTAATAGTTCAGTTTCTCTCTCTAAAGGAACATCTAAAAGATTTGAGGTTAAACGAGGGATTTGACAGGGTTGTTCGTGCTCCCCTTTATTATTTGTTTTATTTGCAGAATTGTTGGCTATTTTTATAAAAAATAGTCCAGACATTGAGCCTGTAAATGTGCTAGGCAATCATCTGGTCATAACTCAGCTGGCAGTTGATACTACCATCTTCCTCAAGAGGTCAGAACAGATCCCTCTGGTAATCAAGAAGATAGACGAGTTTTCTAGAGCATCTGGAATACACTTAAATTTTAAAAAAAGTGAACTAATTGCTATACATGACCATCCACTAATAGATTTGTATGATATTCCAGAAAAAAATGAAGTAACATACTTAGGAGTGGTTATCACTAAAGATTGTAAAGCTAGAGAAGAACTAAATATTGAGACTGTTATAACAAAAAAAATTAAATCTATACTCAATTCTTGGTTACAGAGGGATTATCAATCTTCGGACGCATTTTGATTACTAAAATTGAAACATTAACTAGAATTATGTATCCAGCTTTTTCATTAGCAATTCCTGACAATTTAATTAAATCAATTAATCAAACAAATTTCAACTTTATTTGGAAAAACAAACATTATATTAGAAAAGGGGATGTGATAAAATCGCTAGAAGAAGGGGGCTTAAATGTGATTGACTATGAGGAAATTAATGGAATGATAAAACTAAAATGGTTACAGCAATTCATAACAAATACAATTTACAACAATTTAGTAGGTGCGGTGGGATAGATTTTCTGTTAAGATGTGATTTCTGTATTGCTATTAAGCTGTCTAGATTTCATCAGCAGGCTCTTTTATATTGGAAACTGGTTTATAAGCACAATTTCACTCCACATAGCTCTCCGATCTGGAGTAACAGATGTATCCTGTTTAAAAGAAAAGCTTTATGTTTTTATGATTGGGTGGAGAGAGGTATTTGGTCTATTTTATATTTGATGGATTCAAGAGGAAATGTTCTAGAGTACAATGAATTAATTGATAAATTCAATGTGATGTGTACCAAAAAAACCAAAAAAACAATACTCGGTGGTTATCAAGGCAATCTCACAAGTAATGGTGAATACGATAAAAGGAATTTTGACTTATGACTTGCCTTCACTTTACATAGACAATCTCGATTTCATGGAGAAAAAATGCACAAACAAAATTTAAGGGGTGCCCTTACCTCCGTACATTTTCCTCTACAATTAAAAAGAAAAAAAATCTTTTAAAAAATTATCCCAAAGAGATTATAGGCAGAATTAGAACCAGATACCTCACTCTCCCTATTTCACCAAAAGCGAAAGAAACTTGTTTTAAAAGATAAATGATATTTATTATTGTAATGAGTTTCTGAGACAAAGATTTAACATAAAAAAAACAATTGTATGTTTTGTGATTCTGTTAGCGAAACATTAGAACATTTATTTTTTACTTGTAAATAAACTAGAGCCTTTTGGGAATTATTTAAAAATTGGATATCTGAAAAGAACTTTCATTTGCCCATTTAGAGTATAAGGATATTAAATTTGGAGTTATAATGGAGGATAAAAATATGGAAATGTTGTACTGCTTATTATGGCTAAACAATTTATCCATAAATCTAGATTTTTTTTAAGGCCAGGCCACTATTCTTAGTCTTCATGAATGAATTAATAAATTTAAAGAAATCACTGAAATGTTTACAAACCAAACAAGCTTTGCATATTTATAAAAACATAGATATATTGATTTCTGATTAGACCTCTTTGTCTTTTTGTTTTTTTATTATTTTATATTGTTTTGTGAAATACTAAAAAAATTGTAATAGCTCAGTCTGATTTGTACTATTTGCTAATTTGTTATTGTTATGACCAGATTTTGTTCATATAATAAAAGTGTTTAAAAAAAATAGCGCGAGAGGAAACAGGAATTGGAGGGTCTTCCGTGTCGAGTGACTCGCCTACTTTTCTGCGGAGCATATGCCGTAAATGGCATATTTATCCCGGGTAAATATGCTTAAAATGTTATTTCTGTACAAAATGATCAAAAGATTGACATTAATATAGTTGTATAGAAGGAAAAATGTAATGTTTACCGCCGATGGTAATGTAGTTGGTCCGATGTTTACAGATTTTATCTATGTGCGGGCACATATAAATAAAATCGTGAGGTTGATGACTTCATGAAAGCACTGTAAGTTCATTTTACAGAGATGTGTTTTGTTATAATTCATGTTTGAAAATATTTAATGTGTGCACATTGTGCCGAAAATATTGTTTATTTTCATTGTGTAATGGAGTATAATGGCTGCCGCCATTTTGTGCAACTGAGTTAGCGCAGAGATAAAACGTCTTATTTTGAGATATACTGCACATTTCATTTTGATTTCATTCAATATTAATGTACCAAATGTTTCACGTTTTATAGAAACTGACCTTGTGTTGTTTTGTTTATTTTATTTTATTTTGTGTTAACAGAAGGGTTACCACTACAGTTATTTATACATTTTATATTTTGGTTACTGATTAGATAATAGTTTCTGTAGGCCCTGTAAGTTAACCTAAGATTTTGGGCACTCTACTTAAGTGTACAAAGATACACCAGCTGCAAGTGGCCTACTTGCTTTATGCCAGCACATCGTAACATCGTATAGGCTATATAAATATAGACACTTAAGCTCCCTCTGTATAAAATAGGCTATAAACAAAGCAAATCAGGCTGCCTACAATCGAGTATATCAGCCATTCAATTAAGACATCGAGGGTCATGTAGACCTATAACAACCCAGCCACAACACATTGGGAATAACATGCCTTACCTTAATACAGAATCGACCACAGAGGCCTGGGGTCAGCTGCCTTTGCTGTTCGTCCAGAAATCCATGATGTGGACGGGCGTGTGTTTTTTTTTGTTTTTTTACTTGATATTGTGTGAAAATATGCATGTAAAAACGTTGATTCCAAAACCTCTCTTAAAGGTGACACATACTGCTAATGGAGATGTAATATAACATCACTGGCCTGTGGCGCTGGGTTTGTTGTCATGATTTGGCTGTCTTGGTGTTTTAGATCTTTTTCATGAGGTGCTTTAGTTATTTTATCCACTCCTTGTATTTTTACCCTTTTCAACCAGTGTGTCTGGCCAGTTTTGGTGGGTGCAGCTGAAGAGGGAAGTGGAATCAGAGACTAGCAATGACACGCATTTAAAAAACTTGGATCATCGGCAAACCTATGTTCCTGTTGGTGAAAAACAGCAGGTGCAAGGTCATCAGTGCACAGTTAAGGGTTGTGCAAATGAAATTGTGCAACATCAAAACTTGTATAGTCAGGTGCTTGTGTCAATTATAAATTAGAGCCTTTCACTACAGTTACTCCCAATATAGTTTTCTTGTCATATTCATATTTTTGTATATGTGTTGTGGGCACTACAGGTTTGAGCTGACCATTTGCTTAAAGAGAACTTAAATTCTAGGGTTGTGTATTGGCGAGAATCTGGTGATGCGATACATATCACGATACAGGGGTTATGACTCAATATATCGTGATATATTGTGATACTGTAAGAAAGGTGATATGTTGAAATTTCATAGGTCTGTGTTCTTTGTGCTTATGCTACGTCCTGTCTCAATTTACGTTGTTGGGTTGGAGTGGAAGAGTCAAATGGCTGAAGATAGATTACAACACTGTTATCTAGCGATCGTGGGGTTACACACAACACAAAATGTTTGTTACGAACCTTTCCATATAAACCATTAAAAATCTATATATTTTTTCTGTGATCTATTTAAAGACGAAACATTCACCTCATTTGAAACTCTTACCAAAGGCCATAACATACCCAGATCCCATTTTTTAGATACCTTCAAATCCGTAGTTTTGCCAAGAAAGTGTTTCCCTCATTTCCGTATCTGCCACCCAGGAGCCAATTAGATGTTATTCTAGAGAAGGATCCCTTTGGGAAGAGACGGGTCTCTATAATTTACAGACTACTACAGGGATTGAAACAGATATCCTGGGACAAAACAGAAACTGCATGGGAGAGAGATTTGGGTGTAGAGCTTTCTGAAGAGGCATGGCGGGACAGCTTAACTCGTATACACACTTCCTCATTGTGTATACGACATGGGTTAATTCAGTTTAAGGTGCTTCACCGTCTTCACTACTCAGGAGACAAGCTGGCCAGAATCTTTCCCACCACAGACCCTGGGTGTCCGAGGTGCAGCCATAGTCCAGCCTCGGTGGGACACATGTTCTGGGCATGCCCCTCCCTCAACACTTATTGGGGACAGATATTTAATGTATTCTCACATATCTGTAAACAGACCATAACCCCATCTTTGGCATACCACCCCCTAACTGTAAGGTCACAACTTCGCAGGCAAATGCTCTAGTATTGCTTCATTGCTAGCTCGCAGACTTATTCTGTTTAACTGGACGTTGAATAAAGCGCCATCATTTTTGCAGTGGTTGTGGAAGGTGCTGTCCTTTCTACCTTTAGAAAAGCTCCGATATAAAATATCTAAAACCCGCAAAACTTGACTTTGACCTGGGGTCCTTTCATAGACTTTATTGAAGGTTTTCCCTTTTATTGAATGTACTTTTTTTTTTACCTGGTTGTAACGACAATATTTATAGATATATGTGTACAACTTTATATCGTCTTCAAAAACACGGTTATTATGTGGAATTGGAATAAGAAATCCCTGCATAGTCCTTTTTTTCCCTTAAGCCTTGGGGGGGGGGGGATGTTTTGTTGTTGTTGTTGTTGTTGTTGTTGTTGTTGTTCGTGTGTCTTGTATACCTGTTCCAAAAAACTTGAAAATTAGAAAATACAGTTCAAAAAAAAAAAGTGGTTTAAAGAATCGATACAGTGTCACACAAGATAATATCGCGATACTCGAGTGTATCGGTATTTTCTTACACTCCTACTAAATTCATAAAACATTTGCGTACTGGTGTTTCATTTAATTGGTTAAATCCGTGGTCCCGGGCTCACGAGAGATCAACATGGTCTGATGAGACACGCATTCCCATTTTCTGTCACATTTTCTGTCACAGGCAATGAATCGCTCAGGGCTGGCAGGACCATCAATGGACAGTCACATGGACATGCCCCACATGCAGATGCCTCGGCACATGGCGGTATCCCAGCAGGAAGAGCCCAATGATCTTGAAGAGCTGGAGCAGTTTGCCAAGGCCTTCAAACAAAGACGGATAAAACTAGGATTCACTCAGGTAGTTTTTTTTTTTTACAGCAGTTTAAGAGACCAAATATTATTTCATGTTGAAATATTTTTTTTGTGTATGTGTGTTTTAACACAGGGAGATGTGGGCCTAGCCATGGGGAAACTGTACGGCAATGATTTTAGCCAGACAACAATCTCCCGCTTTGAGGCTCTCAATCTTAGCTTCAAAAACATGTGCAAGCTGAAACCCCTTCTGGAGAAATGGCTGAGTGATGCAGGTACACTGCACTGAGAGCAAGTTGTCCACGTGTTTTAACTGCCATTTTGTAAACACACAACACTGATTTCTTTTCATCCAAATGTCTGTACACAAAATTGTACTATATTGTGTTTAATTGTTATGATTATAATGAGCGGCACGGTGGCACAGTAGTTAGCATGGTTGCCTCACAGCAAGAAGGTCCTGGGTTTGAACCCCGGGGTAGTCCAATCTTGGGGGTCATCCCGGGTCGTCCTCTGTGTGGAGTTTGCATGTTCTCCCCGTGTCTGCATGGGTTTCCTCTGGGTGCTCCGGTTTCCTCCCACAGTCCAAAGACATGTAGGTCAGGTGAATCGGCCATACTAAATTGTCCCAAGGTGTGAATGTGTGTGTGGGTGTGTGTGGGCGTGTGTGGGCCCTATGATGGCCTGGCGGCCTGTCCAGGGTGTCTCCCCGCCTGCTGCCCAATGACTGCTGGGATAGGCCCCAGCATCCCCGTGACCCTGAGAGCAGGATAAGCGGTTCGGATAATGAATGGATGGATGGATTATAATGACAGATACAGCCGCTGACTTTCAAAGCAGTTTTATTAAAGGCATACTGAGTAGCATTCTGCCACTTGTGGCTTGTAAACACAATGTGAAAAGTTGGCTCCTCTTCCCTAGCCCAACAAGATGTGAGGCCTACAACTCTGTCACTTTTCACCTCATCCAGTGACCAGTGACTCAATTTTGGAAAAGTTCAGCCAGCCAGTCAAAATTCCTCCAAGCAGATATGTCGGCAAGGTTACAGCCAGTCCCAGTCCCTAAACTGCCTAAATTGGTCCTTGACAGTGAGAGAGACTTTGCTGACCTGAAGATGGCGCCGGACCACTTACTCAGTTCACATACTGAACTTTCTGAACATTATAAGACCGTGTACTAATGGAGCATCTGGTTCTGGATGAAGCCAGGCTAATAGCCCAGTCCTGCAGGTATTATATACAGCCCTACACTGCCACCATGCAGGCCTTAAAGCAGCAATATTAACAGCCACATCAACTTGCGCAAAGCAAGATTGCAGTGATCCTGAAGTCTTGTAACCTCAAACCAGGAGAATCCAAAGCCTTTCAGAGCTTCGTCCTTAGCGTTGACCTGCTAGTGGGAATGCTGACATCGTTAGAAGGGCCCAATGGGATGGAAGTGATGTCGACCGACTACGTCAATCGGCTCCTGAGTAAGCTCCCTAAGCAATTGAGGGATGGCTCCGTGGAGCATCTCCAGGCTCAAGGTTGGCTCAGTATAAACAGCCCAAGCCCATAGAACCTTTGAGACCTCTCCGATTGGCTCAGGGTAAAGACCGAAGCTCAAACACTGTCCAGGAGAATGGTACAGCGCCATCGGATTGAAGAGCCACAGGTGCCCAAGGGAGATAGGCAAGTTCCCACACCCAGGCCTCACAACCAGTCTGTCTCAATGTATCACGGCTCTAATGAGCCTCAATCTGACAGCCGTCGGTCCTCCGAGGCGTTTCAATCGAAAGCCAAGCAGCAGAAGTTAAAGAGGATGTGTCTCTTCTGTAAGAGTGCCAAGCACTACCTATCAAAGTGTCCAGACATCATCCGGCACTCAGCAGAAGAACTCGAGAGGTGGATAGCAGATGAAAAATGTTGTCATAAGTCCGGCCGCACAAACCATGAGCAAAACGCCTGCACTCTGAAGAAAACATGCAGTGAATGCCAGGAGATACACCTTAGAGTTCTCCATGCCATTACCAAGCTGGGTCCTCACATCTACCTCATCATGCCAAAGGATCGTGCCACACTCGCCAACTCCAAGCAATGAGGAAAGGTGTACCTTAAGGTGGTGCCAATCATCATTAGCCATGGAAGCAAGTTGCTGCACACCTATGCAATCCTGGATGATTGGGCTGAATGCACGATAATACTGCCAGCTGCTATTCGACAACGGGAACTCAAAGGT
Source organism: Lampris incognitus (assembly GCF_029633865.1). Taxonomy (NCBI): domain Eukaryota; kingdom Metazoa; phylum Chordata; class Actinopteri; order Lampriformes; family Lampridae; genus Lampris; species Lampris incognitus. The sequence continues at coordinate 54,677,979 of NC_079218.1, read as the reverse complement.
GAAGCCGAGATCCTCAACCTGCGGATGATCCGCCAAGACGTGGCTTGCCTTACTGGTGCATCAGTCAACTTCCATATGGCTTCACCGACGCCGCCTTCAGAACAGGAGCTGGTTAAGGTTGCCTTCACAGCGGGTCGGCTAGCCCTGGCAGAGCAATCCTACCCCATGACCATACTCCAGAAGCACTAGTGCCACTTGAGGGGGCCTCCAGCTGAAGAATCTCAGTAAGGTGCATCAGCTACTGCTAATCAGTGCAGATTACCCCCACCTAATCACAGCCAAAGAGCCTGTCAGGTTCGTGCCCAGAGGTGGACCCTTTGCTATTCACACAGCACTCGGCTGGGCACTCCGGGGTCCAGATGGTCTCACATTGCATGCTACCTTGTGCTACTTCACGTCTCTCAAGCCATCGCCAGACGACCCCTACCAACATGTCGAATGTTTCTGGCCTCTGCTCCGCGGCAGGAATGCACCAACGCTAAAAGCCACTGCTGAGGCAGTTATGTCAGCGTGCTGCAGTACCGAGTGACGACCGGTAAAAGACCCAGCTGAAACGAGAGTCTCCGAGATCCAGGACCTGATGGCACTCCACACCTGTTAGTATCGGGACATGGCCATCAATCCAGTGGAGGATCTCACTTGTGGCAAGACCTTGGCCGAGCTGTTGACACTAAATCAGTGGATTCAAAGGCCATCATTCCTTCATGGTCCACCTGACGAATGGCTGTCATTTCCTGCCTTCATGGAGCCAGAAGACGCTGATTAGTTCAGACAAAGTATCTTCCATGGCCTCATCATCATCGGCGGTCACTCGGGGTCGAGTATGACTGTCCTCCTTCTTGGTTCTTGTGGGTCTTCAGGTGGGCACAGAGGCCGATCCTGGAGCCGCATATTTTGGTGCAGTGTGGGCAGGGGTGGGCGGTGGTAGTCGTGGGATTGGTTTGGGCCTTTCTGGTGAACACTCCCTCCTATCTGAGTCTGCACTTGTTTTCTGCAGCATGGCGGAGATCATTGTTATATAGTGCAGCTCCTTCCCGGACAAGTTTTCTCCAGGTCGCCCTGTTGGTTGCTGTGTCCTCCCAGGTCTTAGGGTCTATGTGGCATTTTTTTGATATTCGCTTGGATGTTATTCTTGTACCTTTTGTTTTGACCTCCCGAGGCACGTTGTCCTGTGAGAAGCTTGGAGTATAGGACTTGTTTTGGAAGGCGAGAGTCAGGCATATGGATGACATGGCCAGTCCATCTGAGCTGGTGTTAGGCGATGGTGGCAGTGATAGGGGGAATGTTAGCCTCCTGCAGGACGTTGGTGTTGGTGCGTCTATCTTCCCAGATGATCTTGAGGATTTTTCAGAGGCACCTCTGATAATGTGCCTCTAGTGCCTTCAGGTGCCTGCTGTATGTGGTCCAGGATTCTGAGCCATACAGTAGGGTGGGCAACACTACCGCTCTGTAGACCAGAATTTTTGTCCTGGCCTGGAGGTCGCAGTTTTCAAAGACCCTTTTCCTCTGTCTTGAGAAAACCCCGCTGGCACAACTAAGGCGGTGGTGTATTTCCTCATCAATATTAGCTTTGGAGGATAGGAGGCTTCCGAGGTATGTAAAGTGGTCCACATTTTCCAGTCTGGCTTTGTCAACATAGATAGTTGTGCGTGGAGCAGGGTTATCTGTGTTGGGTGGTGGCTGGTAGAGGATCTGGGTCTTTTTTTATGTTAAGGGCCAGACCAAGCTGCTTGTATGCCTTGGCAAAAGCATCCAGAATGCACTGTAGGTCCTTTTCTGAATGGGCCACGGGGGCATTGTCATCGGCATACTGCAGCTCCATGATGGATATGGTGGTGGTTCTGCTTTTAGCGCTGAATCTGTTGATGTTCAGGAGTTGTCCGTCAGTTCTCTACATGATTCTGACTCCTTGTGGCTGGTGTTTACCCATAAGATGGAGGATAGCGGAAATGAAAATGGAGAACAGGGTAGGAGCAATGACACAGCCCTGCTTGACCCCAGTGTGAACCCTGAAGGGTTCCGTTTCATCTCCACTGCCACCGAGTACTGTGGCTGACATATTGTCATGCAATAGTCTCAGTTTCCGGATGTATTTGTCCGGGAAGCCAATTTTTGCCAGAACCAGCCACAGAGCCTGACAGTTCACAGAGTCAAAGGCTTTGGTGAGGTCTATAAAGGCTATGTATAGTGGTTGATTTTGTCCCTGGCATTTTTCTTGTATCTGGCGAGCAATGAAAATCATGTCCATAGTACCTCTATGTGGGCGAAATCCACTCTGAGACTCAGGGGGAATGTTTTCTGACAGGGGGAGGAGTCTATTTGCCAAGACCCGGGCAATAGTTTTCCCAGTGGTGGATAGGAGGGAGATGCCATGGTAGTTTCCGCAGGCTGCCTTGTCTCCCTTCTTAAAGATGGAGACAATGAGGGCATCCCTAAGTTGTGCAGGGATTTCCTCCTTTTCCTATATCTTGAGGAGCTGGGTGTGGATTTGACTAAGGAGAACTGGCCCACCATCCTTCAGGATTTCTACTGGGATACAGTCAGGTCCAGCGGCCTTGTTGTTCTTCATCTTCCTTATTACATCCTGCACCTCGTTCCGACTGGGTGGTGCTCCCATATTCTCATTGATGGGTTGTTGAGGGAGTTGGTCAAGGGCCTCCATCTCAGGAGTTGTGTTCCTGTTCAGTAGCTCCTCATAATGCTCTTCCCATCTGTTGGTCATTGACTTATTATCTTTTAGTAGCATTAGCCCATCTTTGGAGTGAAGGGGGGCTAGGCAACGGTGGTTGGGGCCACCGCTCTTGTGGCATCAAAGAAACCTCTGGTATCACCACAGTCAGCAAGCTGCTCGATCTCCAGAGCCTTCTTTGTCCACCACTGGTTCTTCAGTTGTCTAACCCGAGATTAAACAGCTGCCTTTGCTATGGCATGGGCTACTCTTTTAGCCTTGCAGTTGATGTCATTTTGCCAGGCAATGAAGGTTTGCCGCTTGATGTCAATGAGCTGTTGGATGTCGTTGTCATTTTCATCGTACCAGTCTTGATGTTTCTGGGTTTTGTAGCCAAGGGTGCTTTTGCAGGAGTCCATGGTGATAGACTTAAGCAGGTCCCAGTGTGTATCAATATCTTATGGGTATTGCTTGGGCAGAGCAGCGCTGAGAGTAGCCTGGAGCCGTTCTCGAAAGGTGGTGTCACCCAGCCATTCGATGTTGAGCTTTGGCCGGCATGGTCTTTTTTGCACCCTTCTTTTCCACGTGAGACTGATGGACATGATGAAGCGGATGAGGCGGTGGTCTGTCCAGCAGTCATCCACACTGGTCATCGCTCTGGTGTTGAGCACATTATGGCGGTCTTTGGCGTGGACAACTATGTAGTCGATGAGGTGCCAGAGCTTAGAGCAAGGATGCATCCCCGATGTTTTGAGTTTATTCTTTTGGCAGAAAAGTGTGTTGGTGATGACCAGGCTGTGTTCTGAGCATTTTGATCACAGTAATATGCCGTTGGAGGTCGTGTTGTCAACTCCTTCCTTCCTATTGTGCCTCTCCATAGATTGTGGTTTCGTCTCACCCTGGCATTGAAATCTCCAAACCATGGCCTCACACACACACACACACACACACACACACACACACACACACACACACACACACACACACACACGCACACACACACACACACACACACACACACACAGTCTGGCACCTCAAACACCAGATGGATAGACCTGGTCAAAACCACCCAGCAGTTCCTTCACGGGGCGGCAGCTGACCCCTCCTCACCTCAGCCTTATCTTCGGGATGCCGAGGTCCTCTTGTTGAAGGCCAGCCAAGCAGATTGCTTCCCGGAAGAGATTAAGTGTCTCAGTGCTGGCAAACCAGTATTGCCCAATAGTAAGCTCAGCATGCTCTCACCAGAGATTGATCCTACAATGGGTCTTATCCGAGTTGGTGGACGTTTTCGTTGCATGGGCACCTTCAGTTCCACTGACATCCACACCATAATTCTTGATCCTTGCCACGCAGTGACAAGACTCCTCATCAATAGATGTGGATGGACACCTATTCCACCCAGGGCCTGATAGGGTATTCGCTGAGATCAGGCACCAGTACTGGGTCCTGCGTGGGAGACAGACCATCAAGCATCATCAGAGAACATGCACTGAATGCATGAAGTGGAGAGGGAAGCCGGTGGTTCCAAAGATGTTGGATCTACCTCCTGCACCCTGGTCGCTTTTCAAGCCCCCGTTCTTCTCGATGGGAGTGGACTGCTTCGGGCTATACGTCGTCAAGGTCAGCCGGTGCAGTGAGAAGCTTTGGGGAGTCATATTTAAATGTCTTACCACTCAATGTGTCTACTTGGATCTACTGAATGGCATCGACATGGACGCCTTCTTCTTAGCATTGTGGTGATTAATCGCCCGTATAGTCACCCCTTTCAAAGTTCTCTCTGATCAGGGAATAAACTTCCGAGGGGCAGAGAGAGACCTGAATGAGGCGTTCGTGGCAATGGAGCCACAGCTGCAGGAGACACTTGCAAAGCAACGGATTAGGTGTAAGTTCAACCCACCAGCGGCTCCCCACTTTGGTGGCGCCTGGGAGCGTGAAATACAATCCGTCAGGGGTGAGAAGCTCGGACATCCGGAGGGAGCTCGGAGTAGAGCCACTACTCTTTCACGTCAAAATGAGCCAGTTGTGGTGGTTTGGGCATCTGATTAGGAGGCCTCCTGGGCAGGTTTTCTGAACACCTCCAATTGGGAGGAGATCCCGGGGTAGACCCAGAACTTGCTGGAGGGACTACTACATCTGGCCTGGGAACGCCTTGGGATCCCCCAGGAGGAGCTGGAGGGTGTTGCTGGGGAGAGGGATGTCTCCCTACTTAGCTTGTTGCCACCGCAACCTGACCCCGGAGAAGCCGCTAATGATGAGATGTGATGAGTATACACTACCGTTCAAAAGTTTGGGATCACCCAAACAATTTTGTGTTTTCCATGAAAAGTCACACTTATTCACCACCATATGTTGTGAAATGAATAGAAAATAGAGTCAAGACATTGACAAGGTTAGAAATAATGATTTGTATTTGAAATAAGATTTTTTTTACATCAAACTTTGCTATCGTCAAAGAATCCTCCATTTGCAGCAATTACAGCATTGCAGACCTTTGGCATTCTAGCTGTTAATTTGTTGAGGTAATCTGGAGAAATTGCACCCACGCTTCCAGAAGCAGCTCCCACAAGTTGGATTGGTTGGATGGGCACTTCTTTGAGCAGATTGAGTTTCTGGAGCATCACATTTGTGGGGTCAATTAAACGCTCAAAATGGCCAGAAAAAGAGAACTTTCATCTGAAACTCGACAGTCTATTCTTGTTCTTAGAAATGAAGGCTATTCCATGCGAGAAATTGCTAAGAAATTGAAGATTTCCTACACCGGTGTGTACTACTCCCTTCAGAGGACAGCACAAACAGGCTCTAACAGGTACTATTTAATGAAGATGCCAGTTGGGGACCTGTTAGGCGTCTGTTTCTCAAACTAGAGACTCTAATGTACTTATCTTCTTGCTCAGTTGTGCAACGCGGCCTCCCACTTCTTTTTCTACTCTGGTTAGAGCCTGTTTGTGCTGTCCTCTGAAGGGAGTAGTACACACCGGGAGTTCCACCACGAGACTACTGAATCAGATTGATGTTGAATTATTAAAGGAAGATCCAGATGTTGGCTGTCTGCTGGAGATGTTGGCTGTGTTGTCTGCAAAGGAGGACAGCTTGTGTGAACTGGACCGAGAAATTTAGGAACGGACCACCGTGGTGGAGGTGGAGATCAAACTAGCAGAGGATTACAGAGACCGTATTATCAGGATGAAAACGCGAGCTCACTGAGTGTGATAACGGCACATGAGACTGTGAGTAATAACAAAAACCCACCTGCATGTGTCAGTGATCCATCCATCCATCCATTATCCAAACCGCTTATCCTGCTGTCAGGGTCGCGGGGATAATGGAGCCTATCCCAGCAGTCATTGTGTGGCAGGCGGGGAGACACCCCGGACAGGCCGTCGGGCCATCACAGGGCCGGCACACACACACACATTCACACTTTGGGACAATTTAGTATGACCGATTCACCTGACTTACATGTCTTTGGACTGTGGGAGAAAACCGGAGGACCCGGAGGAAACCCACACAGACACGGGGAGAACATGCAAACTCCAGACAGAGGATGAGCTGGGACGACCCCCAAGGTTGGACTACCCTGGGGCTCGAACCCAGGACCTTCTTGCTGTGAGGTGACCGTGCGAACCACTGCACCACCGTGCCACCTGTGTCAGTGATGTCAGTGCAAATTCTGCTGGATCTCAACACAGCAATCCATTAGTGAAGTTGCCTAAGTTAATGGCGACATAAGTTTGTAGCACAAATTATGGAGCCAGTATGACGCTGCTATTCATAGCAATAATGCCCTTTGCAAGAGAGAAATTTACCTATCTGAAAACTTACTTGACAGGGCCAGCTGCAAAGGCAGTAGCAGAATTCACACTAACAGACAGTAATTATAATGGTGTGGTTGATATATTCGAAAGCAGATTTGGGAGAAAGGATCTCATTGTAAATGCCCACATGTCAAAGCTACTGAATCTCACTCCTGTGAAGAAATCATTGGAGGTCAGTGCACTGAGACAGCTGTATGATGAGTGCAAATTTCAAATAAGGAGCTTAGCGGCATTAGGAGTGGTACCAGATATGGAGCCATGTTGTGCCCAATACTGCTACAAATGATGTCAGAGAACACGGCTCTTGAATATAGCCGTCAAAGAGGAGAAGATGATGTATGGATGGTGCCGGATGTCCTCAAGTTTTTGCAGAAGGCGGTTCAGAGTAGAGAAAGCTTTTTAAATGATGAGAACATATGATCAAAACGGAAGCCAGCCTGCTCATAAGCCAAGTAGCAAATCATATTTCTCCAGTGACATGAAAATAAAGAAAATGAACATGACATCTGCAGCTGCTCTACACACAACTAATCAGAAGAAACAAAAATGTCTATTCTGTGATAGTGCTGAACACAGACCTGAGAAATCTCCAGACCATGAGGTTGCGGCATGTAAGGTGAAGCTGAAGAAGCTAGGCAAGTGCTTCATATGTTTATGGGCTAAATATATTGCAAGGTTCTGCAAATTAAAGGGCGTGTCATGTGCAACATGTGGAGGAAGACATCACATAGCCATTTGTGAAGGAAAGGAGGCACACCCACCTATGGTTGCTGAAAAACCGGACACTGTCATTTCCTCAGTAATTCCCAAGCAGAGAAGATGAAGCCAGACAGCATGCTACTGCAAACTGCCAAGGCATGGGGGTAGCTCCTGCTGGTAGGAAAATAGTCTGTTGCTTGCTGGATGGAGGCAGCCAGGGAAGCTTTGTGGATGAAAATGTAGTGAAGGCACTGAAACTTCCCATAATTAAACAAGGGACATTCAACTCCACACATTTGGCTGCCCTGCTCCAACAGCCGTGAAGTGCAACGTAGTGAAGCTCAGCCTGGAGAATGTCTGGGATAAACAGCAGAATATTGAAATAGAGGCAGTTGTGACCCCTCAGGTGTGCTCAGCCATGATGAATGTAACTTTTTAGCATATACAGAAAGAGATGAAGAGCAGAGGTCTTCAACTCGCAGACTTCCCTGGAGATAACAAAACTTAACTTTCAGTGCTAATTGGCTCAGATTACTACTGGGAAATAGTATCCAGCCATGTAGAGAGACTTACAGAGAGCCTGGTAGCACTAGAGAGCACCTTTGGATGGGCAGTGGAGGACCCAGGAGCAGTGTCCAACATGACAGAAACAACTTGTATGCAGATCCAGCTCAGCGAGCATGCACAGATTGATAAGAAGCTGCATGGATTTTGGGAGCTTGAGTCACTGGGATTCACAAAGGAAAAGTCTGAGAGCCCTGAGGACGCAGAAGCTCTATAGAGGTTTGAGGAAATCACCATCTACAAGGATGGGCGTTACCAAGTAGAGCTGCCATGGTGCCAAGACCATCCTACACTCCAGGATAACTTCTGCATTGCCAAGAAAAGGTTGGAGGGTTTGGAAAATAAACTCAAAGGATGTTACGCTCTACAGCAGATACAATGATGTAGTGGAGGACTACTTAAAACAAGGAATGGCTGAGGATATGCCCAGAGACAATACATCGCGCAGTGAGACATATTACCTTCCTCGTCATGCTGTATTGAGAGAGGATAAAGTGACAACCAACTTACGAGTTGTGTTTGATGCTTTGTCCCAAGAAGATGGAAGTCCCTCCCTCAATGATTGTCTTTTAACTGGACCCAACCTAAAACCAGATTTGATGAGCATTTTGATAAAGTTCAGACTGCATGAAATTGCATACATGGCAGACATCAAGAAAGCATTTCTACAGATATCACTGGCAGAGTGGGATCGGGATGCTGTAAGATTTTTGTGGTTTACAGGCCCGCCCACTGAAGAGGAGGGCAAGAAGCTGCGGGTGCTACAAATGACAAGGGTGGTGTTTGGAGCTTCTTCAAGCCCATTCTTACTCACGGCCACCATAAGAAAACATTTAAGGCAACATGAGTCAGAACACCCACAAGAGGTAGAAACCATCGGAAGCTCACTTTATGTTGATGACTTTATTGTGAGCTCAAGGGAGGTGTCTGAGGCCAGCTCAGTGACAACAACAGCTAAGGCCATCATGTCCACTGTAGGCATGGACCTCTGCAAGTGGATGAAAAACTCTCCGGAGCTCAAGGAAAAATGGTAAGAGAGCTCGATGGACTGCACTATAGAGCCAGAGACACATGGGTCAGTGCTAAATGTTCCAGGCTTAGTGTGGAGACCAGCAGTAGATAACATTGTGTTTGACCTCAGGGGGTTGCTAGCCATTCTTAAAGAGAGAAAAAACCCAAAGAGAAGTGTTCTGCAGTCAGCTGCTTGCATTTTCGACCCTCTGGGATTCCTCACTCCTTTCACCATCAGAATAAAATGCCTTTTCCAGGAAATGTGGGAAAGAGGGCTCAATTGGGATGAGGAATTGCCACCTGGTCTGACAAGAAAATGGCAGCAATAGTTTTCAGAACTCCCTCAACTGCACCAGCTGTCTAGCTCATGGTTGTACAAAACAAAGGTGTAGCCACAAAACAGTCATCACCTAAAACTACATGTGTTCTCTGACTCAAGTGAAAGGGCTTACAGTGCAGTGACATACCTGCAGGGAGAAACAAAGGGTCGATAAATGACTACAAAGCCTAGTTGCATCCAAGTCCAGGGGGGGCCCACTCAAGAAGATGACACGGCCACGCCTGGTTGATGAGAGCCATGATAGGGGCCAGACTAGGGAGCACCCTTATGAAATCACTGCAAATGGACAGGACACAACTCAGACTGTGGACAGACTCAATGACAGTGCTAAGTTTGAGCTGCAGTTCTGCTCAGAAGTGGAAACAGTTTGTTGCAACAGAGTGACAGAAACCCAGTCTTGGACTGACCCAGAGTCATGGTCACATTGCCAAGAGAAAAGGATCACAGCAGACCTTCCCACCAGAGGTCTAACAGTGCAGGATTTGAAGCAGAGTGAACTGTGGTGGGATGGACCTAGCATTCTGATGTCACTTGATCAGTCAGAGGAAACTGAGGACAATGTTCAAGGAGATGAGGTGAACTCTGAACTCAGGTCCAGATACCAGGTCACCGTACAGCTTGTTAATCGAGACACAGAGCTCTTTAAACCAGTGCTATGCTTGGAAAAGTACAGTAAGCTGAAAGCAGTGCTCAGAGTGACAGCCTGGATAAAGAGATTTATTGCCAACATGCTTTCAAGCACAAAAATGTGTGGTGAACTTACAGCAGAAGAGATGCATGATGCAGAAAAATGTTGGATAAAAGAGACTCAGAATCAGAGTTTCAGCCCAGAAATCAACCTTCTCAATGCGGGACAAAATCAGAGATCTAAAACAATTTCTGGATGAAGATGAGCTGCTCAGTGTGGGGGGAAGGCTCCAGCATTCCGACTTCACTTACAGAGAGAAGCACCCATGGATTTTGCCCAATGATCACAGATACACAGAAATGTTGACACAGTATTAACATGAAAAGATAATGCATGCGGGTGTGAGAGAGACTTTAGTGCAGACCAGAGAGAGATGCTGGATTTTAAGGGCAAGGCAGATGGTTAGGAAAGTCGTGTCAAGGTGCATACTCTGCAAGAGATTCAAGGCACGGGCTGGACAGCAAACTACTGCAAGGGACAGAATAACAGTCACCACCATTCGAGGTCACAGGTGTGGACTTCGCAGGACCGCTCTATGTGAAATCACAGGGCTCTATGAAGGACTCATAGATTGCATTGTTCACTTGTGCGGTAATGAGAGCAATACCCTTAGAGCTGGTCTCTGATCAGTCTGCTGAGAGCTTCCTGTAAGCCTTGAAAAGATTCATCTCAAGAAGAGGATTGTGCAAAGTGATCTACTCAGATAATGCCAGAACATTCCGGAGAGCTGATCAGGATTTGAGAGAGTTGTGGAAAAGCACAAAAGGTCCACAGCTACAAGAGTTATCCTCAGAAAAGGGCATAACCTGGCAGTTCATTGCTGAAAGAGCAGCCTGGTGAGGAGGATTTTGGGAGAGGTTTGTGCGCTCAGTCAAAATAATTCTGAGAAAAGTGCTGGGAAAAGCTAAACTCAATTTTGAGGAAATGAGCACCATTCTGACAGAAGCTGAAGCCATAGCTCAAGGTCCCTCACTTACATGCACAACGATGTGAATGAACCACAACTGCTGACACCAGCTCACTTCTTGGTGGGTCAGAGACTCACTTGCATGCCTCCTAAGCCATTTCCAGCATATACTCGCCACTTAACAGTGAAGAAGGAGGAAATGACACGGAGGTGGAGATACAGACAGAGACTCATGACCAGTTTCTGGAACAGCTGGTGGTGAAAAGAATATTTGTTGGACTTGAAGTCAGCCCATCGCTGTGACACACCACAGCCCTCCCTGCTGAAGGTAGGGGATGTTGTACTCATCAGAGAGGACAACACACCAAGGCAGTCCTGGAGATTGGGGGGGGGGGTTGTGGAAGTGTTTCCAGGTTGTGATGAACTTGTGCAGTCCGCACTGCCACAGGCACTGTATTAAGGAGACCAATTCAGTTACTCTAGCTTTTGGAAATTTAGATGAACTGTTCATTGGGGGGAAGATGTTGTGACTTTATTTTGATAAAGCTGATGTTTATTTGATAAGAGCTGTTGATAAGTTAACAATCAGCTAATTCCAGTTTATATGGCAAATATTGAGTTTAAATGACTCTACGTTTCATTTGAATATTTTATTTGCAAAGCAAGTACAGAGGATAATTTAGAGATTGCAGTGTATGTTCAGTTGTGTTCAGTGTGTATGTTCAGTGGAGGAGAGATATTGGATATATTGGGAGAAGGGATGCTGAATATGGAGCTGCCAGGGAAGAGGAAAAGAGGAAGGCTAAAGAGGAGGTTTATAGATGTGGTGAGAGAGGACATGCAGGTGGCTGTTGTGACAGAGGAAGATGCAGAGGACAGGAAGAGATGGAAACAGATGATCCGCTATGGCAACCCCTAACGGGAGCAGCCAAAAGTAGTAGTAGTAGTAGTAGTAGCAGTATACGTTCAGTTGTAGTTAAAAGACTACATTTCATGTGATGCTCTGAGAGTGAAAGTAAGAGGAATGGGATTATGGGAAGCTACGTTTTGGAGATGTTGATTTAGTTTGGTTAGCTTGTTATTAGCGGCCAAGTTGTTTACTCCTCGTTATGATGCACTTAAGTGTATAATCCCTTTTTATTCATGAAAGGACATTGTCTGATTTTATGTCCATAGTCTCTTCTCGTCATTTTTGAAGGTAGTTTGACTGATCTACTACATTTTTTGACCTGGTCGTCTGCATAGACTTATCATCATTAAATTTGAGAAAATTTTCAGTCATCCAGGATTTCATGTCAGAGAGGCAAGTTATGAGATGAGATTTGCTACAGCGCTAGGATCTGCGGGTTTTAGTGGCATGTATAACTGAGTGTTGTCAGAATAAAAGTGTTTGAGTATATCATGTTTTTAAATGAACTGGCCAAGGGGCAGCAGAGGACAGGGCCAAAAACTGAGCCTTGAGGGACACCACAGCTCAACTGAGCCACAGAGGAGGTGGAGTTACCCAGAACAACAGACATACCTGAATGCAATATGATGTAATGTAAGAGGATATTGTGATCGACCATGTCAAAGGCAGCACTTAAATCCAAAAGAACTAAAACCGAGCAGTCACCACTGTCTGCAGTCAGCAGTACGTTATTAGTGATCTCAAATAGAGCTGTCTCGTTACTGTGAAGTGCTCTAAAACCAGATTTGAAACTATTAAAAACAGTATTAGTGTTCATAAAAGAAATCGATCGAGAAGAAATTCCTCGCTTCAGAACATTAGCTAGAAAAGACGATTTGGAGATTGGCCTGTAGTTACTTGATAGGGGATCTAAATTATGTTTCTTCAGCAATGGGTGAACAATGGAATGCTTACATTTGCCTGGAAAACAACCAGAGGCCAGATAATTATTAAGAATTTGCAGAATAATGGAGCTGATAGTTGAAAATATCTCATTGAGCAGCTTAGTGGGAATGATGTCTAGGATGCAGGAGGAGGATTTCATATTGGAGACTGTACTCTTAACACTGAAATTGTAATTGAAACTGGCGGAAAGAGGCAGAATTAACACGGGGAATGGAATGAATGCGAGAGTCTGGCTGGATTTGGGACCTAAGGCTGGATTTGGGACCTAATGTTCTCCACCGTATTTACAAAATGAGTGAGAAATGTTTCAGACAACTCAACATCAGGTTCAAAAAGAGAAGTAGAGGGACCGTTAATAACAGAATCTACAAACCCCAATTCCAATGAAGTTGGGACGTTGTGTAAAATGTAAATAAAAACAGAATACACTGATTTGCGCAATCCTTTTTGACCTATATTGAATACACTACAAAGACAAGATATTTAATGTTCAAACTGATAAACGTTATTGTTTTTTTGCAAATATTCACTCATTTTGAATTTGATGCCTGCAACACGTTCCAAAGAAGCTGGGACAGGGTCATGTTCACCACTGTGTTACATCACCTTTCCTTTTAACAACACTCAATAAGCGTTTGGGAACTGAGGACACTAATTGTTGAAGCTTTGTAGGTGGAATTCTTTCCCATTCTTGCTTGATGTACGACTTCAGTTGCTCAACAGTCCGGGGTCTCCAGGTTGTCGTATTCTGTGCTTCATAATGCGCCACACATTTTCAATGGGAGACAGGTCTGGACTGCAGGCAGGCCAGTCCAGTACCTGCACTCTTTTACTATGAAGCCCCGCTGTTGTAACACGTGCAGAATGTGGCTTGGTATTGTCTTGCTGAAATAAGCAGGGACGTCCCTGAAAAAGACGTCGCTTGGATGGCAGCATATGTTGCTCCAAAACCTGTATGTACCTTTCAGCATTAATGGTGCCTTCACAGATGTGCAAGTTACCCATGATGCCATGGGCACGAACACACCCCCATACCATCACAGATGCTGGCTTTTGAACTTTGCATTGATATGAATCTGGATGGTCCTTTTCCTGTTTAGCCCGGAGGACACGACGTCCATGATTTCCAAAAACAATTTGAAATGTGGACTCGTCAGACCACAGCACACTTGTCCACTTTGCGTCAGTCCATCTCAGATGAGCTCGGGCCCAGAGAAGCCGGCGGAGTTTCTGGGTGGTGTTGATATCTGGCTTTGGCTTTGCATGGTAGAGTTTTAACTTGCACTTGTAAATGTAGCGACGAACTGTGTTAACTGACGATGGTTTTCCCAAGTGTTCCTGAGCCCAGGTGGTAATATCCTTTACAGAATGATGTCGGTTTTTAATGCAGTGCCGCCAGAGGGATCGAAGGTCATGGGCATTCAATGTTGGTTTTCGGCCTTGCCGCTTACGTGCAGAGATTTCTCCGGATTCTCTGAATCTTTTGATGATATTATTGACTGTAGATGATGAAATCCCTAAATTCCTTGCAATTGTACGTTGAGAAACGTTGTTCTTAAACTGTTGGACCATTTGCTCATGCAGTTGTTCACAAAGTGGTGAACCTCGCCCCATCCTTGCTTGTGAGCATTTCGGGGATGCCCCTTTTATACCCAATCATGACACTCACCTGTTTACAGTTAACCTGTTCACCTGTGGAATGTTCCAAACAGGTGTTTTTGGAGCATTCCTCATCTTTCCCAGTCTTTTGTTGCCCCTGTCCCAGCTTCTTTGGAACGTGCTGTAGGCATCAAATTCAAAATGAGTGAATATTTGCAGAAAACAATAAAGTTTATCAGTTTGAACATGAAATATCTTGTCTTTGTAGTGTATTCAATTGAATATAGGTCGAAAAGTATTTGCAAATCATTGTATTCTGTTTTTATTCACGTTTTACACAACGTCCCAACTTCATTAGAATTGGGGTTTGTATTACCCTGAAGAGAACTTTAGGATTGTGGTTATTTCTTGATATTAGTTCAGAGAAGTACGCTGATCTTGCATCCTTAACTGCCTTCTGGTAAATTAACATTTGTTTTTTAAAGGTGTTATGTGCTAATTCGGACTTGTTGACCTTCCATTGTCGTTCTGATTTTTTTACGGAGTCTTCTAAGGGCACGAGTGTAATCATTCGATGAGGGGAGGTTATTTAATTATTGTTTCCTAGTTTTAAATGGTGCAATCTGGTCAAGGATTGATGGGCACTGATCATTGAATGAAAAAAAAAGTTTTTTTTGATTCCCCCCCTTTTTTTCTCCCCAATTGTACCCGTCCAATTACCCCACTCTTCTGAGCTGTACCGGTTGCTGCTCTACCCCCTCTGCTGGTCCAGGGAGGGCTGCAAACTTACCACATGCCTCCTCTGATACATCCTTCTTTTCACCTGACAGGGGGACGTTTGCACGTGGGAAGATCACGCTATTCCCCCCAGTTCCCCCTCCCCTCTGAACAGGCCAGTAGAGGCGCTAGTGCAGTGACCAGGACACATACCCACATCTGGCTTTCCACCCGCGGACACGGCCACTTGTGTTTGTATGTAGGCATGCCCGACCAAGCCGGAGGTAACACGCGGATTCGAACCGGTGATTCCCGTGTTGGCAGGCAATGGAATAGACTGCTAATCACTGAATGAATTTAATAGTGCATCTGGATTGAAGGGGGACAAAGAGGGATTAAAGGATGATTAATTAAAAGCAACACAGAATTTAAGTGCAGAGCCAGTGTTGAGAATGCAAGAACATGTTTTAGGATAGTGACTAGGAATAGGGAGCTGTAGTGGGACTTTGAAAATGACAGCTTTATGGTCAGATACAGGCATATCCATCAGATTAAGACATTGGAGAGAGAAATCAGATAAGAGTACAAGGTCTAAAATGTGGCCTTTGGAATGTGGGGCCCCTTTAACAGATTGAATGATGTTAAAAGAGTCTATAAGATCCACGAAATGGGAGGTGAGGGAATGGGAAGACAACACACATGAATATTAAAATCGCCAAGGATGTCCTCTTTTGGCATGACAATAGATAAAAGGTCAGAAAACTCAGAGATGAAAATAACTGAATTAGGGGGCATATAAATTAAGATGCAGAGTAAACGGGAAGGGCCAGTAATTTAAAAAAAAAACATCAAATGAGATAAAATTACGAAAAGTAACAGGATGGCACTTAAGACCCAACTTATAGAAAACAGCTAGGCCACCCCCTCTACCAGATGGCCTGGGAATGTGAAAAGATGCAAAATCAGGGCGACTAGCCTCAATCAGGGGAACAGTGTCCCATGGGGACAGCCATGTCTCAGTAAAAATAATAAAAAAAAGTCCAGGTAATTAGAAACAATAAAATCATTAATGATAAACCACTCATTATTCAGAGATCTCGCATTCAAGAGGCCAACATTGTTTGGTGCCAAAGCAGAATTAACGCCAACGGGAGCATAACAAATAGAACACAAATTGTAGATATTTGCTCCAGATATTCTGTTGTTGTTGTTTCTACTAATAGATACGTCGTGTGGATGAGAGGCACGGTGCCTGATAATAGTCTGTATGGGTAAAACTCCCGGCGAGAGGGTCAATGACCGATGAGGCCAGCGGAGGGAGTCAGCAGGCAGAACAGTACTGTCGAGTGCCACCACAGGCGGAAGCGGATGCTCTGGGAGGGAAGAGTGGGATGTAAGCAGTCAGTCACGTGGAGAGGACTGTATTGCGTGCTGCAGGTTGGCCGCCAGCATCCGGCTACCCAGCCTGTTTGGGTGGACTCCATCAGACATGAAGAAGGGGAGACAATCCCAAAACAGATTAAAATCATGAATAAAACCAATATTGTGAGCTCTGCAGGTGGAGATAACCACGTGTACAGGTTGAGGATTCTGCTGAAACACCCCACTCCACGGGCCAGTGTTGGAATAGGACCTGAGATAAAAACAGACTTTCCGCATGTATTTAAAAACCTGAAAAGGTCGATAAAATCCTTTTTAATTAATTCAGACTGCTGATGAGAAGCATCGTTTGTCCCCACCTGAACGATCACACAATTGAGGGAGGATGGGACTGAGCGGGTCACTTCCAGGACTTTATTCAGGATATCAGGGACTGTGAATTCCAGGGAAACAGCGAATGACTGTGTTGAGAAAACGGATGTTCCTGATTATGGAATCCCCGACTATTAATGTAGCTGGGGGGGAAAGGGGGCGAGGAGATGTCGATTGTGAGTGTATACGATCCTCACTTTGTGTTGAAATTGCTGACTGAGGATGTGGCGTCCGAGCAAACAAGTGTTGTGATGAGGCAGTGACATCAGCTCTGGGAATGGATTTCTCTGCACGGGCACTTTGAGAGCATCTTATCACGGGCCCCTTCAGGATCTTATGACAGGAAGAGGAGGTCATTAGCCAGGATGCGGGCTGTTGTTTTGGCTTCACAGTGGGATGGCGAGCAACCTGAACACAGATAACGAACAGCGGGGCAGCTGTAGTGTCGGCAGATGCCATTTTCTCAGAAGGGCCCCGATCAAGACACGTCAGCTGGGTGGACTGGAGTGTCATCACACAGGGTCGTGTATTAAGTTGCAGAGGCCTAGGTGAGGGGGGTAGGCAGCCCTGTCCGAGCCTGTCTTGTGACTGCGGACCACCACTTTGGCCCAGCATGACTGGAGGTTTGGTGTCGAGCAGGAGGAAAGCCATGGACAAGTGGAGGGATCCCAGAGAATTGTGTCCTGGATGGTTGCACTGAGAGAGGCAGTCCGTTTGGACTGGCCAGAAGCCACATCCATGAAGCTGGTCAAAAGGGAGTCTTTCTTATGGAGTTCATCGGAAAGCCGTCGAACATCCTCTTCAAGGTCATCGATCTTTCTGTTTGCTTTCTTTAGTAGCACACAATCTTCACAGAGCAAAGTTGGCATAATTGTTTGGTTAGCTTAGCCATAAACTAGAAACAATCCACATGCAGCCCCAGGGCACTACAGAATCTGAGGCCTCAGTGCAAACAAGTCAGTGCAGGAGTCGTTCACCGAATAACATCCACAAAGGGGTTAAGTTGTTAGTTATTAAAGTTAAAATGATTAAAGTGAAAGTTAAAAAGTTAAAAGCAAGCAGGGCAGCAGACAAACAAACCATCAGCTGGGAACAGATGATTAATATACTAGGTTTTAACCTAGTCTTGTTTACCTGCTACATCAAGTGTGTATGTGTTGCATGTGGTTGCCTGATAGCTGTTTAACGCTTCTTTAAATGATAGGGAACAAGGCTACCTTTTGAACTTTTTGAAATATTCAACTTTTTTCAGCCATTTTTTGAATGGGAGTCAATGGGGGACTTTTGCAAACTTTCCACCTCTTTTACTCCTTTATACTTTTAGCCACTGAAACCATTCAGGTATCAAAATGTGCATCTCTTTAAGCCCATTAAGGCTCATATTTCGGTCTTTATACTTTTAGACATATTAAGCTTTTTCTACTTTTTCAAAACAATGGAAGTCTATGGGGAAAGGTTGAAACCCTCATCACCTTTGAACTTTATCTCCTCCATTTTTTGGGCTAGAACCCCCATTTAAAGCTTAAACAGTTCAGGACATTCAGCTCTTTCAGAATCCTATTCAGATTTTAAAAATATTGTATAGTTTTTGAACAATTCAGCTCTAAAGTTTAGCAATTCTGCCATACACTTTGCCTGTTAGAATGTTCAGTCCTATTGTGACATCACATATCAATTTGAAACTCAACTGTCAGCCTAATTACTGTCAACTCTCAACACCTGGTAGATTTGATCAGCTTCTGCCACTTCTTAACTGCTCTTCCTCCCTCTTCAACCTTCCTACCTTCCTTCCTTCCTACAACCTTCCTACCTACCTTCCTTCCTTCCTTCCCACAACCTTCCTACAACCTTCCTACCTACCTTCCTTCCTTCCTTCCCACAACCTTCCTACAATCTTCCTACCTTCCTTCCTATCTACCTTCCTTCCTTCCTACAACCTTCCTACCTTGCTTCCTACCATCCTTCCTACAACCTTCTTACCTTCCTACCTTCCTTCCTACAACCTTATCTTCCTTCCTACAACCTTCCTGCTATCCTACCTTCTTACCCTCCTTCCTACCCTTCCTCTTCATCACTACTCCTTTAAAACTTTTAAAATATTCAGCCATTTCACATTTCAGTTTCCAGGTATTTCAGGTAGGCTAGTGACTTTCTGACTTTTCCTATTTATCCATTTTCAGCGATGCTTTCGCGATTTCTTTCAGCAGCTCAGCATTCACACGCTTTTTGTGTGGAAAAGCATTTTTCTAGTCATTTAATATATGCCATTTATTTTAGATATTTTTTTCATTTACATGTTGATATATTGTGCAGCTATATATTTTAAAACAGGGAAAGAGACCCTGTCTGCATTTGATTTTAATCCGTTTGATCTGTTTTAATAAAAGTGCTTGTGACATCTCACATGCGGCTTTGACTTAAAACTGAACATTTAGCCTACTTCATAGAAAATATCGAGATATGTATCGTGTATCGCCATTCAGCCTAAAACTACCAAGATATAATTTTTGGTCCATATCGCCCAGCCCTAGATTACACTGGACAACTTTTTTTTTCAAACGTTTTGCTCCCTGAAAGAAAATTAGAGTATGATAGACAATATCAAGCTGAACACAAAAGTAATTTCAGATTTGCTGTATCATATAGGAATTTGGAGAACCATTAAGATAACTTTTATTGAATTTAACATGTTTAATCACACAATGTTGCTGACACATTGTGTTAGTTCAACTGAGCTTAAAATGTTTTGCAGCTGATGTTGGTTTGTACTCAGCATCTGGTGCCTCTCGTGTCAGTGTCCAACAATAGTCGGCCAGTATTGATGGATTGCAGCTGCCCTGATACCTTTTTTCCATGGTCGCAATGTCCTGGTGAAACCTTTGACCATGTTCATCACGGGCTGCACCAAGATCAGCAGGGAAGAAGTCCCAAGTGTGATGCAGAAAATGAATTTTCAATAACATGTTGCACTTCATGGTTTTGTATGCATTAAGCATGTAGTTTGGTACTCTGTAGTTGCCAAGATAATTCTCAGCGACATCTTTAAATGCTTTCCATGCTATTTTCTCTGGTCCCACCAGCAGATCTTCTAACTTCCTGTCATTGATGACCTGTCTGATCTGTGGACCAACAAAAATGCCTTCCTTAATCTTGGCATCAGTTATTCTTGGAATCGTCTGTCTCAAATAGTGAAATCCATCATCTTCTGTGTTCATTGCCTTCACAAAATTTTTCATCGATCCGAGTTTTATATTAAGAGGAAGCAGAAATATCTTTGTTGGGTCAACAAGTGGTTTAGGTCACACTTTTCTGCCCTGGAATGAAATGCTTACGGAGCAGCCAGTTCTTTTTAATGTAATGTGACTCTTTAGCATGGCTACCCCATTCACAAAGGAAACAACAGTACTTTGTATATCCGAGCTGTATTCCTAGTAGCAGTGCCAGTACTTTTAGATCACCACAGTCATAATCATTGTACTGTATGTGTTTCAACAACAGGTCCATGTTATTGTAAGTTTCTTTCACGAGTACTGCATAGCCAATGGGTACTGAAGGGTGGACACTGCCATTGTGTAACACGACAGCTTTCAGTCTTAACTTTGACCAATCTATAAAAAGACGCCATTTTTGTGGGTCATGCACGCAACCCAAAGCCATGAACAGTCCATCATCAGTGCAGAAACAGTGGTTGCCAACATGCGTAAAGAAGTTTGTCAAATGTTCTTGATGGTTCCAAAAGATAAACATTTTTGTACCTGGTGACAGCAAACCCCATCCTTGCAATCTTGAATCTACTTTAGCTTTTGACAAATCTAAATGCCTGATGAAGTCATGTAATTCTGGCTGTGTTATCAGATGATAACCAGGCATAAAGGGTTCAACATCTGGATCAGTGTTGTTTTCCACATCTGGTTCATGCGGTGTGGCATCTTCATCTGCCTCATCTGGGCGCCATGTCTCTGGTGGCTTCGGTACTGGCAAACTGTCATCATGTGGCGCTGGTCTCATGGCTGGAGGCAGATTAGGGCATTCAACAGATTTCTTATTTTTAGTAGAGAAGCCAGATACATAGGTCAGACAGAAGTAACGGTACAACACATCTTCTATTCTCGCCATATCGTTGGGACTGCAAATGGCTTTGACTTCCGAGTACCTCTGAGCCAAGCTCTCAGGTTGACTGCACATGTTGTACAACAAATGTGAGGAGCCCAGGGTTTCTCTTGGTCACCGATATTACACCTGAAGTAGAGCTCATATGCTTTCTTAATAAGTGCAGTCATGGTGCGTCTTCGAGCCTTGAGCGTCTACTCACCACAGATGTAACAGGATGTATTGCAGCTGTTGCAGTGTTGACGAGACATTGCTGCTGTATTAAATCTTCCTGAAGACAATAAATCCTGTTGTTAAGTATACTCACCATGCTATTGCCTGAAGAACATGCGTCCAAACAGCATCTGTGAATGTGAGCAGCTTTTATAGCCTGTCTGCCAGCATCTAATCTGACTCGGCATGCCAGACAACATGTGCATAGCACCTACACTGAGTGCATGCCCAGGCATGCTTGGACTGACCAAAGCAGCTTTCTTTTGTGGGTAATCACAAAAGTGGGTACAACAAGGCATGTGATAGGAAAATGTTAAGGTGATTTTCGTGATAAGCAGCCCAAAATCCATAAAATACACCCAAAAGTGTTCGGGAAGCAAAATCTTCTTCTTGCAGTGTTATTGCCCCCGGTGGCTTCAGTCATCGAGGACAGACTGATGCAGGAATTTGCCCGATTCTCGCCAAATGTAGAGCCACTTTAAGTACATCACATGTTCCCAGATGCAATGGTCACCTGACCATTGTTATGTTTTTTGATAAACGTGGAAAGATCATGTGCTCTCTGAGAGACTCTTCTGAATAAATGGCGATCACATTTCCTTTTAGGTTTTTTCTCAGAGGCGACTTTAGTGATCTACAGAGTTTATGTTCTGCTTAAACTTAAGTTACTGTTTTTTTCTTTTTCTGGTATTTCCATTTTTTCTGAGCTTTCTTCCTTTTCTCTCCTTGTGAGGATTACGGGTGGGAGGAGGATGGTGTCCGTTGGATGGGGGGGGTCGGAGTTGGATTTTGGGTTTCTGTAAAATTTAAAAATGTCTTGAACATTTTTGGAACGTCACGAACAATTTCACGTTTCTTCTGAATGTTTTTTAATAAAAAAATATATTTTAAAAATACCATGAAAACTAACATTTGATTACACCTATAACTGATGTAATTTACAGTACAGGTATATTTTTCTGTTACATAAATTCAGATCTTGGCATTCTATCCCAACTGATGAGAAAATAAAAACACTGCGTGAATCTATTTTTAACATTTAAGTAAAGGTGCAAAACACTTTTTCTTTTTTTTTCCTCCCCAATTGTATCCGGCCATTTGCCCTGTTTTCCGAGCCGTCCCGGTCTCTGCTCCACCCCCTCTGCCGATCCGGGGAGGGCTGCCGACTACCACATGTCTCCTCCGATACATGTGGAGTAGCCAGCCGCTTCTTTTCACCTGACGGTGAGGAGTTGCACCGGGGGGACGTAGCGCGTGGGAGGATCACGCTGTGCCCCCCAGTTCCCCCTCCCCCCTGAAAAGGCACCCCGACCGACCAGAGGAGACGCTAGTGCAGTGACCAGGACACATACCCACATCCGGCTTCCAACCCGCAGACACGGCCAATTGTGTCCGTAGGCACGCCTGACCAAGCTAGAGGTAACACGGGGATTCTAACCCGCGATCCCCATGTTGGTAGACAACAGAATAGACCGCCACGTCACCCTGATGCCTCCAAATGTGCAAAACACATTTAAGATAATTTTTTGAAAGCTATTGTATTGCATCTACTTCTTTGAATTCATTGGTAATACTCCAGTGTGTTTAACTGATTGTTGATGCTTACCTTGTGTTTCTTTTTCTATTAGAGAACTCACCTTCTGATTCTATGAGCAACCCTGCTTCTCTGCCTCCCTTGATAGAGGGCTATGGACGAAAAAGAAAAAAGAGGACAAGTATCGAAACAAATATCAAGCTGACTCTAGAGAAACGCTTCCTTGATGTGAGTAAATCCATTGACATCAATTTACAGTCCCGACTGACAGTGTCATACATTCACTATGAAATAGTAATGTGAGAAATGACTGTGTTTGGTTTTGGATTTTTGGTTTTCAGAACCCCAAGCCCAACTCGGAAGAGATAACGCTGATCTCAGAACAGCTCTCCATGGAGAAAGAAGTGGTACGGGTTTGGTTCTGCAATCGTCGTCAGAAAGAGAAGAGGATCTACTGTCCTGTGGCAAGCTTACCAATCAAACCCCATAACTTCAGTTCCAGAATGGTTAGCTATAGCGTTTCCTGGCAAATCACTTCAGTTCAGATTCTAACACTATGTTATGTCAGGAATATAATTCATATTCATTGTTTTCCACATTTTCAGTCCCTTTCAGGAGTCTCAATTTAACAGCTGTAACCTGAAATCTTATTTTGACCATAAGTACAATATAAGAAGTTATCCTTAACATATAAAAACTAGAAGAGTGCACTCAGCAGTAATGCCGACGTTGTACTAGACCATTGTGGTGAAGAGGGAGCTGAGCCGGAAGGCAAAGCTCTCAATTTACCAGTCAGTCTTCGTTCCAACCCTCACCTATGGTCATGAGCTTTGGGTAGTGACTGAAAGGGTGAGAACACGGATACAAGCGGCCGAAATGAGTTTCCTCCGTAGGGTGTCTGGGCTCAGCCTTAGAGATAGGGTGAGGAGCTCGGACATCCGGAGGGAGCTCAGAGTAGAGCCGCTGCTCCTTCGCATCGAAAGGAACCAGTTGAGGTGGTTCAACCATCTGATTAGGATGCCTCCTGGGCGCCTTCCTTTGGAGGTTTTCCGGGCACGGTCAACTGGGAGGAGACCCCGGGGTAGACCCAGAACTCGCTGGAGGGACTACATGTTCGATCTGGCCTGGGAACGCCTTGGGATCCCCCAGGAGGAGCAGGAGGGCGTTGCTGGGGAGAGGGACATCTGGAGTGCCCTACCTAGCTTGCTGCTGCCGCGACCCGACCCGGGAGAAGTGGCTGAAGATGAATGAATGAATGAATGAGTGCACTCAGTAGAGTGCAGGTCCTCACCAGTCGTATCTCCCATTCTCCGGTGTTCGGACTCGGCAACAAACCACCCCTTTTTTCGCCTGCTGGGAGAAGAGAAAATACAGAGGTACTGCTCGCGTATCTTCTCTTCTCCAGTGCTCGGTGCTGAAAAGCCAGCTGAGGAGTTAGCACTCAGTTGCAGTATAAAACAGATTTTTCAAAGGTTTTGAATCACCGCAACCACAAGTGGTCCTTGATCATACAGCCATAACTGTGCAAAAAATTATTAGGCTGACAGGCCCAGTAGTATGTGAGATTAGCAGTGGACAGATACATGCACACATGGACATAAAAAACAGTTGTTTTTGCTGCCATTACAAGATTTTTGCACAGCGCCCAAGTCGTTTGAACAGGAAATATGAAGAAAAAAATAAATAACGTGCAGAGCTCAAAATTTTACATCGGATGCCCTTCCTGACACAACCAGATGGGGGCACAAGGTTAATGGTTGTGTCAGGAAGGGCATCCGATGTAAAATTTTGCCAAATTATTACGCGGATTGACAAAACTATACCGGATTGGTCAAGGCCCGCGTTAACAACAGCTGGCATTGTTGCTGTGCCCTCACAGTGTACCAATGGAAACTATCAAATCTGCTGTGGCGACCCCTGGGAAACGGGGAACAAGCCGAGAGAAGGAGGTGTGCAGAGCTCAAGCTAAAAGAATCTGCCTAATAAAAGCGTTTTGCCTGTCAGTCTGTGGATGCGCAGCCTCCTCATCAGACCCTTGCATGAATGCGACCAATGACTTACACTTTCCAAAAAGAAAAGGTTTGCTATGCAACCATTTCGGTCTAACCCTAGCCCTGTCTTTATTTTCATAATATAATAAAGCTGGGTAAACCATTTACGCTCACACATGCGCAACTCGCATCCACAGTTGACTCGGGTCAGGCAGCGACAAGAATATATAGCACTTCCTGTTTTGACTGCAACCTAGAGGAAGTTGTTCCTTTATAACTTTCGCATTTTTGGGATTATCAGAATTCTTTTAATAACTTTTGATCATGACGCTGCCCGAGCCAATTCAACCGCAATGTGTTACACATGTGCACCATTGACTTAGATCAGGCCACGACGGAGAGCGGCATTGGTCGAGCGAGCTAGAGAGTGAAGAAAGAGTGGCAATCGCGAAAACGAAAGTTTTTCTAAGGTTTAAATAACCACAACCGCAAGATGCTCTTCATCAATACAAGCCATCATACTGTCCGAAAAAAAAAAAAAAATTAGGCTCATAGTTCCAGATTAGCCGCGGACAAAGAAACACACATATGCACGCATGCACGCACACACCACGCACACACACACACACGCATGCATGCGTGACCAAACACATAATACCCTCTAGGCTATCCACCTAGTGGGGATAAATATAACAGGCATATTGCATCTGGGTACCCCCCCCCATTTTTTTTCTCTCCAATTGCACCCGGCCAATCACCCCAATAATCTGAGCCATCCTGGTCGCTGCTGCACCCCCTCTGCTGATCCAGGGAGGGCTGCAGACTACCACATGCCTCCTATACATGTGAACTCGCCAGCCGCTTCTTTTCACCTGGCAGTGAAGAGTTTCACCAGGGGGATGTAACACGTGGGAGGATCATGCTATTCCCCCAGTTCTCCCTCCCCCCTGAACAGGTGCCGCGACCGACCAGACGAGGCACAAGTGCAGCGACCCAGACATATACCCACATCCGGCATCCCACCCGCAGACACAGCCAATTGTGTCTGTAGGACGCCCGACTCAGCCGGAAGTAACACGGGGATTCAAACCAGCGATCCATATGTTGGTAGGCAACGGAATAGACTGCTACGCTATACCCGGTTGCTTGCATCTGGGTGTCTTGACAGGTATATCTGTCCATATGTATGCAATGCTTTCAGGGGCCTTTGTTCACCAACCATCCATCCTTGAAGACACTGAACTTCAGGCTGGGACTGAGCTAGGTTGAGACTTAATAGGGTTTTCACTCGTGAACCTTCCCTAGTAGAGGGGTGGCTAACCATGTACTATGGAAAGCCATGTGTATGCAGGTTTTCATTCCAACCAGACTCCACACCAGGTGATTTCACTGATTAGCAATGCTTTAACCAAAGAGGAAGAATGTATCAGTGAAATCACCTGGTATAGAGTCCAGTTGGAATGAAAACATTCTTACACATGTCTCAGAAAGTTTAATCAGTTCATCTGGACACAACGTTTACCGAGAGAAATGTTTCATTACTAATCTAAGTGTCTCAACTGACTGCAGGTATCTATCCCCACCCTTATAAACAATACAGTGGCATAACGACCCAAAATAATGATTGGTTTCATATGTAAATTGCTCTGAGCATTAAATAGAGTGACAGTGGCAATGTGTACTATTCACAGAGGATTTGGGATTAGTTGCAGTCACACCATAGTAAAGTGGTGATGTACTCTTAGGCTCCTCCTCGGTTCAGGGATGGCCATTCCCTCTTCACATAGATGGCCTCTTTGACTCCTCATTCAAACCAGTGTTCCTCCCTACCAAGGATGTGCACATCCTCATCCTTGAAAAAGTGGCCACTGGCCTGTAGATGGATGTAGACTGCGGAGTCCTGGCCTGATGCATTAGCTTTTCTATGTTGTGACATCCTCTTGGCCAGCATCTGTTTGGTTTCCGCGATGTACAAGTCACGGCAATCCTCCTGGCACTTAACAGCGTACACTATATTGCTCTTTTTGTACCTGGGGACCCGATCCTTGGTGTGGACCAATTTCTGTCACAGCATGTTTTGGGGTTTGAAAGCAACTGAGATGCGGCGTTTGGAAAATATGCGTCTAAACTTTTCTGACACTCCCACCACATATGGAATCACCACTGGTTTACGCCTATGCAGCTGTTGTCCTTCTCTTATATTGGCTGGTACACTGTTTGGGTGTCTTCCTGGCTTTGAGAAATGCTCAGTTAGAATAACCACACTTAACCAAGGCCTCTTTAATGTGGGATGTCTCCCCTTCTGTCAGCTTAGTGGTACAGCGTCCTGATGACTCCTAGTTTGTGCTCCAGTGGATGAGGAGAGTCAAACAGTAAGTACTGATCAGTATGTGTTGGTTTATGGTAAACATCAGCAATCAAATGTTCCCCGTCACTAATTGCAATTTCACAGTCTAATAAGGTTAATCTGTAATTTTGCCCATACTCCCTGGTGAACTTGATGTGGTTGTCCAGAGTTAATGTGGTCGGTGAAATGTGCTATGTGCTGAGATTTGTTTTTAACCCAGGTGTCATCGACAAATCTGAACCAATGGCTAGGTGGTGCCCCTGGATAGGACATCAGAGCCCTCTTTTCAGCTTCCTCCTTATTATATTCCTCCAAAAGTTGGCCATTGTAGGTGAAACTGGGTAACTCATAGCACACCCATGCTTCTGCCTGTAGTACTGCCCCCTGTACGTAAAGTATGTGGACTGAAAACACAGCTTAAGGAGCAGACACACTTGGCCAGTGTTAAGGGTGGTCCTATTGCTAAGGGTGGGGTCGTCTTGTTATTTCATATGGACTACCTTCACTGCTTCATCAACAGGAATGCATGAGAAGAGAGATGTAACATCATAAGAGACCATTGTTTCATCCGCCTCCATAATGATGTCCCTCACCTTATCCACAAAATTCATAGTGTTCTGAATGTGATGGTCATTACTGCCGACCAACGGGTTAAGAATAGATGCCAGAAACTTAGCGATGTTATAGGTCACTGAGTTAATCATACAAACCCCAATTCCAATGAAGTTGAGACGTTGTGTAAAACGTGAATAAAAACAGAATACAATGATTTGCAAATCCTTTTCGACCTATATTCTATTGAATACACTACAAAGAAAAGATATTTAATGTTCAAACTGATAAACTTAATTGTTTTTTGCAAATATTCACTCATTTTGAATTTGATGCCTGCAACACGTTCCAAAGAAGCTGGGACAGGGGCAACAAAAGACTGGGAAAGTTGAGGAATGCTCAAAAAACACGTGTTTGGAACATTCCACAGGTGAACAGGTTAATTGGAAACAGGTGAGTGTCATGATTGGGTATAAAAGGAGCATCCCCGAAAGGCTCAGTCGTTCACAAGCAAGGATGGGGCGAGGTTCACCACTTTGTGAACAACTGCATGAGCAAATGGTCCAACAGTTTAAGAACATTTCTCAACGTACAATTGCAAGGAATTTAGGGATTTCATCATCTACAGTCCATAATATCATCAAAAGATTCAGAGAATCCGGAGAAATCTCTGCACGTAAGCGGCAAGGCCGAAAATCAACATTGAATGCCCGTGACCTTCGATCCCTCAGGCGGCACTGCATTAAAAACCGACATCATTGTGTAAAGGATATGACCAGGTGGGCTCAGGAACACTTGGGAAAACCATCATCAGTTAACACAGTTCGTCACTACATCTACAAGTGCAAGTTAAAACTGTACCATGCAAAGCGAAAGCCATATATCAACACCACCCAGAAACACCGCTGCCTTCTCTGGGCCCGAGCTCATCTGAGATGGACTGATGCAAAGTGGACAAGTGTGCTGTGGTCTGACGAATCCACATTTCAAATTGTTTTTGGAAATCATGGATGTTGTGTCCTCTGGGCTAACGAGGAAAAGGACCATCCAGATTGTTGTCAGTGCAAAGTTCAAAAGCCAGCATCTGTGATGGTATAGGGGGGTGTTAGTACCCATGACATCATGGGTAACTTGCACATCTGTGAAGGCACCATTAATGCTGAAAGGTACATACAGGTTTTGGAGCAACATGTGCTGCCATCCAAGCGACGTCTTTTTCAGGGACGTTCCTGCTTATTTCAGCAAGACAATGCCAAGCCACATTGTGCACGTGTTCCTACAGCGGGGCTTCGTAGTAAAAGAGTGCAGGTACTAGACTGGCCTGCCTGCAGTCCAGACCTGTCCCCCATTGACAGTGTGTGGCGCATTATGAAGCGCAAAATACGACAATAGAGACCCCGGACTGTTGATCAACTGAAGTCGTACATCAAGCAAGAATGGGAAAGAATTCCACTTACAAAGCTTCAACAATTAGTGTCCTCAGTTCCCAAACGCTTATTGAGTGTTGTTAAAAGGAAAGGTGGTGTAACACAGTGGTAAACATGCCCCTGTCCCAGCTTTTTTGGAACGTGTTGCAGGCATCAAATTCAAAATGAGTGAATATTTGCAAAAAAACAAAGTTTTATCAGTTTGAACATTAAATATATTGTCTTTGTAGTGTATTCAATTGAATATAGGTCGAAAAGGATTTGCAAATCATTGTATTCTGTTTTTATTTACGTTTTACACAATGTCCCAACTTCATCGGAATTGGGATTTGTACAAACAATTGTCTGTAATGACAAATCCTGTTTATGTATCTTAGGTAAACCATACAAACTAGGTGTAGCTTCCCCCTTGTATGGTCTATGGTACAAAACTTTGTTAATAGCATTGTCCTGTTCTAGCAGCTTCAGACAATCTATCACCTTTTTCTTGTAACCACTGTCTGGATCTCATTTCAGGGGCTCATAAGTATTCATGTATATTCATTCATAAGTAACGTCATAACTTTCTGATGATAGTCTGTCTAGTTGAATACAACAGTGTATCTGCCTTTGTCTGCCAGAAGGATTGATGACGTCATCATCCTTACTGAGAGTCGTGAGCGCATTCCTCTTGTCTCTGCTAATGTTGAGCGGTAGCACCTTCGCATTGCCAAGGCAGGCTGAAACTTTCGTCCGCAGGTGCTCTGCTTCCACGTCCGGGATATTATTTTAACGGATCACTGATTCTGTCGCTGTGATCAGTTCCACTAGTGGGATTTGCCTCGGTGTGACAGCAAAATTCAGCCCCTTAGCAAGGATGTCTTTCTCTGCCTGGGTGAGTTGTCTGTTGGACAGATTCTTCACCCACTTGTCCACATCCTGGTGTGTCGCTCTGTCTGCCATTGAGGGTTTCCATCTGTTGTCTGCTGATGTCTCTGGCATGCAGCAAGTACGTCGAACTTCTTTTGCTACCTGGTTTTTGACTTTCCTTGTTGTGCTAGAGGAGCCTTCTGTGTGAACTCAAATTATATTTTGGTAAGTGGTCTCATCTAGACGTGATGTAAGTCTCTGTTGGATTTGCTTGTCTTTGGTTTTCAAAGTGTTGATGGTAAAATTAGTTTGTCTCACCCATTCATTCAACAGCTGGCTCTGTGCCTTCTGGAAGATCTTGCTAGGTCAGTGGCCCTTAACCGAAGACTTCACTTGCAGGCTCTTAGGTGTAATCCTGCTCTGGCTGCACCTAAGCCTTAACCACAGGGGATTCCTGTAGTCTGCCATCATACTTTGCTTGTACTCCTGTAAAAGTTTAAGGCAGTCCTTTCTGAAATGAGTCAAAATGTCTTGATGCATGCTCAATAGTCTAGGTAAGAAATCACAGAAAGTTGAATCGGTTCATCCGGACACGTTTATTGGCAGAAACCTTTCATTACTCATCTAAGTTAAATCTCAACTGACTGCAGGTAGTTGAGACTGAAGAAGTCTTTGGGTACACACAGGAGCCCTGTATTTTAATAGATGATGGTGATGATGGATTACATTTATATAACGCTTTATCTAGACATCCAACTCACTTCACACTGAAATGGGCAAACTCACCTCAACCACCACCAATGTGTTGCATCCTCCTGGGTGACGCATTGCAGCCATTTTGTGCCAGAACGCTCACCACACATCAGTTTGAGGTGGAGAGGGAGAAATCATTGAGCCACTTAAACAGAGGCCAGATGGAGAGAGTTGGGGATTTTGCCAGGACATGGGGGGGACCCCCTACTCTTTGTGATAAGTGCCATGGGATCATTAGTGACGACAGTGAGTCAGGACCTCATTTTAACATTTCATCTGAAGGATGGCATCTCCTACAGAACATTACCCCCATCACTGTACCATTGGGATTTTTGTTGTGTATTAGGACCAGAGGGAAGACTGGCCGCTACTGGCCCACCAACACCACGTCCAGCAGCAACTCAGTTTTCCAAGTACTAGCCAAGTACGAGCAGTACTAGCAAAGCCCACACCTGCTTAGTTTCTGTCATTGGGCAGAGCCAGGGTACATACTGGTATGGGTGTTGGCATACCAGAGCGGCTAGCTCGAGATGGAATGTGTGATTTAAGGAGATCAGACAGGTATGATGGGGCAAGTCCATTTAGGATTTTATAAGTCAGAAGAAGCACATTGAAGTCTGATCCACATGAATAGGAAGCCAATTAAGGAGGCAAGAATTGGTGCAATATGGTCAGCATTTCTATTTTTAGTTAGAATTCTATCTGCAGCATTTTGAACCATCTGAAGACGTTTAGTTATAGCATGTGGCAGACCTGAAAACAGAACATTAAAGTAATCAAGTCCGGATGAAACAAAAACATGTATTAGTGTCTCTGTGTCAGCCATAGACAGGAAAGTGTTGTGGTCACACCGCCCCGAGCTGCCTCCCCGGCACGTTCAAGCCACTCACCCAGCTCGGACGTGCCGGAAACATCCGAGCGCTCGGCTCACGCTCTGAGGAGACGACCGCTGCACTGCACCAGGTGTTTGCCATCATCTATCAGGCACACCTGCGGCAATCAGGCAGCCCTCTACAAGAAGCCTGCCAGAACGTCTCTCCATGCTTCGACGTACTGAACCCTGCGGTAAAGCTTTGATAAGTCCTCCAGTGTTCCTTGCCCTCTTGCTATTCCGTTTATTCCCAGTGTCTATATTCGTGTCTCTCTTCCACCCCCCACCCCCCGACTCTCCCTCCGCGACTTCCAGGGCTCCCCACGTCTCCCTCGCTCCTTGCCCCCAACGACCTTCACGTTTCCCCCCCGGACCTCTCCAGCGATCTCCCTCCGTGTCTCTCTACCTGGACCCCTCCTATTCGGACTTGACTTCCTGGATCTCGGACCCGGACTTCCTCGTACCTGAGACTCACCTGACATTATTCCCTGTGGCAGTGTTGTTTGTTTTTCTTCCCTGCATTAAATCGCCCTTCGGGTTATCCCGGTGCTCTCTTGTCTGTCTGTCCTTTTGCGTTTTGCTACACTGGCCTCTGGTCTTCATTCGTGAAACGTAACAGAACGTCGAAGCCAGAATGAGCCAAAGCAAACCCGAGGGGCAGACGGTCACTCAGGGAGCTATAGTCCCTAAGCCTCAGAACCCTATAGCTCTCGAGGTAGTGATAAAGAACCACAGCACTCAACTCATCCAACTCCATTCTGAGCTTAGCGCTGCCTTCTCCCGGATCACGGAAGAATCAGCGGGCTCCAGGCAAACTCACATACCTCGGCGAGCACCCTTGCTTCACTCTCTGCGCAGATCGCTGCTCTGACTGTGGCAGTGTCCAAGATCAGCGACCACCCTGCTCTGGCCTCGGTCCCTGCCCCCAGCCCGGCTTCCGGATTCCCTGTTCCTGGTCCCGACGTTCCCCCTCCTCCGAGTCAACCCACACTGGACCCCCGGTTCGAGCCTAACCTTCCCTGCCCGGAGGCCTTCGGTGGGAAGTTCGAGCTGTGCAAGTACCTGCCCTGGGTGGAGTACTCGCGAGTTCGGCTACAGGTTTGTCCCCCTTTGAGTGTTCCCTTGGTTATCAACCCCCTCTGTTCACCCGTCAGGAGTTGGAGGTGGCGGTCCCGTCCACGAAGGCCCATCTCCGCCGATGTCGGGGCGTTTGGAAGACCGCCCGGGCCGCTATGTTGCGAGCTACAGAGCGGGCCCGGCGCAGCGCCAACCGGCAGAGTGCCGACCCCAGCCTATCGACCTGGCCAGATGGTATGGCTCCTGGCCCGGGACCTGCCCCTCCCTACCCTCAACCGGAAGCTGGCTCCCCGCTACGTCGGCCCCTACATCATCGACCACATCGTCAACCCTTCGGCGGTGCGTCTCCATCTCCCTACTTCACTCAAAATCCATCCCGTGTTCCATGTCTCTCACCTCAAACCGGTAGCCTCCAGCCCCCTGTCTCCCCCTGTCCAAGCTCCTCCACCCCCCAGGGTCCTCGACGGTGGTGACATGGTCTGGGATGTCGACCGGCTGCTCGCCGTACGCCGCCGGGGGCGTAGGTACCAATACCTGGTGGCCTGGGTTGGCTATAGGCCCGAGGACTGCAGCTGGGTTCCCTCGTCCTACCTGGCCGACCCCGCACTCCTGGAGGAGTTCTATCGGGCCCAACCCAATGCCATCAGACGGTCGCCCGGTGTCTCCCGTAGGAGGAGGGGTCCTGTTGTGGTTACAACGCCCCGAGTTGCCTCCCCGGCACGTTCAAGCCACTCCCCCAGCTCGGACGTGCCGGAAACATCCGAGCGCTCGGCTCGCACTCTGAGGAGACGAGCGCTACACTGCACCAGGTGTTTGCCATCATCTATCAGGCACACCTGCGGCAATCAGGCAGCCCTCTACAAGAAGCCTGCCAGAATGTTTCTCCATGCTTCGACGTACTGAACCCTGCGGTAAAGCTCTGACAAGCCCTCCAGCTTTCCTTGCCCTCTTGCTACACCGTTTATTCCCAGTGTCTGTCTCTCTTTTTTCCCCCCCAGGACTCTCCCTCCGCGACTTCCACAGCTCCCCGCGACCTTCACGTTTCCCCCCCCGAACCTCTCTACCTGGACCCCTCCTATTTGGACCCGGACTTCCTCGGACAACCCCTTGCTCTACGGATTTGGACTTTGGTAGCCAGGCGCACATCGTCTCAACAACGCCCACCTGAGACTCACATGTCATTATCCCCTGTGGCAGTGTTGTGTTTTTCTTCCCTGCATTAAATCGCCCTTCGGGTTATCCCGGTGCTCTGTTGTCTGTCTGTCCTTTTGGGTTTCGCTACACTGGCCTCTGGTCTTCATTCGTGAAACGTAACAGACCGAATTTTAGCTATTTTGCGTAAGTGAAAAAACGCAGTCTTGATGATTTATTTAATGTACAGGCTGGGATCAAATATAAATGGAACACTAAGATTGTTGGCTACCACTTCCTTCCTGTTCTTACCTCATTACCCACAGAGGAGACCTTGGTGTCAGCAGAATCTCGGTAGAGCAGGACTTCTCCAGCTCGGGTGACTTTTAACGCCTCTGCCAGACTGCTGAGAAGAAGCTGTTGCTTGGTGTTATGCCCATAACCTGTGTTATGCCCTTGGTGTTATGACCGTGTTACCGGCCTCAGGTCTAGGGGTGCCTGAGCCAGTAGCTAGAGTTGCTGCACAGTCCTGAAATGGCTGTGGAGCAGTAAGTACCAGACACGGGTTTAGTGTGTTATCAACTCAAGCGCCATATTTATTCTGCCTTGTCACAATCCTATTCCATTTCAGTTGTATTCTTCTAAGTCATTCAATTCAAAATATCGTGGTCATTAGCCCAAAACAATAAAATAAAATAAACCTACATGCCCTTTAAATGCTACTATCTTCAGTAGTTGCTTTGGATTACGATCATATTTCAATCACATACATCCCACTTAACATTCAACCTGACCTTCACAAGTCAGTATGGTTGGCTTAGTGTTCTCCTTACTGAAAATAAGTTCTCAACTACCAGAACCTTAGCAATGATAATACTTTCATGTATGTGAAATACTACAGCACAACTGCAATGTCAAAGGCAATAAAAACGATCAAATAACATGAAATTGCATGTCAAATGCATGAAAATAATGAAAACAATTCAATAACAATACAAACGTTTCTACATATATTTCCATTCTTCAGAGAACAACTTCCGTCGGTTTACATGAACCAGCACCCTCGGGTGGCCGCCATTATGAAAACCACTGCGTCTCCAACTACCATACATTCACTAAGTCCATTTATAAATCCTGAGCACAAAACGAGATACTTTTCCCTCACTCGAGGAACTGATCAATACTCCTCTGTATTTTGTTGCCTTCAGAATATGGATAAAACAACACACAAGCATTCTTTCATATCTCATGTCTTTTCACATAGTCATTTCGAGATGAGCTACACAGTGAAACAATAGGCTAGATGCTAATATTCGCTAGCAACTACACTCGACATCAAAACAACATTCAAACTCAGTCTTGGAACACTTATATCGTCCACAAAGCTAGCCAAATGCTTACCTGACACTTGGGTTTTATGTCAACCCATTCTTAGTTGTTTCACACCATATTTTACGTACCTGTGGAGCAGTAAGGAACAGACACGGGTTTAGCGTGTTATCAACACAAGCGCCATATTTATTCTGCCCCTGACGTAACCAACACGGCTTGAGTTGGGCGTTTCCCTACTGTACCCGGTGTTACAGTGATACCTGCTGTCACCAGAAGATAACATATACAAAGAAGACTTTATAAAGGAGCTGGCGATTTACATGTTTTAGATTAACAAAAAAAATAAGGGGGGGTGTCAGTTTTTATTTAACTTTCAATAGAGGCTATTTTTCCCACCCTCTACACCCGCTTAGGCTCTGCGGCAGGCCCAGTCACATGTGCAGGAACTGGCTGATCTTCCTTTCAAAGCCCTCCATGATGGTGATTGAGACTTTGTGAGTAGCAGTGGCCAGGGGAGTCACGGCAGGATTCTATGTTGATATATCCAGGCCTTGAATTTTCCAGGAAGACCTGACTTGTCCACTGTAGAGAGCCAAGTGTTGAGATCATCACTGGTTGCCTGGTATGCTGCTGTGTCCTTCAGATTGCTGGTGAAGATCTTACCCAGGCTCTATCCAGAAAAATAAATCTGAATACAGTACGCTCTTGTCTAAGTGGGGCAATTGTAACTTCCCGTCTGTTTGGCTTTGCAGTAATCTTGGTGGCCTGTTGTTCCTTGACATGGAAACTCTCCAAAGCAATGCTCATTATTAACGTGCCCATTGTCTAGAGCCTCTGGTCTTCACCACCCTTGACTGTTGCTTCAAGGGCTGAATCCACATCTTCATCGAACTGGCACCACTCTGGCTCTTTGTTGGCAGCAGGCCACAAAATCCGACAATGTTCTGATGGTCTATTTTGGGGTGTAGCTCGTGGTGCTTGGACGTTCTGGGCACTGTGGGGTGTCTCCAGGCCTAGCTCCTCCTTCGTCTCACCAGATGCTGTATCACTTATTTGCCTTTTCCAGCAGCTTCTCATCATGTTGCTCCATTCCATGTCGCTCTGCTTCAGTGTACTCTGGCTCATACAAGCGCAGTTGTACAGTAGACTTTCCCATCATTTTATAAAACATGTCCACGTCCATTACAAATCTAATCTCTACATCTCTACTGTTTGATCCCAGTCTGCCATTTCTGCTTTTTGTATTTTACTGAATCAAATGACTCCCTATAAAGTGAACAAAATTGTTTAAAAAATAGTACCAATCGCACTGAGAATCAACACCCCAGTCTACATTTGTACCAAAAGTGGAGACAGGCTTTGCCTTCAATTTCGGTTCATTATTTCTACTGGTCCAAAAAAAGGGCAACCAGCCCCAAATGTATAAGCCACTTGCAAGTTGAAAACGCCGTCTTGTGTAAACCTAGGGGAGGAGAAGAAACAAGTACAAAAACATAGCGATATCAAATCAAATCAAATCAATTTTATTTGTATAGCCCAATATCACAAATACAAATTTGCCTCAGTGGGCTTAACAGCAACACAACATCCTGTCCTTAGACCCTCTCATCGGATAAGGAACAACTCCCTAAAAAAAAACCTTTAACAGGGAGAAAAACTAGGAAGAAACCTCAGGGAGAGCAACAGAGGAGGGATCTCTCTCCCAAGACGGACAACATGCAATGGATGTTGTATTTACACAATTTACACAATACAACATTGAAAGAGGATAACAGAATTATAATGCAGTGTCCAGATGCCATCGGAACAGTCCGGGACCAAGCCACGCGACCAGCATCGTCACGTAAAAAAAACAACAACTGCATACTTACATATCCAGAAGAAATGGAACAACATTGGCATCACCTTTGAATTTTCTGCGAGCACTATCCAGCTGGGGGAAAAAAATAAATTTGAGCGTGTTGTTTGTGACACTTCATCCACCGTAGACAGGAAAGGAGCGGTTAGAAACACAAAATGGAAAAATCTGTAACACTACCACCTGACATCTAATGGTTAGAAATCACTTAACCCAGCTTTAAAATGACCAGAATCTAAATTAAACAGATGTAAGTGAATGTGTAT
Organism: Lampris incognitus; assembly: GCF_029633865.1. Lineage (NCBI taxonomy): Eukaryota > Metazoa > Chordata > Actinopteri > Lampriformes > Lampridae > Lampris > Lampris incognitus. Next base: position 54,641,053 of record NC_079218.1, on the reverse strand, counting down.
CATTAGCGATGCTCCCTGGTTGAAACTGGAATCCTGTCCATTGTAGCTTGTTCCCTCCCCATAGTGGCGTGATCGTAACTCAGAACGACAAACTGCTTGTGTTCCTAATTAGTCTAAAATTCCTAAAAAGTCATCAAGTTACATCTTCAGCCTATCCACAGCATTCCCAGGGGTCATGGAGCAACTAGACAGAGATGGCAACTGTCCTACAGTGAGCATTACTGATGACCAATATATGAAGATAAAGATGAGAAACCGTGGATTTTCATTTTAAGATCCACATTAGAAGGATTCAATGACATCGTTGCATGCCTGCCCCAAGTACACTAGTGACAAATTCAGATGTAAATTCAATTTTCAATAGACAAACAGTGGCTGCTTTTGCAGTTTAATTTCCATGCCATTTGAGAAACTTGTCAACATGAAAATACAAATCAGAATTTTAATCATCTCCAGCTCTGTCAGTGATATTTGAACGGACAGAGATGACCTGGCTGGCAGTTGATTTTGGGTGCAGTGTCCATGGAAGGACAAGCTCAACGAGCTCTTTTTCTAGTATACAACCCAAGACTGGTAGATATATATGTTACGGGTAATGTCGAAAAACTGTTAATGTGCAGACTAGCTGGGTAATGTGCAGATTACCCAACGGGGCGGTTAATGTGCACATTAACCGGGTAGTCTGAACACCACCCGTTTGGATGGTTAATGTGGATGGAATGAAGCTGCAACTCGTCTTTTTACGATATATTGATGTTTAAATCAGCAATAGGCCTTTAGCCTAATGACTCATGAAGTGAGGCCATCTGAGGAATCACAAGTTGTGGAATTGCATTTTGACATGTTTTCGCTGCTTCTGCTCCTACATACTGGGTTTATAAAACGAATCTCGTTCTGTTTTCATATCATCTAGTCTCAGTATTTCCCCTGCCAGTACCCCTCTTCCATAAAGTGTTATTTACCAGTCTGTCCACGGAGTGATTGCCATTTGGGATTGGTTGAATGACGCATGTCTCCAGTGAGAGTAGGCTATAGCAGCCTGATGGGAGACGGCCGAGACTGATATTTCTTTTCACCCTTGTCAAATGTGTAGGCTATTCATTCATATCCGGGATCAGATAGAGAGCGAGGAGGAGGAGGAGGGCTCATGTTTGTGTTCTTTGGTGCCAATAGCCTCGTGGGGGGAAACGTTGATCTAAAGACAGAATGATATCGCCAACGTCTGTTCTTTCATTTACCACAACTTGTGATTCCTCACATGGCCCCACTTCATGAGTCATTAGGCTAAAGGCCTCTTGCTGATTTAATATCAATATATCGTAAAAAGATGAGTTGCAGGTTCGTTCCATCCACATTAACCATCCAAACGGGCGGTGTGCAGACTACCCAGTTAATGTGGATAATGTGGTTCATTCCATCCACATTAACCGCCCAAGCGGGTAGTGTGCAGACTACCCGATTAATGTGCAGACTACCCGGTTAATGTGCACATTAACCGCCCCGTTGGGTAATCTGCACATTAACTGGGTAGTCTGCACATTAACCGATTTTTCACATTACTCGTAACATATACACAAACGCCTACCAAGGAAACCTCCCACAGAGTACTTTTACTGCGTTCTGTGTAAATGAAAATGAAAATATAAAAACGAAAATGATAAATGGATATCATGAAATGGCAATCTGGAAATGGAAAATAAATTGTTAAAAGAGAAAATTGCAAAGTTTTGGCATCCGGATGGTGTGGCGGTCTATTCCGTTGCCTACCAACACGGGGATCGCCGGTTCGTATCCTCGTGTTACTTCTGGCTTGGTCGGGCGTTCCTACAGACACAAGTGGCCGTGGCCGTGTCTGTGGGTGGGAAACCGGATGTGGGCGTGTGTCCTGGTCACGGCACTAGCGCCTCCTGTGGTCGGTCGAGATGCCTTGTTCGGGAAGGAGGGGGAACTGGGGGGGAAAGTGTGATCCTCCCACGCACTACGTCCCCCTGGTGAAACTCCTCGCTGTCAGGTGAAAAGAACCAGCTGGTGACTCCACATGTATCGGAGGAGGCATGTGGTAGTCTGCAGCCCTCCCCGGATCGGCAGAGGGGGTGGAGCAGAGACCGGGACTGCTCGGAAGAGTGGGGTAATTGGATGATTGGGGAGAAACTACCACTACGACTTTCGGCTGCTCCCGTTAGGGGGCGCCGCAGCGGATCATCAGTTTCCATCTCTTCCAGTCCTCTGCGTCTTCCTCTGTCACACCAGCCACCTGCATGTCCTCCCTCACCACATCCATAAACCTCCTCTTTGGCCTTCCTCTTCTCCTCTTCCCTGGCAGCTCCATATTCAGCATCCTTCTCCCAGTATACCCAGCATCTCTCCTCCACACATGTCCAAACCATCTCCATCTTGTCTCTCTTGCTTTGTCTCCAAACCGTCCAACCTGAGCTGTCCCTCTAATATACTCCTTCCTAATCCTGTCCTTCTTCATCACTCCCAATGAAAATCTTATCATCTTCATCTCTGCCACCTCCACCTCCACCTCCTGTCTTTTCATCAGTGCTACTGTCTCCAAACCAAACAACATAGCTGGTCTCACAACCATCTTGTAAACCTTCCATTTAACTCTTGCTGGTACCCTTCTGTCACACATCACTCCTGACACTCTTCTCCACCCACTCCACCCTGCCTGCACTCTCTTCTTCACCTCTCTTCTGCACTCCCTATTACTTTGTACAGTTGACCCCAAGTATTTAAACTCATCCACCTTCATCCTCTCTACTCGTTGCATCCTCACCATTCCACTGTCCTCCCTCTCATTCATGCATATCCTAAAAAAAAAGGAAAAAAAGGCAAAGTTTAAATTCAAAAATAGTTGTGGAAAATGGAAAATTAAATGTCTTGATGCGTGCTTGATAGTTTATTTATTTATTTTCGATGTGAGATACTTTATTGATCCCCGTAGGGAAATTACGCTCTGCATTCAACCCAACCCAGCTGTGTAGCTAGGGGCAGTGGACAGCCACCAGGCAGCGCCCGGGGACCCAGTCCATGTCTTTTGCCATGCCTTGGTCAAGGGCACAGTCAGGAGTATGAACCCTAACATGCAAGTCTTTTGATGGTGGGGGAAACCGGAGCACCCGGAGAAAACCCACCACAGACACAGGGAGAACATGCAAACTCCACACAGACGACGACCTGGGACGACCCTCAAGGTTGGACAACCCCAGGGTTCGAACCCAGGACCTTCTTGTTGTGAGGCGGCAGTGCTAACCACTGCGCCACTGTGCTGCCAAAGCATCCCCCGATTTTATAAACAGCACAGCTGCATAACGACTGGAGCTGATGATCGGTGTCATATGCAAGTTGCCATGATCATTAACTAGCGTTACAATGGCCATGTGTACTATTCACAGAGGATTTGGGAGTAGTTGCTATCACAGCATTTTAGATAGTGACAGATGTACTCTTAGCCCCCCTCGGCTCAGGGATGGTCGTTCCCTCTTTACATAGATGGCCTCTTTGACTCCCCGTTCAAACCAGCGTTCCTCCCTGTCAAGGATGTGCACATCCTCATCCTTGAAAGAGTGGCCACTGGCCTGTAGATGGTGTAGACTGCGGCGTCCTGGCCTGACGTGTTAGCTCTCATGTGTTGTGCCATCCTCTTGGCCAGCGTCTGTTTGGTTTCCGCGATGTACATGTCGGGGAAAATAATCCTCCCGACACTTAATGTACAATATATTGCTCTGTTTGTCGGGAGACCTGATACTTGGGGTGGACCAATTTCTGGCGCAGCGTGTTTTGTGGTTTGAAAATAACCAAGATGCAGTGTTTGGAAATACGTGGGCGTCCGGGTGGCGTGGTGGTCTATTCCGTTGCCTACCAACATGGGGATCGGCAGATCAAATCCCCATGTTACCTCCAGCTTGGTCGGGCATCCCTACAGACACAATTGGCTGTGTCTGTGGGTGGGTATGTGTCCTGGTCGCTGCACTAGCGCCTCCTCTGGTCGGTCGGGGCACCTGTTCGGGGGAGAGGGGGAACTGGGGGGAATAGCTTGATCCTCCCACGCGCTACGTCCCCCTGGTGAAACCCCTCACTGTCAGGTGAAAAGAAGTAGCTGGTGACTCCACATGTATTGGAGGGAGGTATGTGGTGGTCTGCAGCCCTCCCTGGATCAGCAGAGGGGGTGGGGGGTGGAAGAGGGGGGTAGTTGGCCAGATACAACTGGGGAGAAAAAGGGGGGGGGAATGAATGTAGAAATTAAAGCGTATGGATAACATAGGCACAAAAGAGCAGGTGCTCCACACATCCTCCTGACTTGAGTCACTCCCCCAACCACTGTGAGTACACACCTGCATGGTTGTAGGTTTCCATGAGATAAGGAGCAGTTGTGCTCCATGACCAATTTGTTAGTTCATCAAAAACCGTGCAAATATGTATTTTTGTACTAAAAACATTATTTAAAAGACCTGCAACCTAAGAAAACATATGCTTTATTCTGTTAGACCAGCCCAGACTTAAAATTATTCCGTTAGACCAGCCCAGACTTAGAATTAATCTGTTAGACCAGCCCAGACTTAGAATTAATCTGTTAGACCAACTCAGACTTAGAATTAATCTGTTAGGCCAGCCCAGATTTAGAATTAATCTGTTAGACCAGCCCAGACTTAGAATTAATCTGTTAGACCAGCCCAGACTTAGAAATAATCTGTTAGACCAGCCCAGACTTAAAATTAATCTGTTAGACCAACTCAGACTTAGAATTAATCTGTTAGACCAGCACAGATTTAAAATTATTCTGTTAGACCAGCACAGATTTAGAATTAATCTGTTAGACCAGCACTGACTTAAAATTATTCTGTTAGACCAGCCCAGACTTAACATTATTCTGTTAGACCAGCACAGATTTAGAATGAATCTGTTACACCAGCAGAGACTTAAAATTATTCTGTTAGACCAACTCAGATTTAGAATTAATCTGTTAGACCAGCCCAGATTTAAAATTAATCTGTTAGACCAACCCAGATTTAGCATTAATCTGTTACACCAGCAGAGACTTAAAATTATTCTGTTAGACCAGCCCAGACTTAACATTATTCTGTTAGACCAGCACAGATTTAGAATTAATCTGTTACACCAGCAGAGACTTAAAATTATTCTGTTAGACCAGCACTGACTTAAAATTATTCTGTTAGACCACCACAGACTTAAAATTATTGTTAGACCAGCACAGACTTAAAATTATTCTGTTAGACCAGCACAGATTTAGAATTATTCTGTTAGACCAGCACAGACTTAAAATTATTCTGTTAGACCAGCACAGATTTAGAATCATTCTGTTAGACCAGCATAGATTTAGAATTAATCTGTTACACCAGCAGAGACTTAAAATTATTCTGTTAGACCAGCACTGACTTAAAATTATTATGTTAGACCAGCACTGACTTAAAATTATTCTGTTAGACCAGCACAGATTTAGAATTAATCTGTTACACCAGCAGAGACTTAAAATTATTCTGTTAGACCAGCACAGTCTTAAAATTATTGTTAGACCAGCACAGATTTAGAATTATTCTGTTAGACCAGCACAGACTTAAAATTATTCTGTTAGACCAGCACAGATTTAGAATTATTCTGTTAGACCAGCACAGATTTAGAATTAATCTGTTACACCAGCAGAGACTTAAAATTATTCTGTTAGACCAGCACTGACTTAAGATTATTATGTTAGACCAGCACAGACTTAAAATTATTCTGTTAGACCAGCACAGATTTAGAATTATTCTGTTAGACCAGCACAGATTTAAAATTATTCTGTTAGACAAGCACACACTTAAAAGGGTCTTTATTTAAAGACCCTTTTAACAGAGTTAAATAGGTAAGCATGTTGCAGTTGTATGGTTTGACTGCATATGAACTGAATTTTGATCAAATTTATGGATTATGCAGATTAAACAGTTGTATTTTCATATATGCATTTGAGTTAAATAATCTATGTGCTTTAACTACCATACTAAATGTTGGGGCATATCCAGTGGTAAAAGGGAACCAAAATACACAAGCAGTGAATGTGAAATACACTTTTTATAATCTGCTATAATCTACATTAGGTGTCGCAAATAGAATTTGCTTTTACTGAGAAAACATATTTGTACAATTTGCTGTCCTTTTATGAAAATATATTTGCCAAAAAAAAACAAAACAACAACACAGGAACGAGTATAATTTGGTATCTATTCCAAATTTGGCTGTTAAAGATTTTTGCAGTGTTTCAATCAGAAAAATGTAACTTCTGGAGGGACTGAGATGTGCTGTTGAAGATGACAACTAATTGCTTTGCAGCAACATATCTGAGGAAGCTGGCTTACAACATGCTTTGTCTCATCCCATTTTATTTAACGCATGGTTTCAGGCTTCCACGTCCAGATCCTACAGTCCACTGGCATCAGGTGGAGGCAAGTGTCTGCTAATTTGTCCATTGTACTTGAATTTCTGTAATAATATAGAGCCCTTTACCCATTGCACACGTGTACTGCATGGTTAGGTGTTTGACAATCTTTGTATGTTCATTGAAGTGTGAATGCCTGACATTGAAAAGACAGTGTTGATTTCTCTCTAGTTTCATCAAGTTCCTCTCCTAATAGTTCAAGTCGTGGAGCCTCGCCGAATAGTATGTCCACATCCTGTACTACTCTGACATCTCAGGTCAACCAAACTACCTACAGCACACCAGGGTATGGTTCTTTACCTAAAGAGCAAGTAATGGGCTGTGTTTTGTGCTTTTGGATCAAACCTTGTGCAGAGACTAAAATGTTGTGAACAATGACCGCCTCTGAAGTTGGGCCGGAGAGGTTAAAATATCCTGTCGGGGGGAAAAGCTCACTCTATATTTTTGCTTAAAGACATGAAAGACATTTGTGGTTAAATTATATTTTTAGTCATATTTCCACATTGAAAAGGTTGTTTTAAACTGTAGCACTATAGGATGTAAAGATCTGTAGAGGGGACATGTTTGCCTTTCCCCATAATATGTATGATTTTACATTTATTAGTTCTAAATATTTCTTAGAAATTATATCCAGTTTTAATTGAACAAACTAGCCAAAACATCAAGAATGAAATAAAATCAACTTCTCCTTCACCTTGGCATGGTAATCACGTCATTGCACTGGCTGTGTTATGTGTAGCTGCTGCAAAGGACAAATAGACCTACAGCTTGGAGCTTGATGAATTGGGCAGTCTTATTCAAACACTCACAGGCAACTGACCCTGAAACGATTAAAGAGTAGGTTAAACTAATGGCATTCTTCATTTCTAAATGTAATAAAATGTTGGATGTTTGTGTTACAGGTCCTGGTACCGCACATGGAACTCAACAGCGTATCATCACTGAGAAAACTGTATCATACACAGCTTCTGAAGAGGAACAACAAAACTCTTCTGCTTGTGAAAGCTATATGATCAGAAGCAGTAACCCAGAATATATCAAAACGTCCTTAATGCAACTAAAATGACAGTAGAGGCAGATTAAAGTGACATATAATGTCCCAAACATCACCCAAGCCCTTAAAAATTGTTATGACTTTGATTCTGAGCTGTTTAGTTCATGATCATAATTCCACAGCTCCACCAAGCTTTTTGTTGGTTGATGGCCTTTTTTTTCTCAACATTTTAAAAAGTTATTTTTATGAACAACTATGGAGGAAAGCAGAAAATCGACAACCACAAGGAACAATTCCAGAGTTCAAGTTAACTTGGCTTAGTTTGAGGTTCCAACTACGAAGGACCAAAGGCTCTATGGTGGTGTAGGCATAGCAGTAGTCACAACTTGTTCCAGGTACATCTGCCTTTGTAGTAAAATTGTTCCAGGTACATCTGCCTTTGTAGTAAAATTCTTCCAGGTACATCTGCCTTTGTAGTAAAGTTTGTTCCATGTGCATCTGCCTTTGTAGTGAAGTTGTCACATCTAGCTTAACACTTAAAGTGTGTTAGCCTCCTTATCGACATTTGCATAAAAAGGGGTGACCACGTTTTATGGCAGTACAAAACTTTCTTAACTCTGACTTGACTGACCACAATTGACAAAAAAAACTCTTCACAGTGATGATGTGAATCCAGTGGATTTTATCTGATTTAAAATGGCTATTTTTTATTTTATGAAGGTTTTAAAAGCCTGACCACTCACCTTTTCATCAAGTCTGTCAAGTTTAAACATGAATATAATAACTGCCAGCAGGCTATGACCCATCCCATAAGAGTAGAAAGTATTTTTCAACATTTATTATTTGAAATGAGTGCTGAGTGATTGAATAATTTTGATGTTTAAACAACTATTTGATCGGGAACAGCTCAGCACTTAGGAACCTTGAAAGTCAGTTAACATTTTTTTCCTGAGCTTGCTGATCGGGAAGAAAATGGACACGCAGAATGTACAGAAGTCTGTGCTCCAGCAGCATCTACCCTGCCGGGAATTTATCTTTAAAAACAAGATATCCTACCAAACTTAGCTAAACATCAAGCAAACATGACCATAATCCGTTGTGCACAGCAGCATGTTCCAGTTTACACAAAGCACCGCATAGAGGGGAGGTCTGCAGGCTGAGGTTTACACTCGTCACAGTTGTCAATATTGTATAAAATCGATGGTATTTTGAATTTTAAATGCCATTTTAATTTGTACCAGTGGATACTTTTAAACAGTTTCAGTTTAAACAGGTCATATTCGAAATAAATTAAACCAAAATCGAAATGTATATCCAAAACCTAATCAATACCAAACCGAACTGAAAAACCACTAATTGCTCAGCACTCAGATCTCTTGCTGTTCAAAAACATGGCCGTGGGTTCGAATCTGTCCCACCTCATTCCATCCCTCTAGTTGTTGCACTGCCCCAATATGTATGTTTGAAAAGCTGTGTTGATGGACACACAACATTTGTTGCGATTACCAACCATTTTGCTAACCATTACCCGAGCGAGGCCCAGCTTCCAAGATACCTGACCTAGACCAGACCAGTATGAGGCGTACTAGTTGGTCTTGTGAGTGTTATCGACAAGCTCACAAGTTGTTTTCCTTGACTACACAAAAAAAAAGAATAAATAAATGCTGCAGAGCCTTGATAAGTCTAAAAGGTAGAATATTAACAGTACGTTACATCCGTAGTAAATTCATATCCAGGATTTTGTATTTGCGTAGGTTTTGGACACAGACTGCAGCATGTCCAGTTCAACACATTCTGACGACATTAAATGAACTGAAAAACTTTATGGGATGGGTAATCGACTCTGCATCAATGTAGTCAGCTGACTTCCGGTTTCTACCGCAGCGTCATACCAGTTTACGGTTTGTTGGCGCGTGCTATTGACAATAGCATAGTTTTCGCGATGCCTGCCAGATTTGCCATGGATAAATGTCAACCACATGCACACAACTGCCCACACACTTCCAGAGGAGCTACCAGCACACGGGCGGAAAGTTTCAAGTTGTACATATCAAGTTACTTCCACAGTTATGAGGATGAGCGGGTGGATGGACAGACGGACGGACGGAATTGTGGACGTAGCTTGATGCGTACAACTTGAAACGTTTCACCCGTGTGCTGGTAGGTGCAGGTGAAAGTTAGTCGACAGTTCTGTGCATGTCGTCGACATTTATCCATGGTAAATCCACCGTCAAATAGCACGCGCCAACAAACAGGAAACTGGTGTGACCGCTGCGGTAGAAACCGGAAGTCAGTGGGCTACAGCGATGCACAGAATCGATTCCACTAAAAAATAATGTTATATTATTTTTTTCTGCGCAATGTGACATTTTCACATTCTATACTTATATCAAACATGGACCTTTCTCCCTGGTTCTAGATTTGTGGATACAGCAAAACAATAAATACCACTGAATTTCATACGGTGATGAAAATTATGGGACAAATTGCTTGGTTGCACTCCATAAACTCTACAACATGTGATATGTGTGGTCCAGTTAAAGGTCAGAAGTGGTGATCAACGGTTGGGACAAATGTGTGTGTTTCTTATTTCCTAATTCGTAGCACAGTTGTCCATGTGGATGTTGGTCTTCTGTCAGGGCTGCTGCTGCTGCCTTGCTGAATGTGAAATGCCTCCACTGGACATCCGGGTACCTACCGCCTCTCAGAGAGCTGTTCCTGAGGCTTACACACATTTTAATTGTTTGCATGGTTTATGTAAAACTTGTTTTTATCTGTTTTCATCTCGGTGACACCAGAGATTGGCCGCACGGAGCTGTTTTGCTGTCCTTGTGGTACCAGAAGCTTGGTTGTGAAAAACTGTTTCATCAGTTAAATTCATGAAAGAGTTTTATTTGTTATCTGCTCCTGCTTCACGACTGGTTGCACACCATGCTGCGGATTTTATGAGTAGAAAATGATGTTCTGGCAGAGCACAACTGTATAAACCTGAGTGACGTGTCACTGCTAGAGTGACAGCTTCCTCCACGTTCGACTCTGCCCCACTTCACTGTGATATGTTGCGGCCATGAATACTGTTGTGACCGGTGCCTTGTTTTGGTTATGTGTTTGTTGATCCATTTCATAAAGAGTTAGAGTACACTCTTAAGGCTGCCTTCCAGGTCTTGATTTCACCAAAGGGATTTGTGTGGCTGGTGGTTGGGTGAACTGTGTGTTACTTCCTGTTTTGAGCCATTGATATCTTAGTTTAGTGAGAAACTGCTTGTGTGAAATGCTGATTAATATGAGCGGCAAACACCCACATGCACGAAATATGACAAACCTTTACACTTCTGAAAAAAGAAACACTGGACAGTGATCTTTACAGTGACCTGTACACGGTGTTCTCTCTGAAGGGATGTCTCAGGGTATCCGCTTATTTACCTCTCACCCAGAGGACCTGCGTGTGTTAAATGTAATTAAATGCTTATTTGGCATGTTTGTCACGTGTCTTAGTGGTTAACTTGAAATTTTAAGATGAAATTTTTGATCATGACCAAGTTCCATTCCATGATCCAGACCGCCTATCCTGCTCTCTGGAGCCTATCCCAGCAGTCACTGGGCGGCAGGCGGGGAGACACCCTGGACAGGCCGCCAGGCCATCACAGGGCCATGACCAAGTTATGCACCTTAAATCACCCTGCCTTCCAACACGCGGGATGTGGTTCGAATCGCCGTGTTACCTCCGGCCAGAAGTGTAAAAACCAGGTCCAGAAAGTAAATGTCCAAACCGTGTATCTGCTCCAACCATGTTACTAAACCAGCTGATTTCATTAGCTAGTTTTCCCTACCTAGTTGAGGAGGAGTGCTGTTGACTAGAATCTGCGGGTGTAGTGCATGAGTGTAGCAAATACAAACATGGTTTGGACTTTTACTTTCTGGACCTGGTTTTTACACCTCTGCCTCCGGCTTGGTCGGGCGTCCCTACAGACACACTTGGCCGTGTCTGCGGGTGGGAAGCTGGCTGTGGGTATGTGTCCTGGTCGCTGCACTAGCGCCTCCTCTGGTCGGTCGGGGCGCCAGTTCGGGGGGGGGGACTGGGGGGAATTGCATAATCCTCCCACGTGCTACGTCCCCCTGGTGAAACTCCTGACTGTCAGGTGAAAAGAAGCGGCTGGCGACTCCATATGTATCGGAGGAGACGTGGTAGTCTGCAGCCCTCCCCGGATCAGCAGAGGGGGTGGGGCAGCGACCGGGACGGCTCGGAAGAGTGGGGTAATTGGCCAACTGGGGAGAAAAAGGAGGAAAAAAATACCCTGCCTTTGTGTAATGTGTGTATTGACCCGCATACACACAAATATGTATGTCTGTACTACTGCGTCTTTGGCCTATTTGCTCTCCTCCAAATCCTGCCTATCCTCTAGAGACAGAGCAGGTTGTTTGTCTCACGAGTGGCCTCACAAACGTTGCACTCTCAGAATGTGGCAAACTCCCACCTGAAGAGGAGGAGTGGGGAGAAGGAGTGGGCTGGTTCACTATCCCTAAGCCATAACCAAACCCTCCCCGACCGTCCTGCAACCCCGGTGCAGACAACTCTGTTTGGAAAGCTGGGAACCAACGGTGATTTTACTGGCGTTGCGATTGCGCTCCCTAGTGGTAATCTGGAAACATACATACACCGAGTTTCCCTTTCCGGATTATAGTGTTATTAATGACAACCAGGCTTATTTTTTTCCTTCCCTTGCCAAGTGTAGCTGTCGTTGAATATATTTAATTTCTTCTCATGGGAAGCCACGGTGAATTTCAGCCGGAGGACAGACTGGACTACATCGCTCCGAGTTAGTGTTGCAATGTGTGTGTGTTTTAAGATTTGTGACATTGGCGATAGATACTAGAGTAAAATACGTATCAATAGACATTTTTATACTCTCCGATACATAAACACACCACACAGCCCTACATGGAGCATTACTAACCGGCACGTCATTTGGACCTGGAGGAGAGAGTGCTGAGAAGGTGGAAGGAGTACTTTGAGGGGATGATGAATGAAGAAAATGAAGGAGAGAGAAGGTTGGATGATGAGGGGGTGGTGAATCAGAAAGTGCGGTGGATTAGCCAGGAGGAGTGAGGGCAGCTGTTATGGGTTGTGCAGGAGGACCCAGACGACCACTCGGGAGGCGGAGGACTCTAGTAACGTTTATTGGAAAGTAACAAGTAAAGGGAGAAAAAAAGGGGGAGAGAAACGCGGGATGTGTATGGTGTTCGGGTAGTTTAGTTTGTGGGGTGTGTGAATATGCCATGTGTAGTGACAGGCGGTAATGTGTGTTAGTGTAAATGATCCTAAGTGTGTGTAATATGTGAATGGGGCGTTGGGTGTTGTGTAAGTGTGCGTGTGGTGGACAAGGAAGGCTCTGGAGATCCAGCAGCTTACTGACTGTGGGGATACCAGAGGTTTCTTCGATGCCACAAGAGCGGTATATGGCCCCAGCCACCGTTGCCTAGCCCCCCTTCGCTCCAAAGATGGGCTAATGCTGCTGAAAGACAATGAGTCATTACCAACAGATGGAAAGAGCACTATGAGGAGCTACTGAACAGGGACACAACTACTGAGATGGAGACCCTTGACCAACTCCCTCAACAACCCATCAATGAGAATATGGAAGCACCACCCAGTCGGAACGAGGTGCAGGATGCCATAAGGAAGATGAAGAACAACAAGGCCACTGGACCTGACGGCATCCCAGCAGAAATCTGGAAGGATGGTGGGCTAGTTCTCCTTAGTCACATCCACACCCTGCTCCTCAAAATATGGGAAAAGGAGGAAATCCCTGCACAACTTAGGGATGCCCTCATCGTCTCCATCTTTAAGAAGGGAGACAAGGCAGACTGCAGAAATTACCGTGGCATCTCTCTCCTATCCACCACTGGGAAAACTCTCGCCTGGGTTTTGGCTAATAGACTCCTCCCCCTGTCAGAAAACATTCTCCCTGAGTCTCAGAGTGGATTTCGCCCAAATAGAGGTACCATGGACATGATTTTCATTACTCGCCAACTACAGGAAAAATGCCGGGAACAAAATCAACCACTATACATGGCCTTCATAGACCTCACCGAAGCCTTTGACTCTGTGAACCGTTCTGGCAAAAATTGGCTGCCCGGACAAATACATCCGGAAACTGAGACTGTTGCATGACAATATGTCAGCCACAGCACTCAGTGGCAGTGGAGATGAAATGGAACCCTTCAGGGTTCACACTGGAGTCAAGCAGGGCTGTGTCATTGCTCCTACCCTGTTCTCCATTTTCATTTCTGCTATCCTCCATCTTATGGGTAAACACCTGCCACAAGGAGTCAGAATCATGTACAGAACCGACGGACAACTCCTAAACGTCAACAGATTCAGGGCTAAAAGCAGAACCACCACCATATCCATCATGGAGCTGCAGTATGCCGAAGACAATGCCCCCATGGCCCATTCAGAAGAGGACCTACAGTGCATTCTGGATGCTTTTGCCAAGGCATACAAGCAGCTTGGTCTGGCCTTTAACATAAAAAATACCCAGATCCTCTACCAGCCACCACCCAACACAAATGATCCTGATCCACCCCCATTATCTATGTTGACAAAACCAGACTGGAAAATGTGGACCACTTTACATACCTCGGAAGCCTCCTATCATCCAAAGCTAATATTGATGAGGAAATACACCACCACTTCAGCTGTGCCACAGGGGGTTTCTCAAGACTGAGGAAAAGGGTCTTTGAAAACCACAACCTCCAGGCCAGAACGAAAATTCTGGTCTACAAAGCGGTAGTGTTGCCCACCCTACTGTATGGATCAGAACCCTGGACCACATACAGCAGGCACCTGAAGGCACATCATCAGAGGTGCCTCCAGAAGATCCTCAAGATCACCTGGGAAGATAGACGCACCAACACCAGCGTCCTGGAGGAGGCTAACATTCCCGCTATCACTGCCACCAGTGCCCAACACCAGCTTAGATGGACTGGCCATGTCATCCGTATGCCTGACTCTCGCCTTCCAAAACAAGTCCTATACTCCCAGCTTCTCATACGACAACATGCCCCGGGTGGTCAAAAGAAAAGGTATAAGGATAACATCCAAACGAACATAAAAAAATGCCACATAAACCCTAAGACCTGGGAGGACACAGCAACCAACAGGGCGACCTGGAGAAAACTTGTCCGGGAAGGAGCTGCACTTTATAATAATGATCTCCGACGTGCTGCAGAAGACAAGCGCAGACTCAGAAAGGAGGGAGTTTCCACCAAAAAGGCCCAAACCAATCCCACAATTACCACTGCCCACACTGCACCAAAACATGCGGCTCCAGGATCGGCCTCTTCGCCCACCTGAAGACCCACAAGGACCAAGAAGGAGGACAGTCATACTCGACCCCGAGTGACCGCCGATGATGATGATCAAGTGTGCGTGTACCAGCAAAAGTACGGAGTCCGTAGGCAAAGGGGAATCGAGGAGTAGTCCGAGTTCAAAGCCAAGTAGCAGTCTGAGGAGGTTGGCTGGCAGGCGGGCTGGCTCTGCACAACAGGCCAGAGGTATGTTATGGGAGGATCTGACGAGTAGAGAGAAGACCAGGTTCTTGTAGGGGTTGCAGATGGGGAACAGCCGAGATGATTGTAGATGGGGCACAGCTGAGGGAATGAGCGACCGGGGAAATGCAGAGCCGCGCTGCCAGCAGATGGCATCAGAGGCACCGTAGGGCGCGCCATGCCCGTTGGGAGGTGCTAGGAACCTCGGGGTCTGAGTCCAGTGATGGGGAAGGTGAACGCACCCCAGCTCTGGTGGTGAGGAATGGAACCTCAGGCGAAGTCGAGCGCCGTAGAGGCCCAGAAGGAACAGAAGAGGTAAGATGTAACAGGACCCCTCCCCCGACGGGAGCCCGCTGGCGACCGACTAGGTTTGTCAGGGTGAGCCCGGTAGAAGTCCCGAAGGAGACGGGTCCACGATGAGTCGGGGAGACACCCAGCTGCGCTCCTCCGGACCATAGCCCTCCTAATCCACCAGATATTGGAAGCCACGGCAGCACACGTTGCACCGTCCATTGTGGGTGGCCATCAACCAGTTAAGGAGGAGGTGGAGCAGGGACAGAGGGCATAAGAGGGCTAGAGGGAACTGGCTTGAGCTTGGACCCATGAAAACCGGTTGAACTTTAAGAGATGCAGGGAGGATGAGATGAACAGCCGTGGGGTTGATGAGGCTGTCGACAACATAGGGGCCAATGAAGCGGGATGACAACTTCTTGGAGGTGTCCTGGAGCTGGAAAGGAAGGCCCGCTGTGGACAGCCATACATTCTGCCCAGGTTAGTAGGGAGGAGCCGGAGTCGGTTTGCTCCCTGACAGGTGCGGTCGTTGGACCGGAGCAGGGTGGCCCGTGTGGTCTTCCAGAACCTTCGGCACCGGCGGAGATGGGCTTGTACAGAGGGAACTACCACTTTGACCTCCTGACTGGCGAACACTGGAGGCTGATACCCGAGAGAGCAGTCGAAGGGGGAGAGCCCCCATGGTGTTCAGGGCATATTTAATCCAGGGCAGGTCGTCGCTCCAAGAGGAGGGGTGCTTGGTTGCAACACAGTGGAGAGCCGTCTCCATGTTCTGTTTGGCTCGCTCGGCCTGCCCTATATTTTGAGGGTGGTAGCCAGAGGAGAGACTGAAGGTGGCATTGATTCCCCGACAGAAGGCTCGCTAGACCTGGGAGGTGAATTGGGGTCCTTGGTCCGACGCAATGTCACAGGGCAGGCCATGAAGCCGGTACACATGCTCTTTAAGCAGGCTGGCAGTCTCAGCAGAAGACAGGAGCTTGGGGAGGGCCACCAGGTGCACGGCCTTAGAGAAGCAATCTACCACAGTGAGGATGGTGGTGTTACCCCGAGAGGGGGGCAGACTGGTCACAAAGTCCAAGGCTATGTGGGACCAAGAACGGATGGGCACGGGAAGAGGGCGCAGCAGGCCCGTTGGGGCTTTGTGTGAGGCTTTACTGCTGGTGCACACCGAACAGGCCCCGATGAACTCCCGGACCTCATGGTGGGCCACCAGAACCGTTGCTGGATGCCGGGGTGGCAGGCGTACCGACTGGAATGGCCCCATTGGAGGACCAGGGACCGAACCCTGTCCGGAACGAAGAGACGATGTGGGGGTACGTTTCCTAGATCGGGCTGAGTGTGTTGGGCCCACTTCACCACAGTCTCAATGCCCATGGTGACCACCACCACCCGAGCCACAGAGATGATGGTATCCGGAGCCTCAGTGGTCCCTTTAACTGGGAACAAGTGGGAGAGGGCGTCTGCCTTGGCGTTATGGGAACCTGGGCCCAGCATGCCTGGCAGTCATTGAGGCGTTTAGCCGATCTGATGTACGTCAGGTTCTTGTGGTCGGACAAAATGATGAAGGGGTGCTCAGCACTCTCCAGCCAGTGGCGCCACTCCTCCAAGGCAACCACGACAGCCAGCAGCTCCCTGTTGCCAATGTCATAGTTGGCCTCAGCAGGGAGGTAGCAGTGAGAGAGGAATGCACAGGGGTGGAGCTTCTGATCCTCCCCAGACCGCTGGGACAGGACGGCACCGATGCCTGTGTCAGAGGCGTCCACGTCCACAATGAACTGCCGGGCAGGGTCAGGGTGAAGGAGGGTCGGGGCTGTGGTGAACCGTTGCTTGAGGTCGGCGGCGGAGGACCAGGTGAAAAGGCGGCGAGTCGAGGTCAGCAGCGACCTGGCTGTAGTTCCGGATGAACTGCCGAAGCCGAGGAAGCTCTTGAGCTGCTTCCGTGTGGTCGGCAGGGGCCAGCCCACAACGGCCTGAATGTTGTGGCGGTCAGGTCTGTTGGCTCCACCCTCCACGATCAGGCCGAGAAACTCCACTGACGAGGCATGAAAGGTGCACTTCTCTGCCTTCACGAAGAGCTGGTTCTCCAGAAGGTGTTGGGAGAACCATCCGGACGTGTTGGGGGTGCTTCTCCGGGTCCGGGAGTGAACTAGAATATCATCCAAGTAGAAGACCACTAACACGTGGATCATGTCCCAGAGGACGTCGTTCATGAGTGCCTGGGGCGTTGGTGAGGCCGAAGGGCATAACCAGGTACTCGTAATGGCCTCAGGGTGTCTTGAATACTGTCTTCCACTCGTCAACCTCCGGAATACGGACAAGGTGATAGGCACTACGGAGGTCCAACTTGGTAAAGATGGTGGCCCCCATGACGGCATTAAAGTTGGAACTCATGAGAGGGAGTGGGTATTTGTTCTTTACAGTGATGTTGCAGAGTTGTCTGTAATCAATGCAGGGCTGGAGCTCTCTACTCTTCTTGACAAAAAAAAAAAAAAAAAACCTGCTGCCACCGGGGAAGAAGAGGGCCGGATGAGCCCCTTGGCCAGACACTCACTGATGTAGGTCTCCGTGGCTGCCTCCTCAGGAAGGGAGAGTTTCTAGAGACGACTGGCAGGAAGAGGCGACTCAGGAATGATATCGATCACGCAGTCGTAGGGACGGTGAGGAGGAAGGGTGCGGGCGTGCTCCTTGTTGAACACCTCACCAACACTGTAAAAAATGTTTAATTGGATTTACCTAATAAAATTGCTTCATTTTGTTGCAAGCAATTTAATTGAGTTCTCTGAATTTAAATAAACACCTTGTATTTAATCAAATATAACAGTTAAATCCAAAACATTTCATTTGATTATTTTTGAACTAATATTTTAATTAATGCCAACTTAAAAGTTTTGCATTGTTTTCACTGATGAAATTAAAATATTTTACTTAATCACGAGTTATGTTTTTACTTTGGAATTATCCCTTTATATCGCCTACTTTAAATTAACATTTCAGTTCAGAATAATTCAAATTTTCCCTTTGGAACTACTTAATAGAATTGTTTCATCTTGTTGCAAGCAATATATTCAAGTTAATATTATGTAAAAAGTCAAATACAGTAATATCAATTTGTTCAAACATTTATTAACAATAAAAAATATAACCATACATAAAACAGTACATAACAATTCATAAACAATATAATTTTGTATAACAAAAATTGCTGTTAACTATTAATTATAACTAAATATAATTCAAAATACAAAAGGTTTATAAACAAAAATAAATTCATTAACAATTATACATTTTTTAACAAAAATTGTTAATTATAATATATAACTAAATTAATGCAAAAGTGGTGCAGGGGTGGGGGTAGTTTAGCGAGTATTCTAAATGTCAGATGGATTTATGTCGAGGCAGTAGGCAGGGGCGACATTGATTTTGACTGTTCCCAACCCTAACCCTAACCAAGCCCACCATCTGCGGGCAACCCCGGATTTTCCAAGACTTCACCGACAGAATCTGTGTATCCTACGCATGTGGAAAAAAATGGGACAAAAGAACAACCTGCATGTATGTGTGTGTGTATGTGTGTGCGCAGATGTGTGCAAGTATGAAGGGGGTTTAAAAAAAGGGAAGAAAAGGAGAAAAAGAGCTTCAGTCTATGGTGACCTGTACAGCTTGGTGTTCAGGCTTTGGACCTTTGGAGACATCTTTTGGCTTTCAAGTCCCATGAACACTTTTTGGACGAACTCGAAGGTTTGCTTTAGTTTCTGCGGGTAGCTGAGGTTCAGCGCATAGATAAAACCAAGGAGCATGGCAAATGCAAATGCAGCGGAGGCCAAGTTGCTCAGAACCTCAACTCCCTCAACGACAACTCCGATGTCGTCTGGGCAATGAAGTTGATCGTCGTCCTCCTTCCTCGTCACAAAAATCGCCAAGGTGGCCTGCTGCAGCTCACCCTCTGCTTCCTCTTTCTGAGGGTCCTGAAACAAAGAAAAGAGATCAGAGTGGTTGGAGGTAGGAGGGGGTGGTTGGGGAGTAGAGGGGGTGGGTGGGGGTGCGTCTACTGGTGTGTGTACTGGAGGTGTATCTGTGTATATGCATGTACTGATGTGAGTGCACTGGCGTGCTGGAGGCCAGGGGACTGGTTTGGGGTTTGGCCGGTGATCTTAGTGGGAGCAGAGCCCAGGTCCTCACCTCCTGCAGGGGCTGGCTTGCACAGGGGACAGTGTACGTTGTGGTCCAGGCTCCTCAATATGGTTCTCACTGAAGATATGGCCACACGTAGTGACTGCTCATAGAACAACCTAGAAAACAGCACAACGGTCAGAGCATAGCACAACAATGGGGTGGTTTGGGGGGGTAGTAGGGGGTAGTTGAGGGGATAGGGGGGTGGTTGGGGGTAGAGAGGTGGGTGGGGGTAGGAGGGTTGGTTGGGGGGTGCAGTAGGGGTGGGTGGGTGGGGGTAAGGGGGTTGTTGGAGTAGAGGCCATGGTGGAGTCACAATACACAATACTTACAATAACCATAATAAAAACATTTACATATTTGCAAAACAACATTTAAATTACAGCACTAAATTACATTGATTCCAGGGTGGTTGTTGAAGGAAGTGTTTAAAGTGACAGGCATCAACACCATTGGACTACATTTGGCACCCATGAATATAAGTGGGAGTGTGTAATGCACTTAAGACACAATCTGATGAAGCATTGGGCATCGAAAACGTTTGTTCAATAAAGAGTCTTCAAGTTTACAATGTTAGTCTGTCTGGCCCATGGGTGTACTAAGACCTAGATAAGACCACTCCATTCACTGACTGGTAAATATAAATGTCCTGTTTATTTAGACGGGACAGCGTGTATAATGAACAGAGCACACATGATGAACTGTAAATTCATCTAGACATTTAGAATGTAATCAAATCAGCATAACAGCACACCTATGTTGCCTCATCACTAGTGTTGTAGTACTCGAGATCGGTCTTGGTCTCGAGACCGGTCTCGAGATCACTTTTTAAGGGTCTCGGTCTCGTCTCGGAATCGAAGGCATTTTTACTCGGTCTTGTCTCGGTCTCGGACTGGGCGAACTTGGGATTTTTGATCAAGACCGGTCGAGACCGGGCCAGCACTGTGATAACAGAGAAAAGAAGAATGCAGCTGCTGCCTTCCCGGTGTCCCACACTCTTTGTGACACCCGGAATGACACGCCCCCTGTACAGAGTGGATCAAGACGACTGGAGACGCTGCGCCCCCGGGAAACCCGCCATGAAAAATGTCGGCAAACTCAACCATCATTAAGTTTGGTTTCCAAAACCATAAGGACTTTATCTGTAAAAGGACATGCAAGCGAAAACACTCTGCAGTGTGCAAATTCTGCGGTGCACAACTCACAGAAACCGCCGGGACAACGTCAAGCTTTCATCGGCACATTGAGAGGAAGCATAAAGACAGGTAAATTAACCGTTGAATTAGCTACACTGCGAAAGTTAAAATCTGAAAAGTTCAACATCCCATCCTAAGACATTGAGCCAAAATAAGCTCTTTTCTTCCCACGATCGTTTTTTTTGCTAACTTTCAGAGCACCGAGTGTATATTACAGCCAAGTTAGCTTGCATAGCATTGTCAAAAGCAAGATAACAGAATAACAAACAATGAACCCGCCAGGTATTAGTCAAGCCCCCAGGCGCCAGGTATTAGTCGAGCCCCCAGGCGTTACTTGGGAGGTTCTTATGCAATGCAAACGTTGTTCACTACACCAGTAAATGCAGTAAATGGGTTGAACTTTAGATGTGACCATCGGGAGATATTTCTCGTCTACAGCGTCCTCCATGTTGGTGCTTCGGCTGCAGAAATTATCGTTTGGCTCAACAATGAGTCAGAAAGCTAACGCTGTGCTAGCTAGTTCAAAGTCAATAACACTGAATGAGTATGGTTAATCAAATTTGTTTGATAGAAAATATTGTAAAGAACATTAAAAAGCACATTTTAAGACAATAAAAACTCAGTAAGGGTAATGCTAAAAAATGTAAAAGCTTGTTTAAAAGCAGTAATTTAAAGTGACATTTGATTTCATTCATTTTAAAAAAGTGAATATATATTGACTATATAGTGATGCATGATGTCTCTCTGGCTTCTATAATTTGTTGCTTGTTTGTACTAAGCACATGCCTGTTAGAGATGTAACGTTTGAATCTTCTGAGAATTCTCTCTTGGTATTGGTGGGACGTAATCATTTTAATTCCTCCTCAATTTCAGGTTCCTGGAGTACAAGGCTGGACAACAGGCAGATGCTACACAGCCAACTATGGCATCCTTTGCCCAGAAAGTGCAGATCTACAGTCTCCATTCCCCAAGGCAGCAAGCCATCAGCGATGCCATTGTCAAAAATTTGATAATTGGGTGTTGCCTGCCACTGTCCCTTGTGGAAAATGAACATTTTAAACACTTCCTTGAGATTGTAGATAACAAGTACACACCAATCTCTAGGAGAACAATTTGTGAGAAACACATACCAGTTTTGGTAAAGAAAGTTAAGGAGACTGTTCTTGAGAAGCTGGAGAAAAGCTCAACAGTGTCCTTAACTACTGATATCTGGTCTGATCGTAGACTGCGTTCCTTCCTCGGAGTAACTGCTCATGTGTGCAACAAGTCAAATGAATCCTATGCCCTTGAATCCTACTTGCTGGACTGTAGACGTTTCACAGGCAAACATAGTGGAGAGCGAATTTCTTCTGCCTTTGAGGAGATCACCGACGAATATGGTATCCGTCAGAAGATAAGTTATATTGTCACAGACAATGCTGCCAATATGAAGTGTGCTTTTAAAGTTCAGATGCCACAACAGCAGTCAGATGGCAGTGAGAGTGAGGAGGAGAATCTAGATGATGAGCACCTGTCGGAGGACATGAATTCTGTGGAGGACACAGCGCTACTCTGGTCATCAGGTGAGCGTCTTTCTTGTTTTGCTCACTCCCTGCAGTTAGTTGTGAATGACGGCATGAAGGAAGTTAAAGCCATCTCTCGCAGCATTGCCAAAACATCACGCTTCTCAACTCTGTTACACAGCAGCTCACAGTTCAAAGACAAATTTGAGGCTGCATTTGACTTTACGAAGACTATTCCTGTTGCAAACAGCACTCGCTGGAACAGCACTTTCAAACAAGTGCAGGCCCTCACATCTCTGGACCATAAAGCTCTGGCTGAAATGTGCAGCAAGGACTATGAAGAAGTGGTATTCAGCACTCGTGAGTGGAACCAGCTTAAAGAGCTGACTTCAGTTCTCGCACCATTCTCAGAGGCAACAGACCTGACAGAGGGAGAGAAATCCGTTACCATTAGCATGGTTGTTCCGACTGTTCTGGACCTGCATACACACCTTGTGAAGATGGGGGAGACACGAGTACAGTGTTGGCCATTAGTAAAGGCCCTCCATCAGTCTCTGATTAAAAGATTCAGTGGAATCTTTGGCAAAACAAATATGACTAAAGACAGTGGGGGACAGGAACCTTTCAGCTATAATGTCTATTTTTTAGCTACAATGCTTGATCCACAGTTTGGATTAAGCTGGGTGGATCTGGATGTTACTAATGGGCTAAATGCAACGCTACTCATGAAGTTTAGAGATGAGCTGAAGAAAACACTGACAGGTATACACACATACATTTTACATCAAGAGAAAAATATTGTGAGAGCAGTTTATTATTTGATACCTGCAGACACTGTATATCCTTTAATCTAACCTGTTTTTTTTTTTGTTCCATTTGCTTGTGTTTTTCAGACACTTTGATCGCTGGGGTTGAAAACTTGATGGACTGTGAAGGTAGTGCAATGGACTACGGGGCCAGAAATGGAGAGTCACCTGGTGATTCACCTCCAGTCAAATGCCCACGCCTTCTTTCTCGTTACAAGGCTCACAAAAAGCGCAGCACAGGCCAAGATACAAGTATCAGGGCACAGATAAGTAAATACTTTGATGCCATACAGGATACTGAAACTGATGATGCACTTGTCTTCTGGGACAAAAACCATGACAGATTTCCACAACTCCACAACTTGGCACTGAAGGTGTTGTCAGTTCCAGCATCCTCTGCACCAGTTGAGAGGGTATTTAGTAGAGGAGGCATCATCATGAGGCCCCACCGAGCCTGTTTAGGTCACAAAATGCTTCAGGCTCTAATTTTTCTGAAGTGCAACCAAGCTTTTGTTTAACCTCCTCATCCCTAGAGCCATGCAGGATCATCCCATCTCACCCTAACCCTGGCCCAGAAATGGGACCTTTGAGGTCTTTCACAACCACCCCTTTGTGAGTGTATTCTTAGTGTTGAGCTCAGATTTTTAAGGGTTTTACGCATTTTGTTCATGCTTGGCATGCCACAATTTTCAGTTAAATTATTCCTAGTAAATTTATGCTTTAATTTTATGAAGCAAAGTTGTTATGGCTGCCCAGGAGAATTGATACTTATAAAAAGGACATTGTCTGGCCTTCTCTGTTGTTGTGAAAGTTCTTCATAGCCGTGCACCTAAGTTGTTTTTTCTTTTTCTATGTGAGTGTGCTCGCTTTTTTGCATCTTTGGAAATCTACATGTCTTTTATAAGACTCGTTCAAAAACTAAAAGAAAGTGTATCTTATTTCAGATGATGTATTTATCTGTTTACACTTAGGCACAATAATTCAACAAATCCAGATTAACATCTTCTTGCAAGATATAAACAAAAAAAGACTTAATTGCTTGAAAATGAGTCAAAATAGCTGGCAAAGCACCAAAATGCAAAATGTTCAAGAAAATTATTAAAGAATACCTTGCTGAAAAGAAATGTTGCTGTTGCATTTATGTAAAAGCAAACTTGATTTAAAAAAAAGATACTGGTCATTTGTTCTGTTTTGTTGTGATTTTTCTTTGATATATACAGTCTTGGTCTTGTCTCGGTCTCGACCTCGAAATGTCTTGGTCTTGTCTTGGTCTCGACCTCCAAATGTCTTGGTCTTGTCTTGGTCTCGACCTCCAAATGTCTTGGTCTTGTCTCGGTCTCGATACTCTCTAGGCTCGATAATGTCTTGGTCTCGGTTGGTGCGGTCTTGACTACAACACTACTCATCACTAACATTTTATACTCCACCGTTGATATTACTTATTAAAAGTGGGGGGCTTACCAGCTCTACATCCCGAGTGGCGTCTGAAATTACAGTGTGGGGGACAGAAAAAAGTGCTTACCGGTCGGTTGAGCAAATCCTCTGGTTTTGGGTGAGGAGGAATGAATCACGTTCAAACACTGGGAGAAAGGGAGGACAAAGGAGGTCATTTGTAAAAGAACACGTTTCCCATTGGAAGTAACAACCCCCTTGAGCCCGCCATTTAGCAAACACAGTTCACATGTGTCGCACCAGGCGTACATGTAGCCTGAGCCTCGAATGTTGCTAGTGCTAGCTAACGTTAGCTAGTACAAGAAATTAATCTCTTGTGCAGCTTAGCTACGATGCTTAATAGTGATGAGCATAACCGTTCAATAAACATTAGGCTCCCATGCATCGAAACTGACGATATCAAATGATTACAAGTAGAAAATTCAACAAGCCAGCTAGCATTCGCCTTGGTGCGGGACTACAAGCTAGCATAAGCTAACGCGAGCTAGTGAAAATTCGCACAGATTAAAATTACATCTGGATGTAACGTTAGATGTATATAGACATTCAATAGTCATCGTGTTATATCTCCGATATCGTTATGCAAGCAGGTGAGCGGCTACCGTTACACCGGACTTAAGCAAGCGAGACTGTGTGGCTAGCTAGTATTATCAGGCCCCGTGTGTAGCAGCTAGCAGCAGGTCTGCCTTCTAACGTCAGGCGGAGCCAATTGCTCGGTTGGTTGTCGGTGTGATAACGTGGCAATGTTCGCTAACTAACATTAGCTAGCTTATGCTAGCTAGTCGTTTCCTAGCCAGGCTAGCTAGCTAAGAACGTATAAACTGCCGTGCGATAACGTTATAATTAGCTTTAATTAGTCACTTAAAAATCACACCTGAGCGTGCCAAATGTTACAAAAACATGTAGATATTCAATGTTTACTGGGTTTCTTCGCGCTTCGTCTCACTTCTTACCGAGAAATTGGCACTTCGCACAAGTTGGCAGTGAACTTGACTTCTCCTCAGGGCTCCATGCGGTGAAAAGAAAGATGTCGGAAAATCAAAAGAGATTTTGAGTACCGAAGTTTGGCTACGTCAGTAGTCACGTGACACACCGGATGGAAAAATAGTCTTTGGTTTTAAGTCAGTCAAATACATTAAACCAATGAGGCCCTGATTTCCATTGAATTAAAGTGATTTTAATACATATATAGACCCAAAATATCATAAATACAATTACATCGGGTCCAAGCAAATAAAAAACACCCTTTACTTGAATGGCAGCATATGATCATTTTTTACTGTGAAGGTCGTGGTAGATGGGGGGGCACAACGGAGAGGGACTAGGGGAGATTATCCGCAAGGGAATCCTGGCTGCCCGGAGGCAGCAGGCGTGGCATGAGGTCCTCCAGCCAAGGATGAGTCCGGAGGCCCAGGAGATATGGGGGTCGTGGAGTTCCAGCCAGGGCCGTCCCCGGATGAGAGGTGCGTCGGGGGGGTGAGGATAATGAGGAAACGGATCTCCTCCACATGGTTCCCAAAGATGGTCAGACCCATGGGATGACCCGTCCAGGGCGAAGGCAGTGATTGGGTTGTCCAGAGGGGAAGAGCCGCTTTGTTTGCAAAGTCCTTGTCGATAAAACCCTCGTCGGCCGCCGAGTCGATGAAAGCTCTGACCAAAACGGTATGCCCCTGCCAGGCGAGAGTGGAGTCAAACCTGGCGGAGCAGGTAGGGGGCTGGGGATGAGAGATTCGGTTCAGCAGGTATCCCCTGTTGACTGATGAGCCTAGTAGTTTGGGGTCCTTGGGCAGGTAGGACAGGTCTCCAGCAGATGTCCCTTAGGTCCACAGTACATACATAAACCCCTAGCTCTCTGGTGTTCCCATTCTGCCGCAGAGGCGGGTCCGTCTGACCTGCATGAATTCCTCCTCTGACCCAACAGGAGCAGGGGGAAACGCCGAAGCGCAGTGGAAGTGGTCCCGGATGGTGAAGACCTTGTGGCCTTCTCCCTGCGACGTTCGCGGAGACGATCGTCTATGGCGATGGAGAGCGAGATGAGATGGTCGAGGTCACGGGGTGCATCGCGAGATACCAGCTCATCCTTAAGAACCTCGCTTAGCACATGGTGGAACGCTGCCTGGAGCGCCTCGTTGTTCCACCCACTTTGTGTAGCGAGGGTACCAAATTCCACAGCGAACTCCGCCACACTGCATGCGCCCTGTCAGAGCGTGGGGAGACATTTGGCAGCCTCCTTGCCGCAGACGGGGTGATCGAAAACTTTCGTCTCCGTGGTGAAAGCCTCGTACGTGGCACAAGCAGCTGTTCCCCTCTCCAGTTCAGAGCTACCCCAGTGAGAGCGGAAACCCTCAGACAGCCCACAAGATAGGCAATGCGGGAGCAGTCAGTGGGATAGGAACGGGGTTGTTGGTCAAACACCAGGGAGCACTGGGTCAGAAAGGCTCGACAGCCCGCCCCCCAAGTCGCCATCATAACGCTCCGGTGCGGGAACGAATGGCTCCCGATGGAACGAGGCCGGCAGGGGAGCGGGGCCGGGAGCTGTGGCAGCAGCTGTGACAATGGGTGGAGCGGAGGCAGCGGCTGAGGCGGCGGTAGTGGTGAGAGAGAGCATAGTGGCGGAGAGCTCCTGTATAGTCTGCTCCAACTGAGCCTGTCTGGTTGCCTGGTTGGCGATAGTCTGTTGTTGCAGGGTGACCAAAGAGCGGATCTCATCCGGAAGAGACCAGAGCTCCTGTACCTAGTCTTGCAAGGCTTGATGGGCCATGACTATCTCCTGGCGCTGCCCAACCTGGGCTGTGAGAGACTGGGCTTGCGTGATGAGGGCGCGACGCACTGGGTCCTCTTGTTGTCCTCCAGGTTGAGTCTCCGAGTGAGCTGGGTCCATCTCAGCAAGATCTTCTGTTACGGGTTGTGCAGGAGGACCCAGACAACCACTCGGGAGGCGGAGGACTCTTAAGTACCGTTTAATGAAAAGTGACAAAGTAAAGGGAGAAAATAATAAGGGAGAGAGAGACATGTGGGCTGTGTATGGTGCCCAGGTAGTTTTGTTTGTGGGGTGTGTGAATATGCTATGTGTAGTGACAGGCGGTAATGTGTTAGTTTAAATTATCCTAAGTGTGTGTAGTATGTGAATGGAGCGTTGGGTGTTGTGTAAGTGTGCGTGTACCAGCAAAAGTACCAAGTCCGTAGGCAAAGGGGAATCGAGGAGTGGTCCGAGTTCAAAAGCCAAAGTAGTAGTACAAGTTCAAAAGCCAAAGTAGTAGTCCGAGGAGGTTGGTTGGCAGGCAAGCCGGCTCTGCGCAATAGGTCATAGGAATGCTATGGGAAGACCTGGCAATGAGGAGAGAGAAGACCAGGTTCTTGTAGGAGTTGAAGGGATTGCAGATGGGGAACAGCTGAGATAATTGTAGATGTGGCACAGCTGAGGCGATGAGTGACCGGGGAAATGCAGAGCTGTGCTGCCAGTCTGCCAGCAGATGGTATCAGAGGCGCCGTAGGGCGCGCCGTGCCCGTTGGGAGGTGCTGGGGACTTCAGGGTCTGAGTATGGTGATGGGGAACGTGAACGCGCCCCAGCTCTGGTGGTGAGGAGTGGAACCTCAGGCGAAGTCGAGCGCCGTAGAGGCCCAGAGGGAACGGAAGAGGTAGGTTGCGGGGGTTGTGAGGGTGAAACCGTAACAGGAAGCTGTGAAGAGGATGAAGAGTCGAAAGGCATTTGGTCTAGATGACATACCTGTGGAGGCATGGAGATGTTTAGGCCAGACGGCAGTGGAGTTTTTAACTAGATTGTTTAACACAATCTTGGAAAGTGAGAGGATGGCTGAGGAGTGGAGAAGAAACACACTGGTAGCGATTTTGAAGAACAAGGGCAACGTGCAGAACTGTAGTAACTACAGAGGTATAAAGTTGATCAGCCACAGCATGAAGATATGGGAAAGAGTAATAGAAGCTAGGTTAAGAGGAGAGATGATGATTAGCGAGCAGCAGTATGGTTTCATGCCACGAAAGAGCACCACCATGTTTGCTTTGAGAATGAATGTTGATGGAGAAGTAAAGAGAAGGTCAGAAGGAGTTATATTGTGTCCTTGTGGATTTGAAAAAAAAACATACGACAGGGTGCTGAGAGATGAGGAGAAGTATGTAGGAGTGGTGCAGGATATGTATGAGGGAAGTGTGACAATGGTGAGGTGTGCAGTTGGAATAACAGATGGGTTCAAGGTGGAGGTGGGATTACATCAAGGATCAGCTCTGAGCCCTTTCTTGTTTGAACTGGTGACAGACAGGTTGAGCGTCAAGATCAGGCAGGAGTTTTCATGGACTATGATGTTTACAGATGACATTGTGATCTGTAGGGAGAGTAGGGTGCAGGTTGAGGAGAGCCTGGAGAGGCGGCGGTATGCACTGGAGAGAAGAGGAATAAAAGTCGGTAGGAGCAAGCCGGAATACCTATGCACGAATGAGAGGGAGGACAGTGGGATGGCGAGGATGCAAGGAATAGAGGTGACGAAGGCGTATGAGTTTAAATACTTGGGGTCAATTGTCCAAAGTAACAGGGAGTGCAGAAGCGAGGTGAAGAAGAGAGTGCAGGCAGGGTGGAGTGGGTGGAGAAGAGTGTCAGGAGGGATTTGTGACAGAAGAGTACTAGCAAGAGTTAAAGGGAAGGTTTACAAGATGGTTGTGAGACCAGCTATGTTGTATGTTTTGGAGACAGTGGCACTGACAATAGTCCAGGAGGTGGAACTGGAGGTGGTGGAGTTGAAGATGATAAGATTTTCATTGGGAGTGATGAAGAAGGACAGGATTAGGAACGAGTATATTAGAGGGACAGCTCAGGTTGGATGGTTTGGAGACAAAGCAAGAGAGGCAAGATTGAGATGGTTTGGACATGTGTGGTGGAGAGATGCTGGGTATATTGGGAGAAGGATGCTGAATATGGAGCTGCCAGGGAAGAGGAGAAGAGGAAGGCCAAAGATGAGGTTTATGGATGTGGTGAGGGAGGACATGCAGGTGGCTGGTGTGACAGAGGAAGATGCAGAGGACAGGAAGAAATGGGAACGGATGATCCCCTGTGGCGACCCCTAACGGGAGGAGCCGAAAGTAGTAGTAGTAGTAGTAGATTTCATTTGGATCTAACCAGTTCGGGAACAAACATTTTAAGTTGGAATGCAAAGCCGGAAACTTTAAAGTACCATTCGACTGACAAAAAAAAAGTCTGATTGAAAACCTGGCTGAAAGTTAATATGACCATGACCATAGCAGATGGTTGACCCACTTGGATGCTACTGCAAAGGATGTATATAGATAAATGGAAAGGACATTTAGAGTCTCAACAGAAGGTAAGCATCACAGCCTAATCAGGAAGCCTGAGGCTACTGTCAAAAATGCCCAAGACTATCTCATGGCTGTCAATGAAACCATGTTGTTGTGCATTCACCAGGGGTTCCCTTTGCATGGACAGGATGAGTGAGGATTCCAGTGATCAGGGAAACCTCGGGGAACTGATGAAACTGCGCTACACATTACAAGCAAATCATTGTTTCTTGTAATTAAGAAGAGAAAAATTCCACACATACATGAACAGTGAATCGCAAAATGAAAATCTAGACATGTTGCTTCAAGCAAGTGTTGGAGGCAGTAACACAAGAAGTGAAGAATGGGCACGTCTTTTCAATCATCGTGGACAAAACAATAGGACTTTAAAGGCATTTTTGTGTTATATATCTGGTGTTGTTAATCTCCCGCCTTCCATATTCAATGAACAATTTATAGGTTTTTATACCATTATTTTTATCCCTCCTCTGTTGCTCTCCCGGAGGTTTCTTCATATTTTTTTCCTCCCTGTTAAAGGTTTTTCTTTTAGGGAGTTGTTCCTTATCCGATGTGAGGGTCTAAGGACAGGATGTCGTGTTGCTGTAAAGCCCCTTGAGGCAAATTTGTAATTTGTGATATTGGCCAATACAAATAAAATTGACTTGATTTGACCATTGTCACGCGTTAAAACCACTGAAAGAGTAATTAAACCCTAGACCAGCGGGCGGGAACCTATGGCTCGCGAGCCATATATGGCTCTTCCGGTGACGGCATATGGCTCCCAGACAATTTTGAGTTGAAAATTATTTTTTTTTCAAAAAAATCAGTTTGGAACTGATTTTAAAATACTTGTGACATTTCATAATAATACTGTGTCATTTTAAAGTAAACAGAAATTAGTTTTGAAGATAAATTTCACGGGTCACGGGTCACCCATGGGTCGGGTCGGGAACCAATGGCTCGCGAGCATGTCCGGGTCATTGTAAAGGTGAAGAAATCAATTTTATCAGATAGCCAACTAGTTTATCCGCTTCAACCCTTGTAACGGAAAAGATGGCGAAAAGAAAAAAAGACGATGATTACCGTGCATTCCAGGCTGCGTGGACAGAGGAATTTGCATTTGTGGAGAGAGCAGGATCTGCGGTATGTCTAATATGCAATGATAAAATTGCATCGATGAAACGGTCAAATATAAAGCGGCACTTCGATACGCACCATGCTTCATTTGCATCGAAATATCCAGCGGGGGACAGCAGGAAAAGGGCATGCGAGGAGCTACAGCGGAGAGTGCAGACGAGTCAGCAGCAACTACGTGCGTGGACCAAGCAAGGTGATGGGAATTCCGCTAGCTTTGCGGGGGCTTTGGCAATAGTAAGGAATGGAAAGTCATTCACAGATGGCGAGTATGCCAAAACATTCATACTTGATGTGGCCAATGAACTGTTTGATGACTTCCCAAATAAAGACAAGATAATCAAACGAATAAAAGACATGCCCCTGTCAGCAAGAACTGTGCACGATCGTAGCATCATGATGGCAAATCAAGTCGAGGAAACACAAATTAAGGACATAAACGCCGGGACATACTTTTCTCTCGCGTTAGATGAGTCAACAGACGTTAGCCATCTATCTCAGTGCAGTATCATTGCCAGGTATGCTGCAGGTGACACACTGCGTGAGGAAAGCTTGGCTGTTTTGCCAATGAAAGGGACAACAAGAGGAGAGGATTTATTCATGTCTTTCATGGAGTTTGCTAAAGAAAAAAAACTACCGATGGATAAACTTATTTCTGTCTGTACTGACGGTGCACCCTGTATGTTGAGGAAGAACAAAGGATTTGTAGCGCTTCTCCGTGAACATGAAAACAGCGCCATCCTAAGTTTTCATTGCATCCTGCACCAGGAGGCGCTTTGCGCTCAGACGTGTGGCCAGGAGCTTGGCGAGGTGATGTCTCTGGTCATTCGAGTGGTCAACTTTATTGTTGCCCGAGCTTTAAATGATCGCCAGTTTAAAGCTCTGTTAGAAGAAGTTGGGAATCATTATCCCGGTCTGCTTTTACACAGCAACGTGCGTTGGTTGTCAAGGGGGAAGGTGCTCAGCCGTTTTGCAGCTTGCCTGAGTGAAATCCGGACTTTTCTTGAAATGAAAGGCGTCGAGCATCCTGAGCTAGACAACACTGACTGGCTCCTGCAGTTTCACTATCTCGTGGACATAACTGGCCATCTGAACCAGCTCAATGTGAAAATGCAAGGTATTGGAAATACAATCTCATCCCTTCAACAAGCAGTGTTTGCATTTGAAAGCAAGCTGGAAGTCTTTCTCAGGGACATTGAAACAGGTCGTCTTCTGCACTTTGAAAGACTGCAACAATTTAGAGATGCATGCTTAGCAAGTGACTCCACTCAACATCTGGATCTCCAGCAGCTAGCTGGCTTTACGTTCAATCTCCTGCAGTCATTCAAAGCACGTTTTGGAGAATTTCGTGCGCGCACTGGTCTTTTCAAGTTCATCACTCATCCACATGAGTGTGCAGTGGACAAAATCGACCTGACATGCATCCCCGGGGTCTCTATCGGAGACTTTGAGCTGGAAGTTGCTGACCTGAAGGCATCAGACATGTGGATGAGTAAGTTCAAGTCACTTAATGGAGAGTTGGAAAGTCTTGCGCGACAGCGAGCAGAGCTGGCGAGGGAACACAAGTGGACAGAAATTAAAAATCTTCAACCTGAAGACCAGCTGATTCTTAAAACTTGGAACGAGCTTCCTGTGACATACCACACAATGCAGCGTGTGAGTATTGCCGTATTGACCATGTTTGGCTCTACATATGCATGTGAACAGTCTTTCTCGCATATGAGGAACATTAAGACCAACCTACGCTCACGTTTAACTGATGGAAGCCTCAACGCCTGCATGAAGCTCAACCTCACCACGTATGAACCAGACTACAAGGCCATCAGCAAAACCATGCAGCACCAGAAGTCGCATTAAAAGTAAGACATATTTAATTTATTATACGTTAAAAATACTATATGGCTCTCAATGAAATATATTTAGAAATATTTGGCTTTTATGGCTCTCCCAGTCAAAAAGGTTCCCGACCCCTGCCCTAGACCATCT
This sequence comes from Lampris incognitus, assembly GCF_029633865.1. Lineage (NCBI taxonomy): Eukaryota > Metazoa > Chordata > Actinopteri > Lampriformes > Lampridae > Lampris > Lampris incognitus. The sequence continues at coordinate 54,608,230 of NC_079218.1, read as the reverse complement.
TGACGCATGCTCAATAATCCAGGTAAGAAAATCAAAGAAGGTTGAATCAGTTCATCTGGACTCAATGTTTATTGAGAGAAACGTTTCATCATCATCTAAGTGACATCTTTGGTCTAAAATGACAGCAGGTATCCCACCCTTATAAACAATACAGTGGCATAACGACAGAAACCAATGACCAGTTTCATATGCAAATACTGGTGTGACCATTAACTAGAGTTTCATTGGTCATGTGTGCTATTCACAAAGGATTTGCAAATGTTTTCGAGGGAGATTTCGAGTTATGTCGTGGGTTTATTGTTCACTGATGTCTGGTAGGACTCTTAAATGGGCCAGCGCTGCGGTAGACCAGAATGGTGTGCCCGTCACTGACTATGTAGCTTTCCGTAGGGAGTTTACGTATGATCACCCTGTAGATGGTCAGGATGCCGCCCCACGCCTCCATAGAATCCAACAGCGTTCTGGTTCAGTTTCTGACTACACTGTTGAATTCCGTATTCTCGCCGCTGATAGTGGGTGGGGGGATAAGGCTCTTCTGAGCGCATATAGGTGAAGGCTTAGTGAGGCAGTCAAGGATGGGCTTATGAGAGACAGACCGGATTCCTGTAATACCTTGGCTCTTACGATGGATCAGCACCTGCGCGAGCGGCATAGTGAGCATAGTCAGCGTTCCTCCGTCCCTCCTCACAAGTCAGCCCCCATGTTAGGTAAGTCCAGTAGCAGCCCTTATTCACCTGTTTCCCGTGAATGCTCTCCTAATGCATCCCATAGTCTCCCCGTGCTGCCCCCTGCCCCCTCTGTCCAAGGCTGAGGAGGAGCCCATGCAGGTGGGCCGGTCGCGTCTCTCCCCCGAGGAGTGTGACCAGCGGTTCTAGGACCGCCTGTGTTTGTACTGCAGACAGTCTAGGCACTATATCCTACATGCCCAAAAGACAGGGCTTACTAGCTCGAGGAGTCCTGGTAAGCCTGACGACACTCCCCGAGAGCAGGCCGACTCACAACAGGCTGTTTCCCGCTCTCCTCTCATGGCACCAACAAACTGTCACTATCAGCGCTCTCCTGGACTCTGGGGCGGATGAGTGTTTCATCAATGCCACTCTGGTCTGGCCGGCTAGTATCCCTCTTGTTCCCCTGGACACACCACTTACCGCTCAGGCCTTGGATGGTCACTCCCTCGGGGCTATAGCTCACAGTACTGACTCTCTCTCCATCACTCTCTTCAGCAATCATGTCGAGACTACCCGTACCTTGTGTTACACGTTCCCACAGCCGCTCTTATGTTAGGTAGACCCTAGCTTGAGAGACATAACCTCCAGGTCTGCTGGGCTACTGGTAGGGTCCTGGGGTGGAGTGTTGCATGCCATGCCAACTGCCTGGCATCCCCCAGGACATCGTTTCTGACCGTGGGCCCCAGTTCACTTCCTGGGTGTGGAAGGCCTTCTGTAAGGGGATTCGGGCCATGGTCAGCCTCTCCTCCGGGTACCACCCCCTGACCAACGGGCAGGCGGTGCGGGCAAACCAGTGCCTTGAAGTGGCCCTGCATTGTGTGACCACCAGGAACCCCGCCTCGTGGAGAAAATATCTGTCATGGGTGGAGTACGCCCTCAACTCCATGATCAGCACAGCCACAGGTATGTCTCGTTTCGAGTGCTCACTTGGTTACCAACCCCCTATGTTTCCCTGTTAGGAGTTGGAGGCTGTGGTCCCGTCCACCAGTGCCCATTTCCGCCGGTGTCACCGTGTCTGGAAGGCTGCCCATACCGCTCTGGTTAGATTTGTGGAGTGGTCCCAGCGCGGCGTCAACCAGCGTCGGGTCCTGGCCCCTGCCTACCATCCACTACAGCGGGTCTGGCTGCTGGCCAGGGACATGCCCCTCCAAACACCCTCCCGGAAGCTCGCACCCCACTACGTGGGGTCTTACCCAATCGAACACATCATCAACCCCTCTGCGGTACGTCTCACTCTGCCACCATCTCTGAATGTCCATCCGGTGTTCCATGTCTTGATGCTCAAGTGTCCTCCAGTTCCCTGTCTCCCCCTGTCGTAGCTACTCCGGCTCCCCGTGTCCTGAAGGACGGTTACCCAGTATGGTCAGTCAAGCAGCTACTTGCGGTCCGTCGTAGGGAGCGAGGTTTCCAGTATCTGGTTGACTGGGAGGGTTACGGGCCTGAGGACCGGAGCTGAGGTCCCCCTTCCTGTTGGACGACTGCTATCGTACCCACCCTGACGCTCCTGGGCGGTCGCCCAGTGTCTCCCATCGGGAGGGGGGTACTGTTGTGGTTGGGTCCCCTGCTCGGCCCTCTGGCTCCACCGTGCGGTCACGAAGCACATCTCCATCATATGTCTCTGAAACACCAGGCATGTCTGTTTCGCGCTCTTAGAGCGTTGTGTAGACACAATCAACAACGCACCTGTCTACAATCTACAACCAACACACCTGCGAGTGATCAGCTCATCACCAATCTACAAGACCCCAGCCAACCCATTGTGTCGTGGCCAGAACGTGCCTAAGCAACAGTCTAGCCTACCTAGTTTACTCGTGCCTTCTAGCGAAATTGTCACCCCAAGTTTTCGTTCGTGTCTTCTGGTGCCCTGTTTAATCCTGTTTTCCTTATCTCCTCAAGAATCCATAGAGCTCTGCCCTCCCCCACGGACCCTAACCACTCACTTGGAACTCCCGGCTTTTGGGTTTGGACCTCTAAAGGACTCTCTCTGTCTCACGGATTACGGACCCTGGAAAACCACGCTCGGACTTCTCTTGGATCACGGACACCTTTGCCTACACGCACATTTCATACATTGGACACGCCATTTAAATACCGCACCACACATAAATACTTACACATAGTCTAGACACACAACCTGCTGGTCATCACACGACACACATCCCACAAACAAGACGATCAACGCACCATACACGTAATTCTTGTGTTTTTACTCGTTTAATTTTTTTTTTATGAATCCTTCCTTCTGGCGGCTAAAGATGCCTCTGAACTGCCTCTTTTGGTTCCGCTCCAGCCATTGCCATAACACAGGCTGCTTCTCCAGGCTATGGAGCACAGTGGTGGGGCTTTTAAGATTTAAGCAATTTATGAAGATGATTCCAAGGCCTCTTCTGTGTGGGCCAAGATTAAAAACATTTACAAATAGGAGACAGTCGTGTTTTAGTTTTAACAGGTAATTACAAAAACGGTCCTGTTATATTTTTGGAAAATGAAAATTTCAGCTATTCCAGTGGTCTAATAAAACCCAATAACGGGCTTAATATTTTGCTGCCAAGTTATTACAATAAAAGTAGGTCAACTTTATTGCATTAGATTCGTTACATCAACAACATTATTACACTATTAACCATTTCTTCTTTACTACTATTTGTTTATTTCACTGAGAGGTATTTATTACTTTAATAATTGTGTATCATGGGACTCCTCAGTGAAAACAAAACGCAATGGAAAAACACAGAATCTTGTGCCTTTGTTTAAGAAAGAGGATAGTCACGGCTGTCAAAACTGTGATATCTGCAGGTCAACGCGTTGAACAACCATAGATGATCATTAAAAGATATGATAGAAAAATTACAGTCTTGAGATTAATACATGTTAGATTCATTGTGGTCTTTTTTGGGGGGGGGGGCTGCGCTCTTTGTTGCAGCGACTTTTCTCGACCTGCAGAATTTTTAGGGTTTATGATAATTCATAGCTTGGATTCTCTGAACCCGCAGTGCCAGAATTCAAAACAATAAAGCCAGAAAAAAGAAAGAAACTTGCTGTGAAGCTCAAAGGGAATAATGCCTTAAAAGATGAAAATTAAAACCAGTCTCCCAATTTCAGCTTGGCTGCTGGGGGAAAACCACCCCCAGCCCACAAAGACAGTGTTGGATGTGTTGGTGCTGGAGGGCTGGAGCAGAGCTGGGCTGAGCAAATGGGAGGGAGAGGGGTGAGAAAAGGAAGAAAAGAGGGGGAGGGGGTGGGTATTCTCCCAGCCTGCTCCTCTTTCATCTTTCTGATTTAAGCCAAAGCAGTGGGGGTTGTGAAGAAAGCCTGAGGACATGGCGTTGGTGGGTTTGAGCCTAAACCTCTCATCAGGAGGCAGGGAGAGATGAGGGAAACGGCCTCAGAGACCAGACAGGCTGGTATGCTCAAAGCTTCATCATGAACTACCTCCATCCTCCTCCTCCTCCTCTCTTTGCTCTGCTCTACCTCTCCTCATTCATTTCTCTACCCTTCTGTTAAACGACATGGACCTTTATCTCTCTTCACCCTCTCTTCTGTCCTGCCAAGCAGAACGAAGCGCCTCTGCCTGAGTGGCCCTGGAGCAGGCCTCGAGTCGCAGGGGGTGGGTGAGGCAGCGAAGATGGCGCTCTGTCTGGCACCAGCACCACATGACCATGGAAGCAGCGGTAGAAACCAAGATGCCACCGGTTCATCATCACACATTTCTTTTCTGAAGAGACGTGTGTGTGTGTGTGTGAGTGTGTGTGTGTGAGTGAGTAAATGACGGGTATACACAGACTGACCTTTAGCACTGACGTTTAACTGGCCTTATCCATCTATGACTTCAGGAATCAGGAATCAGGAGGACCCATTCCACAGCTGTGCAACACAAAAAACACACATCAAAATTTCTCAAAAACGAAACCACCAAAGATAGAGAGAACAAAGCAACAAAACACAAACAGTTAACAACGCAGTCTAAACATTCCCACTGTCCAGAGGAAGAACTCCAGCCAGGAGGACTGTCGGAACTGCCGGTCTGCATGGGCTAGCAGTTAGCTTAGCCTGCCCCGCTTCCGCGTCCTGCCAGACCGCCCTTGGTGCTTCCTCCCCGGTGCAGCTCCAGGGGACGTGGTCCCTGGGCCCATTGGATGAAGCAGACCAGGCTCCCTCAGCCGATCCACCGCCAGCTCTCCCAGCCAGACACTTCCGACACACCTGGCCGCACTCCACACGACAACGCAGACGCAGACAAAACACTGCACAGTGGAGGCCAGGCCAGGCCAGGCCAGGCCAGCCCCCCCCCCCCCCCCGGCGCAGCTCCGGGCAGGGCTGTAAACTCTCTCAGCCTATGAGCCCAGTCCTGCCTACATATTCAGGGGCTTTAGTCTGGTGCCTGATCCTTGACATTATCCTTAGGTTAGGAAAACCATACATACACATATATATACAACATATATATCATCTATATCAAGGCTAGCTAGTCAGGGAGGACGGCTCCAATGCCTTTCCCTGAACAGATGAACAACATGTTAGTGTGAATCCTTGAAATGTTTCAAACTGAATGGTTAATATATGAATGTTAATTTTGCCGCGTAAAAGCTCATATCTTATAAAACCTCATTCACCAGAGGCACGTGTGATCTCCCGCACAAGAACCCTGTGCACCATCCTCGTCTTGTATGTTTTCCCCCTTTCAGAATAAACCAACATTTCCCGGGAAAGTGGAAGCTTGCAGCTTCTCAAAGATTCCGTTTAATGTTAGGAAAAAAAAACGTTTAGGATGGCAATCAAATCTTTTTTTTAAATTTATTTCTTCCCCTCTTTTTCTCCCCAGTTGTACTTGGCCAATCACCCCACTTTTCCGAGCCGTAATGGTCGCTGCTCCACCCCCTCTGCCGATGCGGGGAGGGCTGCAGACTACCACATGCCTCCTACGATACATGTGGAGTCGCCAGCCGCTTCTTTTCACCTGACATTGGGGAGTTTCGCCAGGGGGACGTAGCGCGTGAGAGGATCGCGCTATCCCCCCCCCCGAACAGGCGCCCCAACCGAAGTGCAACGAAGTGCCATGATGTGGGTAGTTAGCTAGCTAACAACAGCCTAGCAGCTAGTCTACTACTTACTCTCTCTTGGTGTAAAAGCTTCGGATGTCTCTTCTTTGTCGGTGGCATTTTCTATCTACAAAGCGGAAACACGGACAAAAATGTCGAGGCCAAACGAAATACTAATGTGAGGATTTACTTTCATGATTTCCCGGTGTATTTACGTCAACCAAGTCTGCAACAGCCAGCCTGATGTCTTACCGCCAGCCCAGCTATCTCGCAGCGGCTCTGCCGCATACAGCGCGTCTTCTTCTTCGGGAGAGAGGCGACGAGAGGGGCTTCGATACGTCCATGCGCTGAGAACGTGATTAACCCCTCAGCCAATCAAATGGCCGCATATCTAAACGCGTTGCCGTGCAGGTTACGCCGAAGACTGCGATGAGAGGGCACGTCGGAAAAATAGTTCTCTACATACTTTAATACGACGAATGAGTTTGCGAAAAAATATTATATTCAATGCATTATGTAAAAAAAATAATCGTTATATTAAAATATAGCAAAATATTGGTAGGGACAACTCTGCCTTTCCCAAACTTTGGTTGTGACATGTCCCTATGGTCCCTATGCAAACGTACCCGTGGATAAGGCTATAATTCATCCGGAAATACGTCAGAGAATCTAACCCGGAAACCCCAAAGGTAAGAAAGGGTGGTGTACTGGGCTGGACAAGCAAGCTGGCTAGCTACGTTACTTACACTTGCTTACACCATCATTCATGCTCCGGTCTCCTGGTTGTCAGGAGCAACTGCGAGACAGCAACGAGGTCGGCAATCCCAGTGGCAAGGTTCAAATGGTATGGTCCAAGCATAGGGGTGTAGGACATCGTTGGAAAACAAGTAGGAATGACATTTTAAGTAGTTCGACTGTCTGTGTTGTTATTTTACCTTTTTTGGCGAGGGAGTTAACATTATCATTCATGATATATTTTTTGGGGGGGACAAATTCACCTCTTGTAAATATTGAGGGGGACATGTCCCCCCCTGACCCCCCCATAAATTATGCCTGTAGCCTTATCTAGTTTATAACTCGTGTTTGGGGTTATCAGTTCAGACCACCTCACGAACTAGCTAGCTAGCTAGCTAGCGCTTGCTAACAGTAGCCCCTAGACGTTTATGTTAGCTTAAATGAACTTGAACTGATAATTTCGGGCACATGAGATAACATAATAGGTACATCTACAAACCAATTTGTGCCAAGGGTATTGTATTAGTTCAAATGCATCCGCTACTTTCATTCACAGAGTCAATATGAGCAAGAGGAAATTAACAGAAGGTATCCGATAGGCTAGCCTGTCTGAAAGTTGTTTTTCTTTTACATAAATAAGACATTTCCACAATAAATTGATGTAGAAAAAGAGCAAATTGCTGCATACAAATTCACCAGAATGCAGGAAATTAAATGTGTGATGCTCAAAATTTCCAGGGGGAGGACCCCTGACCCCCCCCCGCTAAATGTGTCGACTTTCGCACTGATGTCAGCGCCCTCATCTTCTCCACCAGTCCAGTGTAATTATAGGATTTGTTTTTGCTTGCAGTGTTCACAATGACGAAGTCACCGGCAGACAGATTCTTGTCTCCATCATCATCACTCAGGTCGTCTTCTGAACCATCATAGTCAGTGGTGACGTTAAGAAAAATGTTTGTGTCACTTTCTTCTGAGCTACTGTAGACCACAGTTTCTTCTCGGTTTTGATTTGTTTTGATCCTTTCGGAGCATTTTTCTTCCATTTTTCAGTCTTTTTCTGCTCTTTTTTAGTCCTTTTATTTTCTCTGTCATTGTGTGCTTTCTCCAGCTCCAGCTTTTCTGGTGTGTCAGTCAAGCTGTTTGTTCTTTTACTTTCTTCCTTTTCATTCTACATTTAGTTGCTGTGATTTTAGGGCAGGGAAGTATATGTCTTCTGGGGGCACATACCCCAAATGGGCAGGAGAACCAGTAGCATCAGGATTCATATTCCTGTTTAATGGTTCAGGCAGAGTAGCAGGTGGCACTGTTGGATGGCTCCTGTGGGTTTGGCCTTTCTCTGACCATGGACTGGGCACAATCTTCATCTGGAAAAATATCCCTGTTGAACGGGAATATGCCTGTCACTTTGAATCCTGAGATGATGTTGCTTGGTGTCACTGCTTACATGGATGCTTCCTTTACAAGTCCTGGAATATCATATATTGTTTCGGTTTTACCAGGGTTTTTATGCGTCCAACCATTCATGGCTCCATTATAGTAGGGAAGGTTTACAAGATGGTTGTGAGACCAGCTGTGTTATATGGTTTGGAGACAGTGGCACTGACAAAAAGACAGGAGGTGGAGCTGGAGGTGGCAGAGTTGAAGATGCTAAGATTTTCATTGGGAGTGATGAAGAAGGACAGGATTAGGAACGAGTATATTAGAGGGACAGCTCAGGTTGGACTGTTTGGAGACAAAGCAAGAGAGGCAAGATGGAGATGTTTGGACATGTGTGTGTAATGACCTACTTTTCACTCTCACAGATGATAACACCGTTTCTGAATTAGCCGTGGAACTTCGGCATGTTTATTTCGCTCCATGCATAACGTGCACATAATCCGACCAACCCTCGTCTACCTTCCCGCTCCCGTGGCAGCTCTGTTTACTATCCCATAATTCCCTGTGTCCTTAAAGGTGTATTCCCCTAATACTGAACATCACAGTGTGGAGGAGAGATGCTGGGCATATTGGGAGAAGGATGCTGAATCTGGAGCTGCCAGGGAAGAGGAAAAGAGGAAGGCCAAAGAGGAGGTTTATGGATGTGGTGAGGGAGGACATGCAGGTGGCTGGTGTGACAGAGGAAAATGCAGAGGACAGGAAGAGATGGAAACGGATGATCCGCTGTGGCGCCCCCTAACGGGAGCAGCCAAAAGTAGTAGTAGTAGTAGTAGTAGTAGTAGTAGTAGTGATTCATGTTTTAATGTAGATCTTACATTATCAGTCAATGTTGAATGTGCAGGATTTCACCACGGCAGCAGATAAGATCAGGTATGTAGTTAATAGCTGAATATTTTACTGTTTCCATATTAAACCTGTGCAAATCACCGCAACACTAACAAAACCTCCACTAAAATGTAGGAGGGATACAGAAGATGGCCTTTTGACACAATGCTGCAATTTAAATGTAGGCCCGTCTAAAATCTGACATTTCAGACAAATATATATATGACTTAATAAAGTTTAAAAAAGTATTTCATTAAAATCAGTTAAGATGAATGTTTAATACAGTTCATGTGAATAAAAAAAGAAGAAAAGCGCTATAGGCTGATAAATGTCATTGCGTTACGTTCATTGTAGTGTCAATAAAGTTGATTGAAATTTAAATAGTTTGTTTGGCTATACAAATCAAGGGAAAAACGTGGACAGTTCACAAACTAACCTTTGGCAGTATTTGGTTGTCTGTCATGATATCTTTTTAATTGCATTGGTTGTTGCCAACTTAAAAGCCAATCAGAAGGGCGGAGGGGCGGGAAACTCAGGTTGACCCCGTAGGTGCGATTCAGGGGCTGAGTCAGACGACAAGCGGAGCAGACAGCCGTGTGAGGGACGTACTGATGAGAGAGAGCGGAGCGTCATGTACTTTACCCACCCGGGAATGCAGAGTTCCCAGTGTGTAAAGGACGTGGTGTACAATCTGCCCAAGGTAATTTATATCTCGGTGTGTGTGTTCTGTATCACTCTGTAACGATGCGATATCTGAGTAAAGAATTGTCATGCTAGTCGCGATTAGCCTGTTAGCCTATTAGCCTGTGTTTGCTGTAGTAGCGGCTCATGTTACTGTGTGTTAGCATATATTGATGTTAGCATCCCGCTAAAGCTAAACTGAGCTCAGTATGGAAAGTGATAAGTTTCATGACGAGTACAGTGACTGAGGAAAACCTGTCATGTCCCCTCAGTAGACCGAGAGGACCAGGGAGTACTCCTTGGACCTTAAAGACGAGTAGATGTCTTCCACTCAGCTTTTCCCTTCATCCGGACATGTTGACGATTTCCCGCCTGTGTTTCACTCGTGGTTTTCATCTCCTTGACTCGCTTCATTCGTCAGCCATCACCCGGGTTCCAACTCACGGCCTGTGAGTAACAATAACCAATGCCCCTGCTATTTCATGTTGCTGCGTGCAGTGATTAAAGTGGGCCGGAGCTCCCCGGATCCCGACACCGGCACTTCCCCTCCTCCCCCAAGTCAGCCGGAGCTGAGATCCGGCACTCTGTAGACAGTAATTTCAACCTTTTTGTCACAGTAAAATTTAAAACAAAAAACATGATGCAGCCAATTCACAAGCATTACAAAATAAATCGCAAATAAAGTCGTTCTTCTATTTTTATACTACTTTACTTTTTCTAAAAGTTTGAATGATCTCGCGTCCTCACGTGGCCCGCACCTGCCTGCTGTGTGGCTTCACCAGACTTGACATCAAGAGAGACTGGCTTCACACTCACGGGTCAGGGTCAGTTCACCGCACCAGGCAGACCAGACTCGAGAGAGCATCAACCTGCTACCTGCACTATTATCTTGGATTGGGGGGCATAAAGAGTGAGTATCTTCAGTGTATTTCCAATAGTATTTCCAATAGTTTTGTCTAGCTCTGCTGTGGTTTTCATTCAAGAAACTAACGTTGGCGAACGTAACGTTAGCTAGCTAGCTAACTAGCTATCTTCCACCCGGTAACGTTGCTAGCTAGTTGCTGACGTTGCTGGCTAGTTGTTTGAATGCTGCTAGGCAAGCTAACTATCGGTAGCGTCCGGTAACGTTACCGGTAGCTAGCTAGTTATGTTTGTCCAACCTTAGCTCTGGCCATGCAATATTTTCATTCAAATAACTAACTAGCTAGCAAACGTTAGCTACCGGTAGCTATTATTAGTTAACAATGCCAACGTCGGGACTACTGGACCAGTGGTTAGCTAGCCTAACGTTAGCTAGCTAGCTACCATTCAAACAACTAATAGCGATAGCTAGCTAGCTAACGTTAGCTAGAGATCCCCCACTTACCAAATCCCACTTTAACCCCTGGCTGCGTGACGTAGTCACGTGAAACGGCCATTTGTCTTTGGTCACCACGCTCCCCAGCATGGACTCAGGCCTGCAACGTTTTATTTTGGAAAACGAGACATGCTTTTGTTTTGTTTTTACAGTATTGAGGGTGTGTGTGAGAGTGTGTGTGGGCCCGTTGGATAGGAGGTATATAGGTAACGAAATAAGAAAGGTGTTTAAAGTCAAATGGAATTTAATTAGGAAGCCCATTATCAAAAGGTCAATACATTTAAGTGATGTGAAGTATCTTGTCCTTTGAACAATTGTTATTTTTATTATTGATTTAGATATTTGTTTTTACATTTACTAAATTCATAATTTGCATTTAAAGTATTGTGTGTGTCATGTTTACATTTCATGAAGGTGTATTTTGGGTTAGAAGTATAAATAGTGATTAAAGAAATTGTTCAATAGGGAACAAATACTTTAAAACATAATTTTTAGTAGGATTAAACAAAAGTAGTATCTCTATATTCCTGTTAAGTGGAGGCACCGTCGCCAATTAAAATTCATTTTTGTGACTTCCGGTAATGGTGGCTGAGGAGTAGGTGCGCTTCACTCTCCCTCCCAAACGCATTTCGAATTATTACATCTTAAACTGCGCTAGCTTGCTAAAAACGTGAGCCAATCGAAGCCTGAAGGTAAACCAGTAAATAAGAAGTCAGAGAGGAACAAAAAAGACCCTACCATCATGTCTAAAGTTGAAGCTGTCATCGACCAGTCTACTAGCATGGCTAATGGCGCTGTGAGCATGGCTGCCATTGTCAGCCTGCTTGAAACCCACAAGGAAGCTCTCTCTGCAGAATTCAAGATGGCCGCCATCTCCCCACTGGAAAGCAAACTCGGCATGATACAGCTAACAGTAACCGATCAGGGGCAGCAGATCACCTCTCTGGAGACAAGCGCTGTATCTACCGACGGTCGCCTGACGGCACTGGAAGCTAAGTGCAACGAACCGATGACCAGTAACGCCAAATTAAAAGCTAAAACCGCAGATCTCGAATCCCGGAGCAGACGTAGCAACATCCGCATCGTTGGGCTCCCAGAATCGGTCGAGGGTCCACAACCAACCGCTTTTTTCTCCGAATTCCTGCACCAGCTCCTGGAGACTGACATCTTGCCCAACCCCCCCGAACTTGACAGGGCCCACAGGTCGCTGACAGCGAAACCAGGACCGGGCGAAAGACCGAGGGCTGTCATTATTCGGTTCCACAACTTCCAAACGAAAGAGAAAGTGCCCCGCGAGGCCCGGAGAAGACGAGCAGAGCCAGGGTCAGAGCAGAGCTCCGGGTCAGAGCAGAGCCCGGGTCAGAGCAGGGCCCGGGTCAGAGCAGAGCCCGGGTCAGAGCAGGGCCCGGGTCAGAGCACAGCTCCGGGTCAGAGCAGAGCTCCGCTATCAGAACAAGCCGATCACCTTCTACCAAGACTACAGCCCTGATGAGCAGGAACAGCGGGCTCCCTACCGCGAAGTGATGGAGCAACTCTACCAGCGTGGTCTCAAGCCCAGCCTCCAGTACCCAGCCAGGTTGATGATTACAACGGAGAACGGAGACAGGGTGCGGCTTTCGTCTGTGGATGCAGCTAAGAAATATCTTTTTAGCAGCCACTCGTAAATCAGCTCCATAAACCAGACACTCCACCTCGCTCCGATACGGTATGTAGTTAATGGTAACGCGGTAGCTAAATGGCTAATTGGCTGACTCGCTAGCTTTGACATGCTAACATAGCTAACGTTGGCTGGCTCGGGCAAGTCTTGGGCTAACGCTAGCGTTAGCATTGACGTTGGCTGGCGTGCTACTGGCTAGCTAACGTTGGCTAGCCAGCGGAACACAGCCAGACGCTAACGTCACCACAGACTACAGATCGGTTCTTACTCACGCTACTGTGCATACACTTTTGATGGAGACTTCGTTGTTGTGTTTGGTAATAGCGTTTTTTTTCTTTCTCAAATCCAAATGTTTCATGTTTTTTTTTTACATCATATTTGGGACTTGAGCTCACTTATATGCGGGTTTGGCCGCTTCCAGTTCCAATCAGAATCGCAACCACACTGGACTCTGAACAATGTGCAGCTGACACCGCTGGACTTCTTATGTCGGTAACGTTACTTTCTCCTGCCTCTTGTTTATTTTACCAATGTTACAGGTTACCTAACGTTAACATGTCATTACTGACTGCACTTGAAGGTTCCATGCTGATTCATATGTTGCTTTTATTTTTCTTTCATTTCTGATCACTGTTGGGCTACGTTACTTGTAAGTACACAAATGGGTGCTTCCGTGCCTGATGTTAATGCTACACCCAGCACAGTTGACTGGCCATATTTAGTTTAATATTTGAGAAAGGGATGTTTGAGAAGGGATGTCAGAACCGACCATTACAGTCTTTTTCTCCACTTTCCCTCTCTTCATACACAATGTTCTATGTTTTACATTTCTCTATTCAAAGGTTTAAGATGGGAATTGTTCTATTTCATTGGGGAGGGAGATTAAACTGGGAAGGATATGTTTATCCAGGAAGGATTGTATCCAGGGAGATATGTAAGCTTGCAGTTTCCTGTGGGACTGGGGTCCCCCTGGGGTGAGTATGTGTGTGAGTGTGTGATGCGTGTTGGTCCCCCTTTTGCCCCCCCCTTTTTTGCCCCCCCCTCTCAGCTCAATTTCAGGTACAGGTACGACTTAGGGAACCATGTCAGTGAGTGGTAGAAACATCCGCTTCATCTCCTGGAATGTTAAAGGGATGAATACTGCCATCAAAGCTAACAAGGTGACCAATCACTTGCAGCATCTTAAAGGTGACCTTTGTTTTTTACAGGAGACACATATCCACACCTCAGACATTTCTCGAATCAAAAGATCATGGATGGGACACCTGTTCCACTCAGATTTCTTTGAGAGCTAGAGGTGCTGCAATTATTATAAACAAGAATGTGGCTTTTGAACCAGTCACCACCATAGCCGACACCAATGGTCGTTATGTTATAGTGACAGGTAGATTACAGAATACTCCCGTGGTCCTGGCCTCACTGTATGCTCCAACCTGGGATGACGACAAATTCATGTCTATTTTTTTCTCCTCCTTACCTAATATCAATGATCACTATATTATTATTGGTGGGGACTTCAATCGGGATACAGTACTAGACAGGTCATCCTCCAGACTCTCAACAACGTCAAAGTCCGCCAACATTTTAAAATATCATGCTGAGCAACTGGGCTTAATAGACCCTTGGAGAACTAAATTCCCCTCCAACAAGGTTTACTCATTCTTCTCACATGTTCGCCACACTTATTCACGGATAGATTTCTTTTTACTTGATAATAATCTAACTCACAATGTTCGCTCCTGTGACTATCACAGCATAGTTATCTCTGACCACGCCCCCACATCTGTAGAAGTTAACTTCCCTCATGGCAGACCACCTTCCAAACCATGGACATTTAATACACATTTATTAGCTGAGCCGGATTTTAAAAAGCTTTCTTGCTACACAAATTCAGGTCTTTGACATAAATTACACATCAGATGTTAGTAGTGGCACACTTTGGGAGTCCTTTAAGGCGTGCCTCCGCGGACATATAATTTCATTTGTCTCCCATTTCAAGAAGCAAGAACGTTCAAAATTGATAGAAATTTCAGATGCAATACAAGAACTGGATAGACAATACTCACAGAACCCCTCTCCAGCTCTATATACAAAACGGCTTCGACTTCAATCGCAGTACGATTTACTATCAACTGGTCAAGTTGAGAGACTCCTCCTACGTACCAGACAGTGCTTTTTCGAACAGGGAGATAAGCCAGGAAAACTTATTGCATACCAAGCACGTGCGGAAAGTACATCCCGGCTGATACCTAAAATACAGTCACACTGGCCAGGTCACAACAGACCCTATAAAAATTAGTAACGTCTTCTCTGAATACTACTCTAAATTATACTCATCCGAGTCATCACTGTTTGACTGGGACAACTTGAATCCTCTAGATCTATTGACTCTTCCCCAGGTGGATGACTCTAGCGAGCTGGGCGCTCCCATAACAATTGTAGAAGTTAAGGATGCAATAAAGTCACTACAAAGCAGTAAGGCACCTGGGCCTGATGGCTACACCACTGAGTTCTATAAAACCTTTTCAAAAGTACTCGCCCCAATCTTAGTGAGGGTCTACAATGATGCCTTCTTAGTAGGCTGTTTGCCCTCTACTTTATCAGAGGCTTCAATTACACTGCTGCTCAAAAAGTCTAAGGACCCACTCCTCTGTGGCAGTTACAAGCCGATCTCTCTTCTTAATGTGGACTTAAAAAATAATGGCCAAGGTTCTGTCGTGTCGTCTCCAAAAAGTCGTGCCGGCTCTGATTCACCCCGATCAGACGGGTTTCATCCACGGAAGACAATCCTTTTTTAACATCCGCTACTATTACTGGGTGTGTAATATCGGTAAGATTCTCTTCTGGAAAACCATGGCGGCACAGGATAATCTTCCTCTCTGGGCACAGATGGAGCTGGCCTCTGCACGTCTCTCACTCTGGTCGGTGGTCTGCTCGCAGTTACCCCCCTCAGCTAGAAAAATATACAGAACGCAGTAGTCACAAACACTTTAAGGATCTGGAACCAGTTTAGGAAGCAGTTTGGCCTGCACTCTCCCAACGGGTCTAGCTCCAGTATATAGAAACCACCTCTTCTTACCATTTTGCTCTGATCCAGTGTTCAAAATTTGGTCAGAAAAAGGACTATTAACCATCTACAATATGTACGCTAATGGTGTTTTCTCCTCCTTTGCAGAGCTGTCAACAAAATTTAACCTTCCACACACCCACCTGTTCCGCTTCTTCCAAATCAGGCACTTTGTTAAAAACCAGTTCCCACAGTTCCCTGGTCGCCCACCAGAAACATAGTTAGACTCGTTTCTGTGTCCAGACGCTAGTCGTAAGGGTCTCATCTCAATCCTATACAATAACATACTCAGACTAAACCCAACTCACATAGACTCCCTGAGAGCCGCTTGGGACGAGGACCTCGGGACCACTATGACAGATGAGCAATGGTGGCAGGCACTAGACCTTGTACACACTTCCTCTATATGTTCAAGACACAGTTTATTACAGTGTAAGGTTTTACATAGAGTCCACTATACCAACGCTAGACTAGCTAGGATTTATCCAGACAGAACAGACTCATGTAACAGATGTAAACAGTCTCCAGCTGATTACATACATAGGTTCTGGTCATGTCCGCGGCTTGCTGAGTTCTGGACAAAATTTTTTGATACATTAAGTACTGTCTCGGAGACAGTGATAGACCCTGTCCCTCTCACTGCCCTCCTTGGAGTTGCCGAATCCCAACCTATGTTTCCTAAGGCCACAAACCAAGTTATTGCATTTACTACTCTACTTGCCCGAAGGCTCATACTCCTTAAATGGACCCACTCTTCCCCTCCCACTCACAATAGCTGGATTCAGCAGATACTACACTGCATCAAGCTTGAGAAAATTAGATACTCATTAAAGGTTTCTCTACAGACATTCCGTAAAACTTGGCAACCCCTCTTCGAACACATTGACACCTTAACTATCAATGAAGAAACTGACTGATCAGAGCTGACTCCAACCCCCCCCCCTCTTTTATATTATTCATTATTCACTCTTTTCATGTTATCCTTATTTTATTCCTTTTAGTTTACCATCTCTCTTCGTTTACCATGTTTTCTCTCAACTCTCTTTAGTGTGCCCCTTTTTTTTCTTTTTTTCCCCTCCTTCCCCTCTCCCTTGAAATGAATTGTGTGTGTATGAATGTGACCCCAGGGGAACGGGCGGGATAGTGGGCGGGGGGGGGGACTGGAGTGGAGGGTGGGGAAGGGGGTTCATGGGATGGGTGGTGGGGAGGAGGGTTCATGGGATGGGGGGTGGGGTGGGGGGTTTCGAGAATTGGGTGGGCTTGCTTTGAGGGATGGGTTTTTGTATCACTAGGAGGAAAATTATAACACTTGTCTTTATTGTTCCACTGCTAACACAATCATTCTTAATTCTACTGTATAACTGTATAAATGCACTTGCCTTCCTGTGTGAAAAGCAATCAAATTATTTTTAAAAAAAATTTTCATTTTTGTCTAAAAGAAAAAGGGTTAGCTTAGGAATTTCATTGTGCACAGGTTAGCACGGCAGCCATTTGTTAAAAGTACCCAGGGCCCCGCCCATCGTACTACGAACCCCAGTTATTCACCCTTTGCAGACACGTCACAATTATCACGTGACGAGGGAGACTGCGCCATAAGTGATAGACCGGGAAATTCAAAAGCGAACAACAAAAACAAATAAAATACTGCGACGGATGAGTAGCTATTATAGTTTAAATTTAACTGATGGCTACCAATAGTCATAGTAATGTTGTGGAGTTGTCCTGTGAAGTGAGTCACCTTGTAGAACGGCACAAAGAGCGATATGTGGAGAAGCTAGCGATAGCAGGGTTAGCTACCGACCCGTACCTTCTTCCTACCGATATGTGTTCACGAATCTAGCAAAATCGTCCGGTCTGCCCGAGTTCAATCCACACGATCTGTACCACTGTGTTACCAACGGAGTGTCCCCACACACAGGTGCTGACCTAAAAGCACAAAAGTCTGAATGCTTACCAGTTCTTTGTAGCTGGTTGGGTTACAGAATCGCGGCGCTACGCTCACAGCAGGGGGATGTACCTCGTAATGGCAAAGGTAAGACATAGCTAGCTAGCCAGCTGTGTATGTTTTTAACCTGTTTCCCCTAGGATGCCAACAAAACTCAAGTCGACTGTAACCAAAAGCAGCTCATACTTTCCTTGCCATTTCATAGTAGGTTACACAGTCTTGCCAACTAGCTAGCGTTTGGGTCATTCCATAGAAAGTGTTAAGTTTGAGTCCACAACATTCAAAGGGGACAAGGAGGCATAATAAAACTGTCTAACGTTTTCAGTGTCTGAAGCCACTGATTCAAGTGTACTGGTTAGCATGAAGCAAAATACAATTAAATAATAAATATATAATTTGTATATTTTTAGCTGTTTTTGTTAAATTACAATCATTTTCTCATGTCCACTCTGACCATTTCTCACATTCATGTAAGGTAACACTTAAAAAATATCACATAAATCTCAGACTTTTATTGTTCTTATGAGCAAAAATACTTCCCTCTTCATATGAAATGTGTTAATTAAATTAAAAATGCATAATTTTTGGTTAATATATATATATATATATATATATATATATATATATATATATATATATATATATACACTACCGTTCAAAAGTTTGGGATCACCCAAACAATTTAGTGTTTTCCATGAAAAGTCACACTTATTCACCACCATATGTTGTGAAATGAATAGAAAATAGAGTCAAGACATTGACAAGGTTAGAAATAATGATTTGTATTTGAAATAAGATTTTTTTTACATCAAACTTTGCTTTCGTCGAAGAATCCTCCATTTGCAGCAATTACAGCATTGCAGACCTTTGGCATTCTAGCTGTTAATTTGTTGAGGTAATCTGGAGAAATTGCACCCCACGCTCCCAGAAGCAGCTCCCACAAGTTGGATTGGTTGGATGGGCACTTCTTTGAGCAGATTGAGTTTCTGGAGCATCACATTTGTGGGGTCAATTAAACGCTCAAAATGGCCAGAAAAAGAGAACTTTCATCTGAAACTCGACAGTCTATTCTTGTTCTTAGAAATGAAGGCTATTCCATGCGAGAAATTGCTAAGAAATTGAAGATTTCCTACACCGGTGTGTACTACTCCCTTCAGAGGACAGCACAAACAGGCTCTAACAGGTACTATTTAATGAAGATGCCAGTTGGGGACCTGTGAGGCGTCTGTTTCTCAAACTAGAGACTCTAATGTACTTATCTTCTTGCTCAGTTGTGCAACGCGGCCTCCCACTTCTTTTTCTACTCTGGTTAGAGCCTGTTTGTGCTGTCCTCTGAAGGGAGTAGTACACACCGGTGTAGGAAATCTTCAATTTCTTAGCAATTTCTCGCATGGAATAGCCTTCATTTCTAAGAACAAGAATAGACTGTCGAGTTTCAGATGAAAGTTCTCTTTTTCTGGCCATTTTGAGCGTTTAATTGACCCCACAAATGTGATGCTCCAGAAACTCAATCTGCTCAAAGAAGTGCCCATCCAACCAATCCAACTTGTGGGAGCTGCTTCTGGAAGCGTGGGGTGCAATTTCTCCAGATTACCTCAACAAATTAACAGCTAGAATGCCAAAGGTCTGCAATGCTGTAATTGCTGCAAATGGAGGATTCTTTGACGAAAGCAAAGTATGATGTAAAAAAAATCTTATTTCAAATACAAATCATTATTTCTAACCTTGTCAATGTCTTGACTCTATTTTCTATTCATTTCACAACATATGGTGGTGAATAAGTGTGACTTTTCATGGAAAACACTAAATTGTTTGGGTGATCCCAAACTTTTGAACGGTAGTGTATATATATATATATAGTCAGTTCAGGTTCAGGCCTTGCCTGTTGGCACACTGCACGGCACAGCAGGAAATCAGCATCGTGCCATAAAATTAAAATAAAAGTAAAATAAAAACTAGCTTCAAACAACGAAATGTCGAACTATAGCTAACGTGCCTGCTTGTCTTAAATTTGACGCCCAAGTCTTCTGCCGTCCGTCATGGCGTTCATATTCCCCGCGAGTGGGACGTGACGTCAGGTGCAAAGGGTCAATACAGTGAAAACTATATAGCTACGTGGGACGGGTGTTATATAAACAACATCTAGCTCATGTTGACATTTTACCTTATAACTTTTACCACGTCTTAATTAATCATGGTTAAATATGATTCATAAGAGTGTTGTCTTCATGTTCACAGGACAAACATTCTGTCAACATTACAGATGTAAAATAATGTTTGTCACATCTGAGTCCAGTTCATCTGTTTTACATATACTCACTCAGGCATGTGGGTCCTGCTGGAGGTACACTGAGGAAGTGGTACAAGACACCTGCTCCCCCGTATTTCACCTGTCTTTCATCTGTATTTCACCTGTCTTTCGCCTGTCTTTCACAACATCCTGCAGTCAACACACCACCTACCATGAACAGCACAGGTGGTGAATCACGTGCTGTCCATAGTTAAAAATACGTCTCCATCTTAAACAGCGTTTTGCAATTTTTGTGACAGAATAACACTATATCCCATCCATCCATCCACCCATCTGAACCGCTTATCCTGCTCTCAGGGTTGCAGGGATGCTGGAGCCTATCCCAGCAGTCATTGGGTGGAAGGCGGGGAGACACCCTGGACAGGCCGCCAGGCCACCACACACACACGCGCTCACACACACACCTAGGGACAATGTAGTACGAGTCACCTGACCTACATGTCTTTGGACTGTGGGAGGAAACCGGAGCACCCGGAGGAAACCCACACAGAAACGGGGAGAACATGCAAACTCCACACAGAGGACGACCCGGGACGACCCCCAAGGTTGGACTGCCCCGGGGCTCGAACCCAGGACCTTCTTGCTGTGAGGCGACAGAGCTAACCACTGCGCCACCATGCCACCCACTCTATCCCCCTTTCTACAAAACATCTCTCAGCACTCAGCAAAAAAAAGAAGGTCTCATTTCAGTACAATGTCAGGATTCTTCCTCCATGTGAGGAGTCTGTACTGTCTCCACAGCTGCATGGTGGTGGATGCTGGTGGATGCTGATGGATGGAGAAGGACTGGGTAGTGTGAAGAGCTCTGCTATGATCCGCGATGAACACTTCGGATGCCAACGCAAACTGAGGAACGTCCCAGGAGTGTCCTTTATCCTCAGTCACTTCCAAGACTAATTATACTACTGTGGTTGTATCCCTTACTTTATGAATTAATAATACCCAATTTCCCCTCGGGGATGAATAAAGTATTCTGATTCTGACTCTGACTAATCCTGTTGTATCCCACTGTTTAAGAATGTTTCGGTTAACATCAATAGCCGTTGGACTTATAACTCTGGAACTGAATTATTTGCTCGTAAAGGCAAAACATCATAACAGAATACATTATTTCCCCATACTTATTAGCAGCAAGTTATAGCTTCTATAACGAGCCACAAAAGGACACGTGTTTTACAAAGGCTGTTACAGATATGAATATAGTGTACTTCAGTTTATGCAACTTGTGTGTCTACCCTTTAACCACAGATGATATCTTTTTTGCCTTAAATTAATGGAAGGAAGTTTTGACACGTAGACCTGATGACGTACTACCAAGTGAACGGTGGAGTGGAGACTTGGGGGGGGGGGGGTCGTCTAATTTTCTCACAATCCAGGCAGCGAGGAGCCTACAAGACAAAAACGCCAGTGCAACTCGATTCCCTCCCTCCCTCCCAACTAATCCAGCCCGTCCGCCAGCCAGACAGCCAGCCAGCCAGTCACCGTCCCTCCTCCCTCCGCGCGCCCACCGTCTACTCTAACCCGGAGCTCTATCACCGTCTGTCTACTCTGTCCCGGAGCTCTATCACCGTCTACTCTGTCCCGGAGCTCTATCACCGTTTGTCTACTCTGTCCCGGGGCTCTATCACCGTCTACTCTGTTCCAGAGCTCTATCACCGTCTACTCTGTTCCAGAGCTCTATCACCGTCTACTCTGTTCCAGAGCTCTATCACCGTCTGTCTACTCTGTCCCGGAGCTCTATCACCGTCTGTCTACTCTGTCCCGGAGCTCTATCACCGTCTGTCTACTCTGTCCCGGAGCTCTATCGCCGTCTACTCTGTCCCGGAGCTCTATCGCCGTCTACTCTGTCCCGGAGCTCTATCGCCGTCTACTCTGTCCCGGAGCTCTATCACCGTCTACTCTGTCCCGGAGCTCTATCACCGTCTACTCTGTCCCGGAGCTCTATCACCGTCTGTCTACTCTGTCCCGGAGCTCTATCACCGTCTACTCTGTCCCGGAGCTCTTTCAGCTACACAACATGCTTCTCCTACGCCTGCCACTTGCATTGGTGTGCTTTAATTTGCTCGCCCTACGCTGGAATGGTGAGTGACGCTGCCTTTGCACCGAATTATTTTGTGAGAGATAAAATGGAGGTTGCATGAGATGCGTTTAGTGTTCAGATCGATGTGCATTGTTAAATACTACGACTAAGATTTGGGGTATTTTCTTTGGGGGTCTTTTGTGGTGTCAGCAAAATCCCGCATAGCCGCGTCCCGCGGAGCGGGGGCTCTGGGTTCTTCTGGGTTAACTTCTCGTCGGTCATCATTTCACTCGCCCGAGCAGCTGAATTGAACTGACTTCGTGGGCAGCACATGTTGAACATGAGATCTTTGTCCTTCTGGACATAACGCCGGCCGTGGGACATTGTCTGGCGGTGAGGTGTCCACGCTAGGCGCTTTTTAACGTCCCCTGCCTAGTCTGTGTGCAGCCAGGAGCGCCTCATCACACGTGTGCTGACTGGCTCCGCTAGCGGACTTACCTGAAGGTTGGAAGTGAACCCAACGCCAAACAAAACAGTCCCCCGGGTGCCCGTCCCTCGCGGACTTGTTCGGTTTGCATTATCCCATCGACTGACAAGGCTGCACTCGTTTAATAAACGTCTTGATTTTACTGCTATGAAATATGTCCGGCAACATGTAACTAGTAGTTCTGCTAGATGTGTCAAACTCTCTTCTCATGTGTCCGCTTCCAACCAAACCCATTTGAGCGTCCGAGCTCGCGCGTTGGGATCGGAGCGGATTCGATGCGACTGAAATCCCGTTGGGGTCAGTTGGCTGGCAGGTCAGTAGCGTGCAACTGTAAGTAGAGCTCAGATTATTGGGTCCTGGGACATCAAGGGACTGTTCGATGGTTTTATATTGGAGATTCGAAGTTAGTGAACACGCATTGTTTTCCCGGTTCGGGTTTCAGCTTCGGAAGCCATACACGCTGCTCTGCCGAGGACGCAGGGCAGGTCCCCGTCTCTCTGTGCCCGTTACGCCGAGGACGCGGAGCAGGTCCCCGTCTCTCTGTGCCCGTTACGCCGAGGACGCAGGGCAGGTCCCCGTCTCTCTGTGCCCGTTACGCCGAGGACGCAGAGCAGGTCCCCGTCTCTCTGTGCCCGTTACGCCGAGGACGCAGGGCAGGTCCCCGTCTCTCTGTGCCCGTTACGCCGAGGACGCGGAGCAGGTCCCCGTCTCCCTGTGCCCGTTACGCCGAGGACGCGGAGCAGGTCCCCGTCTCCCTGTGCCCGTTACTTCACGTTTAAAGTAACTTTGCACTGCTGATGGTGGCGATTCACAATACAATATAGGGACTGTCTCAAAAGTACAATCGCAGAAAGATTAATATTCAATATCTTAAAGCACTTAAATACACGAATTTTAATAAACTAAGCATATGTATTGAATATATTGAATCTTACTCTCATTCAACCCGAAATACAAGGGGTTAAATTGAGAATTAAAAGTATGAATGTATGCAGCAACACGGCCGAGAAACAGAAAACCACGTGCAAATAATCAAGAAAAATCCTCTCAACTGTACACTTGACAGTTTCTTAATTTTCCACTCCGTTTGCAGGAAATAAATATGAGTTAGCGTGAAAAACAGGATGTTTTCACTCGGAAGTGCAAGGGTAGACTATATATAGCAACATGCACGGGACACCCAATAACTTGCAAATAATCCAGAAAATCCTCTCTTCAATATACATGGGCTAGAAACATCAAACCACCTGCAGATAATTCAGAAAATGTATTTCTCCACTAAAAACTTCTTAGTTTCTTAAGTTTCACTTCAACTTTATGGATGCACAAATGTTAGCATTGAGAAATGTTTGCTTTAAACTACAAAGGTATGCAACAACGTGGATGAGAAATACCAAACCACTTGCAAAAGTTACATTCTTTCACGTACATTTGATCGTTTCTCAACTTTCAATACCTCATTTAGGAAATTAAAAAATCTAGTTTTAAGTTTAGAATTGTAGTATAAAGGTTTGCAACGGCATGTACACGAAACACTAACCCACCTGTCAAATAATCTGCTAAAAACTGCAATATACATCTGTCATTTTACAGATACTTTTTTTAGGAAACACATTTTTAGCTTGTAGAAATAAAATGTTTTGCTTAAATGTTGACGTTACACAACAACAAATACAGGAAACAGAAAAAAAATCTTACAAATAAATGGAAAAACTACTTATAATATAGATGTATTTCTTCCTACAAACAGCATGTAAAACTTGAGAAACAAAATTAAGTGGACTGGAGAGAGGATTTTATGATTATTTGAAAAGGTACTTTATATTGTGTATTTCTTATGTTCGAATTTGTTAGATGTAATTGAGTTTGGAAATTTGATCTCATTCTAGTTGCATTTTGGAGGCGGTTCCTACACCGGGGTGACATTATTTTGTTTGCATTAACAGCACCACCCCATTCACAATGGAACATGGCCCACACCAAAAGCTCTGGTGGCTAGCTGCTAGCTGCTAGCTAGCTGCCAGCCCTCCAGCAGTCGTTGCCAGAGGGACAGGTCATTCCAGTTGTACTGTAAACATCGGTTTTGGTTGTGCCCAATTGACTATATTGTTGAAGGGAAGTTGCACTGGGAAGAAAACTGTTTGTGACTGGTTGCTATTTGCATAAAGTTAGCCTCGTGGCCTCAGTGCTTGAAATTGTCGCGCTGAGCGCTGGCGTCACCCTGCCCCTGCCACCACGGCATCACCCTGCCACCACGGCATCGCCCTGCCCCTGCCACCACGGCACCAGCTGCTTCTTTTCACGAGCTCTGATTGAAAGTGAGTGGCTTTCAGCTGCGTTTGCTGCCCATGATGCTTTGCTGTGACTGCAGGGTTACGTATTTAACGAACAATACAGTGTCCCCCCCCCCCCCCTGGTCATAGGGACACACAAAACAGGAGGACAGCCTTGTGGTTAACGTGCTCCATGCCTTTATGATGGCGGAGTAAACAGCTGTTGTAATCAGTTAAAATATGAATTACAATAATCATAATTAAGATAATGGATTACATTTATATAGAGCCTTATCTCCATACCCAAAGCACTTTACATTGAGGGTGGCGGGGGGGGGGGACTCACTTCAACCACCACCAATGTGCAGCACCACCTGGGTGATGCACGGCAGCCATTTTGCACCAGAACGCTCACCACGCATCAGTTTGAGGTGGAGAGGGAGGAATCATTGAGCCAGGTTTGAAGGATACAATTACTTATTATTGTTCATAAGCAGGTGACAAGCTATGTGACGTCATTATTATCACCAAATCATCACATTTTCAGTCCCATTTAGGTTTAACAACAACCACTTGGTTTTGCATAGCTTCTTTCCAGGAACCCAAGGACACTTTACACTATAAGAACAAATAAATAATTCAATTAAAACAACGATCAAAAGACTACAGACCATTTTGACAACCAGCCAAAATAAGTTTGAAAATATTGGCATATCGAATATCGCCAAAAATCCAATATCATGCCCCCCCCCCAATAACAACACATACTGTAGCACATCATAACCACAAATTACACATACAGTGTTGCACATATTACATAACCAGTGGTAAGAACCAGCGACATACTGCACAACCCCTCGCTTCACATCAACAAATATATTACACATTTCTTGCATAAAAGTCTGCATAAAAAAGTTATTGCACAAGTTTGTAAGCTCAAGCAGCATTATCTGACAATTTAATTGTGGTAGGCACAAATTAGTTTTTAAAATGTTTGAGTTTACAGTGGGGTTCTCTAAACCCTCTGCCAGAGGCTAAGAGCTCATGCTCGGCATGGAGAATGTGAGACGGATAAGACAATATTCTCTGTGCTTGCTGAGAACAGACTGCTCATATATCGACTCGAGGGACTGGTTTTCATTCCTCCCCATAACCTTCATGGCAGTCTTTGCCAGACGAGCAAGCTGAGATTTTAACTGTACAAAGATTGCTGGACCATGCTGACACCACCCCACCTGACCATGCCCTCTATTACAGCCTGCTAGAATAAAAACCTAATCCTCTGATTCACCTCAAGCACCCTCAGTCTGCATAAAAAGTACAATCTCTGCTATAAATGAGAATCCAAACTTTCAGCATGGGCCTTCTAGCTAAAGGTGTTGTCCAAGTTAACAAACACCAAGGTACTGGTAAGAACAGACCTGATTCATTGTTTCAACATGTATAACCACTGGATTGTGATCCCCCACTGACCTAGGGTCCAGGACTATCTCCTCAGTTTTTCTCACATTTAAAATGAGATGGTTGGCATAATGCCACTGCAAAAAAACCCTCCCTCTTTCAAACAGGCAGAAGGACTTATCTCTTTGTGCAGTAGGTTGGGGATAGCAATGTCATCTGAAATTTTTTACAATGTGGTTTCTAGGGTGGCTGCCCGTACAATAATTTTTGTATAATTTGAAAAGAACTGGTGAGCTGACACAACCCTGTGGGGCACATGTGCTTGTTGATCTGGGTTCCGAAAGGGTGCTGTTGACCCTGACATGCTGGATTCGATTAGTTAAAAAGGAAAAATACCACAGACTGACATTCATCTCCTTCAGTTTTGAAATTAGCAGATGTGGCTGAAGTATATTAAAAGAAGAGCTAAAATCAACCAATAGGTGTGCATAGGCCTTGGGGGTCTTCCAAGTGCTCAATAGTCAAATGGGTGATATGTTAATGGCGTCATCCGTGCCCCGCCTTTGCCTGTCAGCAAATTGGAATGGATCTAGTACAGAATTGACCTCTGCTTTGAGTACAGACGCCATGTGTTTTTCAAAGCACTTCAATTGTGAAATCGAAGTCAGAGCCACAGGTCTATAATCATTATTTTCAGCTGGACAAGATTTTTTTGGAATTGGAATAATGATGGATTTTTTCCCAAAGGGCAAGAAACCTTCTTGAGTGTAGCAACATGGATAACTTAAAAGCGTGGAAAGTTTCTGATTAAGAGGTTCATTTAATGTTTTTGGGCAGGCCTGTAAGCGACCAATGTGACGCCCAAGGAGTAGAGAACCGTAAGTAGGCCAAGAGATTGACTTTACAGCCAATTATGAGGCTTGATATATGATCCTGCATCAACATGGCCATAGGCCTACCCATGGGCTACGGTTTGGGTTTCTGTAGCTACTTAAAGGGCTCTCTTGTAGCCTACAGTGACCACCAAGAGTATGTAACTACGCCAAGGCAACAAGAGCTATGTGGACACTGTAAGAACTGTGATTGGTTTGTCTAGACTGCTTACCTGCTGTATTCCACTGCTGGCAGCCAGCAGTTCATCCGTCTCATTTAGCGCCTCAACATGTTCAGTGGTCTCACAGACAATCTCTTCTTCCGACGTAATTTTTCCCTCTCAATAGTGTCAATATTGTGAGCTATTTTTATGCATATAGCAAAGCCTTTTCAATTGCAAACCTTATTTTCACTGCCTTTGTTCCCAGTGAAGGTGAGAGAAAGTAAACATGATTACTTAGTATTTCAGAGCCTGATTTGACTTCATGATCTGGCGTAGCACTCACAACACTGACATCTAGTTTGCTGCAGTGCTATAACAGTCCAAGAGTTATGTCTACACAGTCATATAAATCGAATGCTATTACAAAGGTACCTATGGCAGGAACCCACAGTCACCTCAATGTCGAACCATAAATCTTGCTTTAGTGGACAGGCATATCTTGATTCCCCAGAAGAGGAGAGAGTTGAGAAGCCAGTCACTACTGACCATGATGAAATAAATGATACATTTGTTTTTGTTTTTTTGCTTCTTACCCACCTGTAGACCAGTCATTAATGGATTCTTTTTTTCTCTCCCTCAAAACTTGAGATCCCCTCCATTGATGTGAATGTTAAAGATAGACTTGAGGAGCCCAGCTCTGAAATTGAAATAATGCATGCAATTGCAACCGGTTTCCCAACCAAATTGTATGGCATTTTAAAAGCTTCTTTCTCCACTATTGGCCGAAATGTTTGGCGAATCATTCAGCGCTAACTCTCTCCCCATTATTGAAGCCTCAATTTCTATATTGCATAAGAAGAGTAAAAACCCCTTGATTGTGCATCATACCGACCTATATCGCTACTTAATACTGATGTGAAGATACTGGCTAAAGCCTTAGCTCACTGTTTATAGAGACAGTGCTTCCAGTTATAATTTCCCCAGGTCAGACTGGATTTGTCAAAAACAGGCACTCTTTTTTTAAACTCTGTTTTCTTAACATTCTTTATTCTAAGCCTTCTCAGAACACAGATGTGGTGGTACCATTTGACGCTGAAAAGGCTTTCGACCGGGTGGAGTGGGACTACTTTTTTTTCTTTTACTTTGCGAAAATTTGATTTTGGTGATAATTTTATATCCTGGATCAGATTATTGTATTCGTTCCCAAAGGCCTCAATACATACAAATGATATAATCTCTTCCTCCTTCCAGTTACGCAGAGGAACTAGAAAGGGGTACCCTTTAAGCCCCCTGCTGTTTGCGATAGCAATAGAACCTCTGGACATAGCCATGCGTAGCGACCACAACATCTGTGGTATTCCTAGAACCAGGAACGTAAGGTATCACTTTTTGCTGATGACCTGTTGTTTTTTTGTAAGACCCCTTAATCTGCATCCCTAAGATCTTGACATTATTGAAAGATTTTGGAATGTTTTCCAGATATAATTTCAATTTACATAAAAGTGAACTAATCCCAATTAACTCCGCAGCAGATAAATGTTCACTTATCTCTCTTCTGTTCAAGATTTCACCCAACAAATTTACTTATCTTGGCAATGTTGTTGAACTTGATCTGGAACGTTGGTCTGGGCTCCCTCAATCTCTCGCAGGTCATATTAAGGCAGTTAAAATTGTTATCTTATCCATTTTTTTTACCTCTTTCCATCTGTACCAGTTCATATTAAAAAAAACATTATTCTCTTCACTAGATAAATTTCATCTCATCTCATCTCATCATCAGCCGCTTCTCTGGGGTCAGGTCACGGTGGCAGCAAGCTAAGTAGGGCACTCCAGACGTCCCTCTCCCCAGCAATGACCTCAAGCTCCTCCTGGGGGATCCCAAGGCGTTCCCAGGCCAGATTGGATATATAGTCCCTCCGGCGAGTTCTGGGTCTACCCCGGGGTCTCCTCCCTGTTGGACATGCCTGGAAAACCTCCAAAGGAAGGCGCCTAGGAGGCATCCTAATCAGATGCCCGAACCACCTCAAGTGGCTCCTTTTGACGCGACAGAGCAGCAGCTCTACACCGAGCTCCCTCCGGATGTCTGAGCTCCTCACCCTATCTCTAAGGCTGAACCCAGAAACCCTATGGAGGAAACTCATTTCAGCCATTTGTTTCCGCGATCTCACCGTTTCGGTCACTACCCAAAGCTCATGACCGTAGGTGAGGGTTGGAACGAAGACTGACTGATAAATTGATAGCTTTGCCTTCTGGCTCAGCGCCTTTTTCACCGCAACGGTCTGGTACAACGTCTGCATTACTGCTGATGCTGCATCAATCCGCCTGTCAATCTCCCGCTCCATCCTACCCTTGCTCTTAAACAAGACCCCGAGATAAATGAACTCCTTCACTTGAGGCAACAACTCATCCCTCATCGGAGGGAGAAATCTACCATTTTCCAGTAGAGAACCTTGGCCTCAGACTTGGGAGGTGCTGACTCTCATCCTGGCCATTTCACACAGCTGCAAATCGCCCCAGTGTATGCCTGAGGTCGCGTTCTGATGAAGCCGACAAAACCACATCATTTGTGAAGAGCAGAGATGCAATTCTGAGCTTCCCAAAACGGGCACACTGTAGATAAATCCTCAGATACGCAAAGTGATCCTTCAGAAACCATGTGAAGCTGGTGGCATGGCCTTACCAAGTTTTTAGCAATGTTACTAGTCCTGTAATGTAAGGGCACTGTCCTTTCGGCAGTCTAACTTCACAGGCACCAAAATTCCATGTGGTTTGCGTTTGGGATATCATCTTTCTCTCATGTGTCTTTGCACTCACTTCTGTGTTCAGCATTCCCTTGGGCTCACCCTATATTCAAATTGACTGATAACTTGGTCATATGTGAGTCTATTAAGATTTGGCAACAATTTAGACAGGCTTTCAAATTGAAAAATCTTCCTATTGCTACCCCCATCACAAAAAAAAAAACAAAACAAAAAAAAACAATCTTTTGCTTCCTCTATTTCTGATGGAGCCTTTGAGCTTTGGATACCCGATAGAATATTTACTCTGGAGCACCTATTTATTGATGACGCTTTTGCATCTTTTGACAAGCTTTCTGAGAAGTTTAAGTCACTTTTCCAGATATTTACAGATTTGTGATTTTACGCAATCTAAATTTAATTGTTTCCCAGTTCTGCCTGCAAAGA
Source organism: Lampris incognitus (assembly GCF_029633865.1). Classification (NCBI taxonomy): domain Eukaryota; kingdom Metazoa; phylum Chordata; class Actinopteri; order Lampriformes; family Lampridae; genus Lampris; species Lampris incognitus. The sequence continues at coordinate 54,578,046 of NC_079218.1, read as the reverse complement.
CCCAATTGGACCACATTCTTGAAATTAATCCTGCTGAAAAAGAGTATATCAGTAAATTTAATATGCAATTAATACTTTTCGCCAAATACCACTTGAACCCCTAAAAAATTGACAAGAGCGTGATATGGAAATGTCCATTCCAGTGGAAACTTTGGATCGAGTATTTAAGAGGATTCACTCCTCTTTAAACACAAGACATGGTGTAATCCAGTTCAAAGTAGTGCACTGCCTTCATTGAGGCAAAGAGAAATTGACTAAAATTAACCCAGATTTAGACCAAACGTATGACAGGTGCAAAAAGCCACTTCCACTCTCTTACATATGTTCTGATCCTGCCTTAAACAGTTCTGGCGTTCCATCTTTGAGGCATTGGCCGCTGTTTTACGTTTCCCAATTGAAGCTTCTCCTCTGAGTGACATCTTTGGGGTCATTCCAGCTGTTGCACATTTAAATGCTACTCAGGCAAATCTGTTGGCCTACACCACTCTGTTATCTAGGAGATTGATACTGTTCAAATGGAAGGAGGCTTCCCCTCCTACTTTCACACGTTGGCTTGCAGTGGTTAGGCAAGTAATTGAAATTAGAAAAGATCATATATACCATGAGAGGATCTATATCCAAATTCCACTCGACATGGAAGCCCTTTTTAGACTTTGTGGAGGAGTTAGATGCTCGGTTGGTGGCTGAGGTTGATATGTTTGCGATCTAGTTCTCAACCCTTTCTCTTTTATTCTCCTTTTCCCTTTTGCTTATTTTTAAAAAATTTAATTTATGCTTGTTACTTGTTGACTTTGTTTTGTCATGGTTTCATTTAATTCATGTTATTTCAGCTGGCATGCCAGGCAGGGTGGGAATGTGGTGGGGGATGTTGTATGGGTCTGTGGGGAGGGTGGGTGGGTTGGGGTTGTAGTTGTGGGTGTGTTTTGAAAATTGAAAATAAATCTTGTTTAAAAAAAACTACAACTGCAGTCTCAAAAAACAGGGGAAGCTTGGCTTCACTCGGCCTCTGTGAGAAAACGCCATTGCAATGAGTGTGTTATAAGCTGTTTTTTGATTTTATACTTTTCGGAGTTCTGAAAAGTTCCTGGAACCTTTGTTTTTGTTCCAAATGAACTGTGAAAGTAACAGTCTTGGTGTCTACATTTAAGAAGTCCGCTAATGTGTTTTGGTTTTTGTGACTGAGTATATGGTCTCTATTTTTGGGAAACTGGTGCAGGTGCAAGTGCAAGCACAGACACAAGTGCTGGCACACATGGGCATGTCAAACATATTTGTGGTAATTTGGTGACCAGTGTAGGGTGGCACACAAGAGGTTGGATAAGGATATATGCACAATAAAAAGGGGCTGGCTTCAACTTGGCCAATGAAATCAGCTCCTCTCATGCCTTTTACAGTGGATCAAAAATGAATGCACCCCCCCCCCTTCAAAGTTATTTTATTGTGTCAGGGTCTGTAAATCTCATGGATTTAAACGGGACTTGTTTTGCCCTGATGCCAAGTACACAACACCATATGAAGGCACAGAAATCATTTAAATTTAAAAAAGGAGCATTTAACTGGCATGATCAAAATTTCTTAATTTTTTTCAGTATACAATCCCCTAAGTCAATACTTGGTGGAAGCATCTTTAGCAGCTACTACAGCTGGCAGTTTTTGGGTAGCTCTCCACAAGGTTGGCACACCTGGATTTGGAGATCTTCCCTCATTCCTCTTTGCAGAATTGTTCAAGCTGGGAGAGGTTAGGTGGTTTATGCTGATAGACAGCAACCTTCAAGTTCTTCCTAAGATTTTCAATCGGATCTAGGTCAGGGCTTTGACTTGGCCACTCCCGGACATCGACCTTGTTCTTTGCAAGCCACTCCAAGGTAGCTTTAGCCTTGTGCTTTGGGTCATTGTCCTGTTAGAATATGAATTTCTGAACCATGTTCCGACTTTTTGCCTACTTTTTGCCTACTTGGCTCCATTCATCCTCTCTTCAATCTTGACAAGTTCCAAAGTCCCTGCAGATGAGAAACATCCCCATAAGATCATGCTGCCTGCCACTACCATGTTTCATAGTCGGGAGGGTGTTGTTTTGGTGTTGGGATTTCGCCAAACCTAACATTTGCAATCTGTGCTAAAAAGTTCTATTTTGGTTTTATCAGACCACATGAAAACTTCTGCTAGTTTCTTGCAGGTTCCTCCAGGTGTTTTTGTTTTGTTTTTGGTTTTTTTGCAAACTTCAAATGGGACTCCAGACTGACCTTTTTGAGACATTTTTTTTTTGCCACCCTCCCATCCAGGCTATAGCTTTTATATTATTGTGTGATCTGTTGATGCACTGTTGCGTGTATCGTCCTTTTCTTAAGGAATGAAGAGGGAAGTTATGAGAACAGCTCTGCATTACTCTTCGATTAACTTGGGTGTATGGAATCGGCGGTAAATTATTTCCCGATATCAAGTCACCGTCTTCTAATTATAAACCCTGTTCCTATAGATTGAGACAAAATAACATTTAGCCTACACTTGAAGCAGCACGATCGTTCGCCAGCCAGATCGTTGATCGTTTGGGCAATTAATCGAGAAATCAGGCGTCGTGACCCCCTCAAACTGCACGTCAAATGACAGCCGATGAGGGGGAAATTCGGTCCGATTTGAAAATGAGTCAGCTATGGCCAAATCAGGATTAAAATTGGGCTCAACTTGTACAGTGTCTACACAGTAAAATCCTGAGTGTTAATTTAACTTCCTGAGTGTTAAATTAACTTTGACAGTGTACAAATGGACCTGAAAGGATCCATTTGTACACTCTCGGAGTTAAATTAACACTCAGTTTTTTACTGTGTACCCAACTGTAAGTGGCTCATATTGCAGAATATAGGTTTGGCGTGATTAGGTCATGAAACCTTTAAACCACTGAAATAATACAGTTTTCCAATTTCAATATTTCTAAAAGATAAATGTGGCCTATGCTGACAAAGAAAATATCTAATGTGGCGGGTATATTTTTACAGAAGTTCGGAGTTAAAGTAAAAAATTAGGGTTTTCTGGGTGTCCAGGTAGCATAGCGGTCTATTCCATTGCCTACCAACACGGGGATCCCAGTTCGAATCCCCGTGTTACCTCTGGCTTGGTCGGGCGTCCCTACAGACACAATTGGCCGTGTCTGCGGGTGGGCAGCCAGATGTAGGTATGTGTCCTGCTGGTCGCTGCACAACCGCCTCCTCTGGTCAGTCAGGGCGCCTGTTCAGGGGGAGGGGGAACTGGGGGCCATAGCGTGATCCTCCCTCACGCTACGTCCCCCTGGTGAAACTCCTCACTGTTTCGAGAAATGGAATAATTTGATTAGACAGAAATGTAACGAAAGCTTTGTCAGAAAGTAGAAGAGTGTTAAAGCGCCACGGTCAGCGAGATAAGGGTTGGTTTGGTAAAGTTAGCTCAAGAGTCAATGGGACATGGTCTGAGATGCAACAGCCAAACAACTCCATTTCTGAACCGATGAGAGCAGGTTATTGTCTAGTAGAAGGTAATCTATCTGGAGTAAGGCTTATGACCATGGGGAAAAATGAATAGTCATGAACTGTGGGATTTAGAAAACAACAAACATCCGATACTCCATAGGAGTTTAGAAATGTATTAATAATATAAGAACATTTAGAAAGAGGGGCAGGTTTTGTTGAGCTTCGATCAAGAGTAGTGGACAGGACACAGTTAAAGTCCCCACCAAGGATAAGGCTGTGTGTGTTGACGTCAGGTAAGTGGTATGCAAAAATCCTTACAGAATTGTACGTCATCCCAATTTGTAGCGTATATGTTGGCTAGAATAACCAGACTATGATACATCCGACCAGTGACAATTATGTAACGACCTGTTGAATCTTCATCAACCTTTGAGACCGAGATTTTGGTTAATCAGTAGAGTGGCCCCTCTGGATTTGAATTGAAATCTCGAGTGGAACTGGCCTACCCAACCACAACGAAGCCGAACTTGGTCTGAGCCGCGAAGGTGCGTTTCCTGGAGAAATGCAATCCGAGTGTTGAGGTGTTTAAGACGAGTCAGAACCTCTTTCCTTTTTACTGGCAGGTAGAGGCCTTTCATGTTCCAGCTGGTGCAGTTGACTGACCTGCTCCTACCACTCCCTGGTCCAGATGTTAGCGATACTGTATGACACTGCAGGAGATATTGGACATGAACATCTATTAACAAAGTTGGAGAGAGAAGTAGTCAGTACGGCAAATGAAAGGGGACATGTTTACTATCAGTAGACCAGTAGAGGAAAGAAAGACCACCGATATGAGTAGAAAGTACAAAAGGGGGGGAAAAAGGGGGAAAGGCGGGCTGCAAAAACACCAAACACCCACACCCTGCCACCCACCTCCCCGGATCCCTCTTTCCCTACCTCCACATCCAACCCCAGTGAGGCCATGCATGCTATTATGTAGCCTTAACAAACAAGCAATTAGAGTCCTGCCAAGTGGACATATGAAAAATAAAAAACAAGTCAGAACTTAGGAACATTAGTGAACCATTTCAGTGGTAGAACAAGAAAATTACAGTTCCAGTGTATTCAGGCAGCGATAGCTTGTCTAGTCAACCAGGTGATATTGTAAAGTGTAATTTATACAAATGGTTTCGTCTCCATGTAATTACTAGTCTCTTACCAAATATGTAGAATGGGCCGGAGTTTCCGTGACTACAGGTTGAGATGGCTAAAAACAACTAATTTAGCATGGCAAGACCAGCTAGTAAAAAACTGGCGGGCTGAATACCATTCTAGCAATGTTAACCAAAATACAATAATCATCGAGTAAATAAACATCTCCACATCGATATAACTATCACCCTTTATCTTTGTTTACCCCCAAGGAAGGCTCGTAGTAAAAGAAAAGTCCACCATTCGCTTTGGTGCACAGGTAATGCTAGCGTTAGCAACCAGAGCTAGTCCACAGCCAGCCAGCTATTATAGCTAGTTGTTAGCCCGGGAAGCTAACATCAATAATATTGCAGCGAACTCAGGAAGGCGGTCCGAGAACCGCCACAGCCGGGACGCGAACTCGGGTATTCCGCAACGCGGGCGACAACATTAACCAGTCGTCTAAGGGTCCGACCCGTTAGCCAAGGGCTACCGTGTCTACTTACCCGTGCATGTTACACCACCCCCCTCTTTCGGGAAGTGCGTCCCCGCGCTTCAGCATATCAACTCCCTCACACCTCTGGGCGCACGTGCTTCCGACGACCTCACGGTCGCACCATCCCACTTCTGATACCAATGCAGCGAACTCAGGGGGGCAGTCCGAGAACTGCCGCCACCGGGACGCAAACCCGTTCCTCCTGCACCGCGAGCGACAACGTTAACCAGTCGACTACAGGGTCCAACCCGTTAGCCAAGGGCTAATGTGTCTACTTATCCGTGCACGTTACAGTATTGCCATAGGACTTTACCGTATGTGGTTAATAACAGAACCAACACGAGCTAACTAGGTGACCAGGATATCGCTCCGGATAAAGGATTTTACCAGTACTGAACACGGACTGGTACCATTGTGTGTAATCCTAAATCGCGCAGGGAAAAGTAGGCCATATTTTACCCCTTGGCAATCTTGGAGCAGTTTCTTGGCCTCGTCGAATGCCGCATGCTCTCTTAGAAACAGCAGTGGTGTAGTTTTGGAAGGGTATAAATCTTTGACCATTGTAGAGAAGTGGAAGTGGACCCACTTGTTCTGCGCGCTGCTCAAAGTCCTCCTTGATACTGAAATACTGTACACCAGTGAGGTGCGGTGAGGTCAGTGGCTGAACAGGCAGTGGCTGGGCAGGGAGTGTCTGGCCAGGCAGTGGCTGGGCAGGGAGTGTCTGGCCAGGCAGTGGCTGGACAGGCAGTGGCTGGGCAGGGAGTGTCTGGCCAGGCAGTGGCTGGACAGGCAGTGGCTGGGCAGGGAGTGTCTGGCCAGGCAGTGGCTGGGTAGGGAGTAGCTGGGCAGGCAGTGGCTGGGTAGGGAGTAGCTGGGCAGGCAGTGGCTGGGTAGGGAGTAGCTGGGCAGGCAGTGTCTGGGCAGGCAGTGGCTGGGTAGGGAGTAGCTGGGCAGGCAGTGGCTGGGTAGGGAGTGGCTGGGCAGGCAGTGGCTGGGCAGACAGTGTCTGGGCAGGGAGTGGCTGGGTAGGGAGTAGCTGGGCAGGCCGTGGCTGGGTAGGGAGTGGCTGGGCAGGCAGTGGCTGGGCAGACAGTGTCTGGGCAGGGAGTGGCTGGGTAGGGAGTAGCTGGGCAGGCCGTGGCTGGGCAGGGAGTGGCTGGGCAGGGAGTGGGCGTTCACAAATCCAAATTACATCCTTTTGTGCTCTCTAATGTTTTATAACCATCTGATCCTTCTTCATTCTTCCAGCTGCCACAGAATTCTAGACTATTGTGCCCCCCCAGCTGAACTACACTCCAAATGAAAACCTAAACGAAAAATATTGTCAAAGTATAAATGAAGTACTTTTTTCTTGTTTTATATGGTGTTTGATTGCTGTGAAATGACTAAGTAACACCATTGCCTTTCCTTAGAGCTCCCAAACCATTGTGGATTTCCTTCTGATCATTACAAACAGCAGTTATGAGATAGTATTTGTAAATAATTGTTGAGACATTACCTGAAAAAAACAAAAACAAAACACACACACACACACACACACACAAACACAACACAAAGAAACAACATTTGTGGTAAAAAATGTGTAATAAACGTAAAATATACAAATACGTATATTTAGATTATGTACCATTTCATTAATTCATTTCCAGTATTATGATGTACAATAAAATGACTGATAGCAGAACTGAGAGTGAATTCATGCAAATAAACTGGGTGCTGAGGTGACAGAACGTTGAGATCATATGTGTTGAGGTCACCTATAGATCAATTAAAAACACTGATTTTGGGGCAGCACGTGTGAAAATAGCAGTTAGTCAATTGGGGCATGCTTTTACCCAAAACAATTGAGAAGCAAACTTATAAGATACACAGTGACATCAGCATATTAGGTGACAAATGGTGAGAAGGTAAACATATAATGCAACATGTATCCCATCATTAATGCTTCTCCTGTACAGTTACATCCCAGTCCAGTTCAACTACATCATATAACAACTTGTACACGTTTTAAAAAGTGAATCAACATAATCACTAACATTGTATAGTGAAAGTGAAGAGTAAATATCATTTATGAGTAATTGCACTGATTTGTAGAAATGGGAGACAAACTGTGATGAAATTGATGAAAATGCCATGCAGCTCAGTCCGTATCGATGCACTTTTGGACCTGAGCCATTGCCAAAGTGTGTATCTTAGAGTCCATGGAAGCAGAAATGTCCTCTTTCAGTGATGTTAACTCAGATGTTATATCAGCTCGAAGGGATTCAATAGTACTGAGTTAACTTGGCCGGTGTTGGCCATCGTGTTAGCACCCTTAACATGTGTAGTAGGCATAGTGTGTAGTTGTAATGTACTCAAAAAAAAAGACGTAGTAGTAAAAAAAAATACTACCAGAATGATTATTTACTCTCAGCTGAACAAAATGAGTGATGTAGCTACAAAAGCACTGTTGTTTTATTGACTTATTGAACAATTGGCATGGAGCTGTAAAATCTTCCACTTACCCACCTATCATGCCACTGGAGGCCCACGTTTTGCTTTTTCAATTGGTTCTCATGTGGAATAACTAGAAATGTTTATATAATATTGGATGAAAAGCATTAATAACTGCTAAATGCCATGCTTTGGTGTAGATTCTTTCCTCTTCTTAACTTAACTAGATGACCCAACAAGATAGGAAGCTGACCGTGTTTGCTGCATTAGTCTCACATAGATTCTCCAAATACTCATCGTTCTTATTATTAAATGTGATATCATATTTTTGCTCTTTGCAATATTCTGTATTCAGTTGGTGCTCTGGCACTCCCCATGATCACTCCCTTTTGGATAACAAAGAACATGAGTAAAAAAAAAACAAAAAAGGCAGAATTTCTACTAAAATCCACTATGTATAAGATAACCTATACATAAAGTGCATGCATGCAACTTTCTAGCTTCATGTGGAAAGTGTGTTCCTCATTCACTGAATACATTTAGTGAGAGTAGACTCATAGGCACTGCAGTGTTTGATAGATTTGGCCATTTGTGTCTACATTGTGCTTGGGGGGAGGAATAGCCATCTGTACATGGGCGAAATTGGACATCTGCACTGTCCCTTCATATTTATGGATCCCATTTGTGAGACACATGGCACTTTCTCTGGCCAGGATCCAAGCTTTGGCACGAATTCTATCAATGCCAGAGGGACCAGCAGAACCTCTCTGATGTTGTCTACTCTTTAAGCCCCTCTTTTCTTCTTCCTCTCTCCAATTCCATCCCCCCTTGACTGCAAACACTGCCTCAGTAGCAGCTGTGCACACCTGACGCCCAATTTCATCGGAAAGGCCAGATTTTGGGCTAGGGGGGAACAATCAGTGGTTTTATAAGTGCACAGCTCACATTACACAGAAACGGCACACTAGTCTTGCTTTCCTTTCCATCCCCCCTCAATCTTGCTTGACATCTAAGGTCCCTCTACATCCCCCTCCCCTTTGCCCCCCCTCCCACACACACACACGCACACACACAATTTGGTAATGTTCCTGTTTGCTGCTTGGGTCAGTATTTATACCTTCAACAAGGGAACACAGAAGAAAGAAGCTGCATCACCAGCCTGCATTTTCTTTTTCAATTTTTATTGTCTTTGCAGAGAAAGACTCCTTAAGATCCCAACAAGGGTCAACCTCATCAGTGTTTCGACACATATACTTAGCATTGGGTTGCATATCCAGCAACTAATTTTTTATCATCAAAAATTAGTTTCTCCATCTAGTATTGTTATGACTGGATGGCACTGTATATTATATCTTAAAGTAGTCAAAACAAAGACAAAGTAATAAGAATGACATGGAGAATGAAAGCTAGGCACTTAAACTGGCTATCTATCACATTACTTTCTTCAGTCTTTGGTTATTTTTGCAATAGCAATGTTTGTTTCATATTTTCAGAGACTTCAAAACTCTGCACCCAGCATGTGTGTTTACTGTACAGAACCAGCTGAACTCCTTTTATTCATGCCTTTTAGCTACCGTCCATGCAGGGTGAATTCTAGTCCTTCTAGCTGCTGGGGGAATAAAGCCAAAGTAGAAATTCGGAAACGCTTGAAAATGAAAATATAAATGAATACTGTACAAATTATACAATGGAATCTGAATGAACTAGTGTAGCACTGTACAACCTACTGCCACCCAAGCTCAGAGTTGTGAGATAATCTAATTTTCTGTTTTGAGAGCAAACATAAATAACCCTATAAAGGGATTGCTGAAAGGTAAAAACTCATAATCTGTTAAGAACCTATGATTTTCCTGTAAAAAACTGTTTTGATGAAAAACCATTAGAGCTCCTCCTCTATGGAGCCGTAGGGAGTGTGAAATAAGACCACAGCCTCGGTGACAAGTTAGAGGTTACACTTCTACCCTGAGGGTCCACATTTTTGTAATGGATATATTAGGTATGTTTCTTCATAGAACAATGCAAATGCCATCATCTCCACGTCAGTGTGTATGGGAAATGTCTTTCTAGCACATATTATTGTCTTGAGGAATTTCAGGTCATCTGGTTACCTTTATTCTTTGGCTTAGGCTTAACTTCGACTCATTGTCACCTGTTACTTGTAAGTTGCACAAATGAAAAAAAAATATACAATATGTACAATAATATTATGTTGGCCTGTCTAAATAATCGCATTTTTCAAGTCACTGAGCTGGCTCACTTTTGTTGGCTCTAACATTTTTACCCAGTTTTTCATAATGATAGCAAAACAAAAAAACGAAAACAACAAAATGGTTGGGGGTGCTCCTCCTGAAGTCCACTGTCATCTCCACTGTTTAAAGCATGTTCAGCTCCAGGTTGTTATGGCTGCACCAGAGGGCCAGCTGATCAACCTTCCGTCTATATGCAGACTCATCACCACCCAAGATAAGGCCAGTGATGGTTGTGTTGTCCGCAAACTTCAGCAGGTTAACAGACAGGTCACCTGAGGTGCAGTCATTTGTGTAGGGGGAAGAGTAGAGGGGAGAGCACACATCCCTGGGGGGGTGCCAGTGCTGATTGTCCGGTTGCTGGATGTGATTTTCCCCAGCCTCACTAGTTGCCTCCTGTCTGTTAGGAAGTTTTTAATCCACTGACAGATGTGGGCTGGTACAGTCAGCCGGATAAGTTTGGAGTGGAGGATATCGGGGATGACAGTGTTTAACGCTGAGCTGAAGTCCACAAACAGGACCCTTGCATATGTCCCTGGGGAGTCGAGGTGTTGGAAGATGTAGTGCAAGCCTATGTTGACTACATCATCCACTGACCTGTTTGCTCAGTAGGCAAACTGCAGGGGTCAAGCAGGGGCCCTGTGATATACTTCAGGTGGGCCAACACCAGTCTGTCAATAGAGTTTATGACCACAGATGTTAGGGCAACAGGCCTGTAGTAATTTAATCTTGTGATACGGGTTTCTTGGGCACCGGGACGATAATGGAGCTCTTGCAGCAGGAGGGGACTTCACACAGCTCCAGTGATCTGCTGAACATCAGTGTGAAAATGGGGGCCAGCTGGTCAGCACAGATTTTAAGACAGGAGGGTAAACATGCCATCCAGGCCTGGTGCCTTTCTGGTCTTCTGTCTCTGGAAGAGCTGGCGCACATCCTCAACACATATCCTGAGTGTGGGTGGGCATTTGGTTGGGAGGGGAGAGTGGCTGGCAGGGTTGTGCCTAGAGAGGGTAAGTGGTGTGAAAGTTTGCTTTTCAAACCTGCAGTAAAACCCATTTAGGTTGTCAGCCAGTTGACATTTCCCTGCAGTGTGGGGGGATGGTCTCCTGTAGTTGGTAATGTCTTTCAAACAATACCAGACTGATGATGGGTCATTGACAGAAAGCCTGTTTGTCAACTTTTCAGAGCTCCACATTTTCGCCACTGATCTCCTTTGTGAGTGTATTTCTGGCTTTGTTATACTGGATCCTATCTCCACCCCTGTAGGCATCATCAATGGCCTGATGAAGCTGCCTGAGTTTAGCTGTGAACCAGGGTTTATTGTTGTTAAAGGTACAGAAAGTTTTGCTGGGCACACACATGTCCTCACAAAAGCTGATGTAAGATGTCACAGTGTCAATAAGTTCATCCAGGTCTGTAGCTGCAGCCTCAAAAACACTCTAGTCATTGCAGTCGAGGCAGGCCTGGAGCTCCAGTTTTGACTCATTGGTCCATTTCCTCACAGTTTTAACCACAGGCTTAGCAGATTAGAGTTTCTGCCTGTAGGTTGGGATAAGATGAATCAGACAGTGATCAGAGAGGCCCAGGGCTGCACAGGGGACAGAGTGATAGGCGTCCTTTATTATTGTGTTGCAATGATCCAGAGTGTTTTTGTCCCTGGTGGGACACTTAACATGCTGTCTGTATTTTGGCAGTTCGTGGCTGAGGTTTGCTCTGTTAAAATCCCCAAGGATAGTGAGAAGGGAGTCTGGATATTTGTGCTCCATGTTTGTAATTTGATCAGCCAGGTGTTTTAATGCCTCTTTAACTCAGGCCTGGGGTGGGATATAGACACCGACCAGAATAAATGATGAAGATTCCAGCAGCGAATAGAATGGTTTGCAGTCAATGAAAAAGGTCTGTAAGTGAGGGCTGGATGATTTCTTCAAAACTGTGATATTTCTACATCAACCTTCATTTATGTAGAAGCATATGCCCCCTACCTGTTTCTTCCTGATAGATAGCCCCGTTTCGCGGTCTGCATGGAGGAGTTGGAACTGCAGCAGATGAAGTATACTGTCTGTGATATGTCAATTTCAAGTCAAGTCAATTTTATTTGTGTAGCCCAATATCACAAATTACAAATTTGCCTCAGGGGGCTTTAAAGCAACACAACATCCTGTTCTTAGACCCTCGCATCAGATAAGGAACAACTCTAAAAAAACCTTTAACAGTATCAAGAATTTGCACCTTCCCTGACTGCTCACAAGATCACACTGTATTTGCATTTTCTAAAAAAAAAGAAAGATATTGACAAAAATGAACTGCATTTCTCAAGAGCCACAAACATTATGGCACAACTATAACAATGCACATTATCGCAAAGACTTCAGCATCTTCTGCTGACAGAAATACAATTTTGCTAAAAAGCTGAACTAAGTGATCCACACTCTTTGTAATGGACATTTTCTATCACTGCACTGTCGGCGCTGCCGGAGACTCTTGCTACGTGGGCATCTAAGTGGAGAGACATACAAATTAATCTACAGTGTGGGGGAAAAAACCCAACAGACATGATAAGTTACAAAATGCTCGCTAACACACAGTAGTTTTACACGTGGAACTGCCTAATCCCAGCAAACAATTGCTGCCAACTAGATGTTGATGGAGGTCTATGTTGCGTCTATGCTTAGACCATTTTGCTTAGCCCTCTAATAGCTCAAATCCGTCCTCTATGACATTAAAGTCCAACCAAAATTTGAAATCTCAACTTTGATGTAAGAAAAGATAAATCAAAGTGATACTGAAATTATGTGACTTTTTTTGTTTTTAAAAAGAAAGTAGAGCATAATTTTGAAGATACAGTGCATCCGTAAAGTATTCACACCCCTTCACTTCCCCCACATTTTGTTATGTTACAGCCTTGTTCTAAAATGGATTAAATTCTTTTTTTTCTCATCAATCTACACACAATACCCCATAATGACAAAGTGAAAAAGGTTTTGTAGAAATTTTTGCAAATTTATTAAAAATAAAAAACTGAAATATTGCATGTACATAAGTATTCACACCCTTTGCTATGACACTCAAAATTGAGCTCAGGTTCATCCTGTTTCCACTGATCATCCTTGAGATGTTTCTACATCTTGATTGGAGTCCACCTGTAGTAAATTCAATTGATTGGACATGATTTGGAAAGGCACACACCTGTCTATATAAGGTCCCACTGTTGACAGTGCATGTCAGAGCAGAAACCAAGCCATGAAGTCAAAGGAATTGTCTGTGGACCTCCGAGACAGGATTATATCGAGGCACAGATCTGGGGAAGGGTACAAAAAAATTTCTACAGCTTTGAAGGTCCCGAAGAGCACAGTGGTCTCCATCATTTGTAAATGGAAGAAGTTTGGATCCACCAGGACTCTTCCTAGAGCTGGCCGCCCAGCCAAACTGAGCAATCCGGGGAGAAGGGCCTTGGTCAGGGAGGTGACCAAGAACACGATGGTCACTCTGACAGAGCTCCAGCGTTCCTCTGTGGAGATGGGAGAACCTTCCAGAAGGACAAACATCTCTGCAGCACTCCACCAATCAGGCCTTTATGGTAGAGTGGCCAGACGGAAGCCTCTACTCAGTAAAAGGCACATGACAGCCCTCTTGGAGTTTGCCAGAAAGCACCTAAAGGACTCTCAGACCATGAGAAACAAGATTCTCTGGTCTGATGAAACCAAGATTGAACTCTTTGGCCTGAATGCCAAAGGTCACGTCTGGAGGAAACCAGGCACCTCTCATCACCTTGCTAATACCATCCCTACAGTGAAGAATGGTGGTGGCAGCATCGTGCTGTGGGGATGTTTTTCAGCGGCAGGAACTGGGAGACTAGTCAGGATCGAGGGAAAGATGACTGGAGCAAAGTACAGAGAGATCCTTGATGTAAACCTGCTCCAGAGTGCTCAGGACCTCAGACTGGGGCGAAGGTTTACCTTTCAACATGACAGCGACCCTAAGCACACAGCCAAGACAACGAAGGAGTGGCTTCGGGACAAGTCTGTGAATGTCCTTGAGTGGCCCAGCCAGAGCCCAGAATTGAACCCCATTGAACATCTCTGGAAAGACCTGAGAATAGCTGTCCCCATCTAACCTTACAGAGCTCGAGAGGATCTGTAGAGAAGAATGGGAGAAATACCCCAAATATAGGTGTGCCAAGCTTGTAGCTTCATACCCAAGAAGATTTGAGGCTGTAATCGCTGCCAAGGGTGCCTCAACCAAGTATTGAGTAAAGGGTGTGAATACTTATGTACATGCAATATTTCAGTTTTTTATTTCTAATAAATTTGCAAAAATTTCTACAAAACCTTTTTCACTTTGTCATTATGGGGTATTGTGTGTAGATTGATGAGAAAAAAAGGAATTTAATCCATTTTGGAATAAGGCTGTAACATAACACAATGTGGGGAAAGTGAAGGGGTGTGAATACTTTCCGGATGCACTGTATATGCTGAAAATGGCATCTAGACCTCAAGCCACTGAGCAGGCGTTCCCTTGATATCAATTGAGTGACAGTTGAAAAGCTTGTTGCTGGGAGACGCTCCGTCAACTTCCCTGGTCATACAGCTTGAACGATGTTACAAGGCAACAGGTAGCACAATTTTTACCTTCCAACACTTATTATCTGGCACTTAACCCTGTAAAGTGTCAGTCAAATTACCCCACTCAACATCTGTAACAACCGGTCATGAGATTTGCTGGTACGCTTGTGTACTGCTCAGACAGTGACGGCACACCAAAATTCACAGTTTCAATTCATGTTACGTTTTATGACGATATTAATCAATGATATTGTATAACAAGCACTGCAAAAATACTTGTGTAGTATTTGCATTTGTAGGGACATCTGCTGGTTTCACAGTAGCTGTGAACCAAAACCACTCTTTCTCACCCCAATTGATGAATGTGGCCAGCTTGAACTACAAACCCCAATTCCAATGAAGTTGGGACGTTGTGTAAAACGTAAATAAAAACATAATACAATGATTTGCAAATCCTTTTCGACCTATGTTCAATTGAATACGCTACAAAGACAAGATATTTAATGTTCAAACTAATAAACTTTATTGTTTTTTTGCAAATATTCACTCATTTTGAATTTGATGCCTTTAACGCGTTCCAAAGAAGCTGGGACAGGGGCATGTTCCCCACTGTGTTACATCACCTTTCCTTTTAACAACACTCAATAAGCGTTTGGGAACTGAGGACACTAATTGTTGAAGCTTTGTTGGTGAAATTCTTTCCCATTCTTGCTTGATGTACGACTTCAGTTGCTCAACAGTCCGGGGTCTCTATTGTTGTATTTTGCGCTTCATAATGCGCCACACATTTTCAATGGGAGACAGATCTGGACTGCAGGCAGGCCAGTCTAGTACCCACACTCTTTTACTACGAAGCCACGCTGTTGTAACACGTGCAGAATGTGGCTTGGCATTGTCTTGCTGAAATAAGCAGGGACGTCCCTGAAAAAGACGTCGCTTGGATGGCAGCATATGTTGCTCCAAAACCTGTATATACCTTTCAGCATTAATGCTGCCTTCACAGATGTGCAAGTTACCCATGACGCCATGGGCACTAACACACCCCCATACCATCACAGATGCTGGCTTTTGGACTTTGCGCTGATAACAATCTGGATGGTCCTTTTCCTCTTTAGCCCGGAGGACACGACGTCCATGATTTCCAAAAAACAATGTGAAATGTGGACTCGTCAGACCACCGCACACTTTTCCACTTTGCGTCAGTCCATCTCAGATGAGCTCGGGCCCAGACAAGCCGGCGGCATTTCTGGGTGGTGTTGATATCTGGCTTTGGCTTTGCATGGTAGAGTTTTAACTTGCACTTGTAGATGTAGCGACGAACTGTGTTAACTGACGGTTTTCCCAAGTGTTCCTGAGCCCACGTGGTAATATCCTTTACACAATGATGTCGGTTTTTAATGCAGTGCCGCCTGAGGGATTGAAGGTCACGGGCATTCAATGCTAATTTTCGGCCTTGCTGCTTACGTGCAGAGATTTAACTGGATTCTCTGAATCTTGTGATGATATTATGGACTGGAGATGATGAAATCCCTAAATTCCTTGCAATTTTATGTTGAGAAATGTTGTTCTTAAACTGTTGGACTATTTGCTCACGCAGTTGTTCACAAAGTGGTGAACCTCGCCCCATCCTTGCTTGTGAACGACTGAGCCTTTCGGGGATGCTCCTTTTATACCCAATCATGACACACACCTGTTTCCAGTTAACCTGTTCACCTGTGGAATGTTCCAAACAGGTGTTTTTTGAGCATTCCTCAACTTTCCCAGTCTTTTGTTGCCCCTGTCCCAGCTTCTTTGGAACGTGTTGCAGGCATCAAATTCAAAATGAGTGAATATTTGCAAAAAACAATAAAGTTTATCAGTTTGAACATTAAATATCTTGTCTTTGTAGTGTATTCAATTGAATATAGGTCAAAAAGGATTTGCAAATAATTGTATTCTGTTTTTATTCACGTTTTACACAACATCCCACTTTCATTGGAATTGGGGTTTGTAAGTTGCGATACTAATGTGACTAGTTGCCCAAAAAAGCCATTAATATTGGCCTCACTACACAACAATACAAATCGCTACCATGGTCATTGATCTGGACCATTAGATGCATGACGTTAGGCAGGGGCAGACTGGGAAAGAAAAATGTCCCGGAACTTTTTGACTAAGACTAGCCCACCCCCCAGCAATACACCACCACACACACAAACCGAGCCACATTTTATGTAAACAAGATTACTGAACAATATTTATAACAATAACTTTAGTAAAATAGATGTAAAACAGAGCAAGGGGAACATGTTTCTCTTATGAGGAGGCTGGCTAGAGGGAGCACATTTTGGCACAGTGGCACTGCAGCAAGGTGGCAAGAATCTCTGGAACCATTTGACCAGTAAAAGAAATAATACAGGAAGAAAAGTCTTGGTGAGAAGACTGCTGAGTAGTCAAGTCACAGAATAAAATTTAAATAAACACATTTCTACCTCCTTAAATTAGCAATTTCTGCAGCAGCCCACTTCTCTCAGTGATGCCATCTATAACCAGGTCACTGTCCAGGGCCATTAAAATGTCTCGTTCAGTAGCCATGAGCATAAAAGCCTCCTGGTGCTGTTGAGATGGAGTGCTCGTGAGCCTACTCTTGATGAATTTCAGAGTAGAGAAGCTCTTCTCGCAAGCTACCTGGGTTACTGACAGGGTAAGTAGGAACTTGTAAGCAAGGCCCAGGATGTGGTATGCGTCGGTCAATAGGTTGAACTGACTAAAAATACGGCAGCAACACACTGGACAGTCCTTGCAAGATGAACAGCTCTTGTTCGCCATCTCCACCTCATCTTCATTTCCTTCAGGTCCATGAGCCTCCATAGTCCTGATTGTATAGTCTTCAAATCCCTATTGTTTGAACCATGAGCTCACTTTGTAAATTGGCCACCATTCCTCTGCTATCAAATTTGATCAAACATTTACTTAGTTCTTGAATGGCTGTCTGTGGAAGGCCACTGTCACTGGATGTTTGCTGACTAACGTTTTTAGAGTCCAGAAGAGCCATTTCGGCATACAAAGTGCCATTGCTCAGAAATGCTATGCGATCTATAACTGCATCCAGAATTTGATTATGGACGGACACCAATCCTGTAGTCTGAACCAATAAAAGTCTCGTCTTGTGCCATCTCTCCAGGCATGGCTTTCTTCTTCGCCATTCAGAAAGTTCGCTGTAGCACGTCAACATTTTTTTTTAATGTCCTGCCCCATCCAGGCTGTGATTGGTCGGTTCACGAAACTGTCATAGAAACTGCTTGACTGGTATCCAAAAAAGCTGTCTTGTTTCCGCTGAAGCATCTTCATTTTGACATTTTCCACTTTCTCGTAAACATTTGTGATGCAGAGCATTGTTTCCTCCAGCTTTCTAACGAGTGTGTCAAAAATACACCCCACGTTGTGGAAAAAGCACAGATAAATCTCGGCAGCTCCATTTTTTCCTTCGTCCTCAAAAATCCTCTTCAGTGCCACAGGACAGGTCTCCCCAAGGGACCTGAAGTATGAGGTGAGAGCTGGCCAGCTCTGCAGGAGACAATCGACAGCTGTATGAAGAGACAGCCATTGCATGCAAACATGACGCAGAATTTCACACCACTCAATGTCAACATCAATACCCACTGACAGCTGATCACAGGCATGCTTGCAGGTGTTATGAGCTATGTGAGCCGAGCAGTTCGCTTTCAGAATGTGGCTGTTGGCACTGCTCAGTAACTGGTATATGGAGTGGTGTTTTCCAAAGTTGACATTGGCATTATCTGCTGCATAGGCTGTGATGTGTTTAATATCCAGTTCATACTTTTCCAGACAGCTCATCAGAGCTTGATGTACGTATATCTGCAGTTTCATTACTGTCTTCATAAAAGTCAAGTAACTTGCTGCACTCTATCAGACACAGAAAAATATCTCACACACACTGGAAACATTTTTCTATTTCCCTTGTTTGAGGCATCGGTGGTAACTGAGTAAAACACCGGCTCACCTTCAGTCGGGCATAGATCATCCAGGATATCACAATCTTTGGTCCTAAAACATTCATCGTGATCATCTCAGCTTCGTTCTTCCCAATTGCATCTTCTTCACAACATTTGAGTCATGAAACAACGCACCGTTGAGCTTAAAGAGACAGTCCGTGCTTTTGTAGCTGAGTCCATGTTTAACAGTATGGTACACGTACAAGATTTCACTTCCCACAATTTTGTCATTTTTCCACAGTAGACGCCACGAAGAATGCATCGATATTGCTTGCGCCTTTCGCTAGTGTGGCCTTCTTGCGCATTTCTGTGGAAGCATGCTGAGTCGGGTCACTCTCACCTCCATGGCCAACTGAAAATGCCCTGCGACATAGTAAAGTACAGAAGGCTTTCGTTGAATCACCGCTAACGGGTTTAACCCATTGACAACAAGCTGGACGAACTTCATTGCCACATAAGCTCTCAAAGGGACATGAAGGACTGCTGTGTGTTCTGCTGTACAGACACTTGGCTGGGCCCTAATACACCCGGTAGGGCTATACAACCAGAGGGTTTTTCTGTGCACCATTCCATGATGACTACTGGCAAGGTAAACAGAGGTAGTGTATGCTTCTTTGTTAAAAAAAATCACGGGGCACTGATGTGAAAGCAGTCTCCCAGTCTTTTTCGCCAGTGTTGGAACAACTACTAATAAGGTGCAGACCATTCTATCTCTCAAGGAAATTCCCCTGCGTGTTGTTAACTGCTATCTAAATACAGCCGCATGCTACTGCCGCAGTGGCACTGGACAAACTGTATGGAGCCATTAGCAGGCAGGAGAACATGCATCCTGAGGTCATTTCAATTGTGGTGGGGGACTTAAACCACTGTAAACTGAAATCTGTGCTACCAAAATTTTACCATGTCATCTCCCAACTAGAGGCAATAAGACTCTCGACCACTGTAACTCCACAGTCAGGGCAGTTTACAGGTCTATCCCACGACCTCACTTTGGGAAATCCGATCACCTATCAGTGCTCTTGCTTGCTGCCTAGAGAGGAAAAAGTGAAGTGTGTGCAGCCCACTGTGAGGACAGTACAGTGCTGGATTACAGAACATGAATCCAGACTTCAGGGGTGATTTGAATCAACAGTCTGGTCAATCTTAAAGGATTCAGCCTCAAATTTGGATAAGTATGCTGAATCTGTCACTGGCTATGTTAGATTCTGTGTAACTATATCCCAGTATGGTCTATTCACTCCTATCCCAACCAGAAGTCCTGGATTAACAGCGACATTTGCCTGAGGTTGGGGGAGTGTACCACTGCTTTTAAATAGGGAGACAAGGAATGCTACAAATTTTTTTTTAAAAAAGAATCCAGGTATGACTGAAGGAGAGCCATCAAAACCAATAAAAGACAATATAGGGGGACAGTGGAAAATTACTACAGTGGCTGTGACTCGCGGCACATGTGGAGGGGCTGCAGGCAATTATGGACAATGAATCTAAACCCAGTGTGGCTATTAACACCTCTGCCTCTCTCCCGGATGACCTGAACAACTTTTATACCCACTTTGAAGCTCACAAAGTTGGATCCAGTGACAGCAGCACAGTGCGCACTAAAGCTGCTGGCCCAGGTGGCATCCATTCCTGTGTCCTGAAGGCATGTCCTCAGCTACTATCCAAAGGAGTTGAATCAAGTGCAACTGGACTTGGTATATATCCGTGAAGACGTTTTGCCTCTCATCCAAGAGGCTTCCTCAGTTCGTGCCTTTCTGACTAGACCAGGCTAGTCTGACTGGCTGGTGATGAGACTCGGAATTTATCCTCTTTGGAGTCGTTGTCAGAGCTATTGATGTCCATGGCTCTTTGTATTCTGATGTTTACCAACGCCCGTCGCTAACAGAGCCATAGAAAAATCAGAGATAATCACATTCCTATTTCCATCAATGGGTCATCTGTTGAAATTGTGGACAGTTTGAGATTTCCCGGTTAACACATCACAAATACCATCACACGGTCTCTAAACAACAATTGCATCCTGAAGAAGGCACAGCAGAGACTGTATTTTCTGGGGTGTCCCAATAGTTTTGGTATGAGTAGCAACACTGTATGAACTTTTGTCTCAGTACCATGGAGAGTGTGTTGACAGGCTGTATCACTGTGTGGTTTGGCAACCTGTCTGCTCAGGGCTGCAGACTGATTCAAAGGACTGTAAAGACAGCAGCAAAAATCAATGGCATAGAACTGCCACAACTTTATAATATTCACACCACTCGCTACAAAATGAAAGCCCAAGACATCATTAAGGACAACAGTCACCCTGCCCCTGTTCTGTTCTCACTCCTACCATCTGAAAAATGTTACTGGAGCATCAAATGACAGACCACCCGTCTCAGTAACACTTTCTTTCCACAGGCAGTCAGGTTGCTGAACAGCTGACGCACCCATATGCACCTTAAATTGTTGTTTTATTGCGGACTGTATATTGTGTATATAATGTATGAATCCATTGTGTCTGTTTGGTTTTTGGGATGGTGTGTCTATGTGTCCTTTGTCTTTGTCTCCCTTGTGTTAAGGCAGAGAGAGGCAGAGCACAAGAATATCATGGTATTGTAAAAACACACGGCAGTAAAGTTTAACTTGAACTAAAAATTTACCAACTAGTCTCTTTTCAAATGGCAGTAGGTCCATGTCTTCGAGAATTTTGATATCAAGTATGCTCTTTTGACCTAAGTTTAAAGTTAAATTTCTTACTTGGTTCATATTATTTATTGCCAATCATCAAAAATGGTTCTAGGGAGGAGCAAGTCCTATTTGGATGGTAGTCATCTACTCATATATTTCCGTAATGTGTGTGTGTGTGTGTGGTGTTAGTGTGTGTGTGTGTGTTAGTTAGTGTAGATAGCGGGACCGAAAACTAAAGCACTTATGATCCTAATTCTTTTTGGAGGTGGTAGGTATTGTCTCAGAGAGTAAGGGAAAAATCCCAGAAAATTAAAATTATGCATAATTATGCATAAATATGAAAAATATGCATTTTTCTAAAAAAAATGGCTAAAACCACTTTTCTCGGCATTTCAGATGATTCTGAGCATCTTTGATTTTTTTCACCTATATATAAAAAAAAATTTCTGGGACTTGGAAATGTTTTGGCATTATGCAAAATATGCAATTTTGCAAAAATGCACTTATGATCCTAATTTTTTTTGGAGGTGGTAGGTATTGTTCCAGAGAGGACCAGAAAAATAGCAGAAAATTAAAATATAATTATGCATAATTATGCATTTTCTAAAAATGGCTAAAAACCACTTTTCTCGGCATTTCAGATGATTCTGAGCATTTGGGGGGAGGGAGTTGGAGTGGGGGGGTAAACCACTTTTCTTGGCATTTCAGATGATTCTGAGCATTTGGGGGGAGGGAGTTGGAGTGGGGGGGGGTTTAGGGGCAGGGGGAAGGCGGTTAGCTGGCAGGATGAAGAGGAGGGAGATTTAGACGGGTGGATAACCAAACCGCTACATTGTTGCGGGGTTCTTCTAGTAATAAATAAAACGATGTGAGAGCCCAGTCAGTATGCTTAAATTACTAAAATCAAACCAATTAAAGATATTGCTCCTGATTTCTATATAATTTAAGCATTTATTTATATTGTGATTTATACAAACATCTGTTCGTAGCAGTCAGCAGCTACATGGCATTTTTATGAATTATGTCTCTCAACAGCCAGCTTATTTACACTAAAAAGTAAACATTTGACCATAACATGATCACGAGTTGGTAGTGTAACAGCAATATATATAGGGAAGTCTGTCTTAAAACATATTCATAAACATTTAAAAAAGTTTGTATAGTGTAGGCTAGTAAAGAGGGAAGATACCTTTGCTATTGCAATGATTTCTGCCATGATGTTTTCCAGTAAGCAAAATACAGTTGTTCTTTTATCTATCTATCTATCTATCTATCTATCTATCTATCTATCTATCTATCTATCTATCTATCTATCTATCTATCTATCTATCTATCTATCTATCTATCTATCTATCTATCTATCTATCTATCTATCTATCTATCTATCTATCTATTTACCTATATCTATCTATTTATCTATATAAAAATAATGTGTGTGTGTGTGTGTATATATATATATATATATATATATGCTGCTACTCATTAGCATTAGCAGCTGATGAGTGCGCGACGCACGAAACAGACCTTTACTGCTATGTATTAAAACTTCTTTTCTTGCATCTGTATTGATATTCCGCTTCTAATTAGTTGAGCACTTATAACAACACCATGGACGGTTTCGGGGAAAAAAAACAATATAATATCTTCTATATATTTTCTTTTATATACCTGAGACATTTGTTTTCATAGAATTTGTGTTCAAGCTGTAGAGATGATGCCAGGCCCTGGACTCATAGGGGGTTTAAGCTTTACGAAGTGGGGGTTGAAGGGATTAGTGTCATGTCTGAATTGCCCCATATGGCTATAGATACCAGTATAGAACAGCATTATTGTGGCGGGCCCTCTCCCAGGTCTCATTTAATAATTGATAGCTCCTGAGGTGCTTCTCAGTCACCAGCTGCTTATTTCCATTTCTCAAACCCTTGTATGTCAATTAGCTAATTAAATGTTTGTTTTCAAGATAGAGTCATTACCCCCCAAGATGCTAAGACACCTCAAGCGTGTGCAACTGGTTAATTAAAGCTAGATATAAAAATAAAAAAAAGTATGGTCTGTTTAGAAAGCTGATGGTGCACATCCCCCTGTAGAATTGGAGAAGTCATGGCACCGTGGGTTCCTCCACCTCCAGCCAGCTTGGCATCTGCTACCCCAGCAGAGACCAGGAAAAGTGGTATCGACATGCCCAGGCAAAAGCATCAATACTCATCTTAAGCAGAATGACTCCTCAGCCAATGGCAAACAATGAAATAGAGAGGCCAATGTGTGACTTGCATGGACTGTATACCCCCTATCTACCCCTTATATACCCCCTATTTACCCCCTATATAACAATAATCCATCCATTCATTCCATGCTATTCATGTCATAGCCATTACTGTTTTCCGTATTAACTCGTAATGTTTTACTAGATTGTTTAACACCATCTTGGAGAGTGAGAGGATGTCTGAGGAGTGGCGAAGAGGCATACTGGTACTGAGTTTCAAGAACAAGGGTGATGTGCAGAACTGTAGTAGCTACAGCGGTATAAAGTTGATCAGCCACAGCATGAAGATATGGGAAAGAGTAATAGAAGCTAGGTTAAGAGGAGAGGTGGTGATCAGCGAGCAGCAATATGGTTTAATGCCAGGAAAGAGCACCACAGATGTGATGTTTGCTTTGAGAATGTTGATGGAGAAGTATAGAGGAGGCCAGAAAGAGTTAAAACATGCAAACACCAAGGCAGAATTGACACATCCCTGATGGACAACAAAAACACAACAGGACAGAGTGGAGAATTACACATCGCCCCTTGAAGTTTAAAAAATATATATATATTGTTACTGTTGTATTTAGTTCACAGTTTTCTTCTTTCTAATAGGATAAAATGCAAAAATGATGATCCTAAAAGAACAAAAGCAAAACCTAAATTCGTGTGGCTTGAAACAGTTAAGAAAAAAACCTGGTAAAAAAAACCCAGAACAATAACAAAACAAAACAAAAATTTCATGTGACTTGAAACAATATAAAACACTGAGGTTCAAAAAAGGTATTATATGGGGAAATTATCTCAGTAGGGCACATTATTGGCTATGTGTTGCTTTGACTTTTTTGGGGGGGGGGGTGCCTGGCTTGGCCACATCTCAATAGGCTCTGATTAGCATTACAAATGCTGGAATGCAAAACGAAATGACAGGACTTCATACAGACACACCCACTCTGCCACTCTATGTTTTGTTTTCCTGTCATTTGCATGTTTCTTGCAAGGCTTTCATGTTTGCTAGTTTGTCTGAAAAAATGGGTCGAAAGAGAATCAGAATCAGAACACTTTATTCATCCCCGAGGGGAAATTGGGTTCTATTACAGACACTCATGCTAAAAACTAACAGGATACAAGATAACAAGAAAATAGAAACAAGATAAACAGAAACAAACAAATGGAAATAAAAGATAAAATAAGAAATAGAAATAAGAACAAAATATATCAACAAGCATGGTGCACGTAACACCCTATCTATACTGCACTACCGCAGCACAGCAAAGAAGGGCCCCCAGTTGTATTGGTCTCCATGCCACTGGATCCTGGCCTTTCTATGCCAAGGACTGTGGGGAGGCTGCCTTTGCACCAGCCTCCCCACATTAAAAGATTCCAGGCACAGGCGTCCTCCCGAAAGAGAATCAGACCGTTAACATCAAAAAATGCCACATAGACCCTAAGAACTGGGAGGACACAGCAACCAACAGGGCGACCTGGAGAAAACTTGTCCGGGAAGGAGCTGCACTATATAATAACGATCTCCGCTGTGCTGCAGAAGACAAGCGCAGACTCAGAAAGGAGGGAGTTCCCACCAAAAAGGCCCAAACCAATCCCACTACTACCACCACCCACCCCTGCCCACACTGCACCAAAATATGCGGCTCCACAATCGGCCTCTTCACCCACCTGAAGACCCACAAGGACCAAGAAGGAGGACAGTCATACTCGACCCCGAGTGACCACCGATGATGATGATGATGACGATGATCATGACCGCAGCACACAACAAACAGCAACTCTAAAATTTGCGCTCTAAAATTTGGAAAAACCATTAAATGCAAAACTTGAAATCCGTATTTGAATTGCAATGGGAACTAAGTGCAGGTGATCCAGATTTGTAATTACAATTTGGCCATCAAAACCGATTCAAGGTGTGTCTTTATATGTCCACTGCATAACTACATTGAACGTTGTTGTGTATTTTGCCCTTAATCGTATAGTTGTTCTTTCATGCATTGAAAAAAAAAATCCTACGTGTGGTGGTTCTGTTAGTATTAGCATTAGCATCCATTAGCATTAGCCAGGGCCGATCTCATCCGATCTCGAAAGCTAAGCAGGGCCGGACACTTTAGTCGATTTGTTAACGTAGTCGCCCGTGGTGCGGGAAACCCGGGTTCGCGTCCTGGCTGCGGCGGTTCCCGGCAGCCCCCAAAAGCTGCATTGGTATGAGAAGTGGGATGGTGAGGCCATCAGAAGTAGAGGGATAGAGAAAACAGCACAGGTCTCAAAACATATATATATAATGTGTGTGTGTGTGTGTGTGTATATATATATATATATATATATATATATATATAATGTAACGATCACAGATGAATAGGCTCGGTAGCCCTTAGCTAACGGGTCAGACCCTTTAGTCGAGCGGTTAGCGATGTCGCCCGCGGTGCGGGAGATACGGGTTCGCGTCCCGGCTGTGGCGGTTCCCAGACTGCCCCCCTGAATTCACTGCATTGGTGTCAGAAGTGGGATGTGCGCGGACGCACTTCCCGAAGGAGGGGAGGGTAGGGTAACGTGCATGGATAAGTAGATACGTTAGCCCTTGGCTAACGGGTTGGACCCTTTAGTCGAGTGGATAACGTTGTCGCTTGCGGTCCGGGAGCCCCAGGTTCGCATCCTGGCTGTGGCGATTCGCGGGGACTAAAGGGTCAGACCCGTCAGCTAGCGGCCAACGTGCCTACTTATCCATGGACGTTACAATATCGATCACGGAGAAGTAGACACGTTGGCCCTTGGTTAACAGGTTGGACCCTTTAGTCGAGCGGTTAGCGATGTCTTTCGCGGTGCGGGAGATACGGGTTCGCGTCCCGGCTGCGGCAGTTCCTGTGGTTGCCCCCCGATTCGCTACAATATAGATAGATAGATAGATAGATATGTAGATTACCGCAGCACCTGACATAGAAACGAAAGACTGCTTGGGAAGTTATTGATTTACTTGGACCGGCTACTTCAACATAATCCTGACCTGACCAACCTTCGTCACAACAATCACATGTAGTCAGTATTGTGATAGGACAAGTGCACCATGTATTGTGCCCACACGGGTGTGTAGTTATAGTAGAGCAACAAGAACCCTCAAACCACTGTGTGCTGCCCCCTACCACTTCTGTGTCATGTACTCCTTGTCACAAAAGTACTGTTTCACTTCTTCCTACAAACTACACGACAAGGGTGAGAACACAAGTGTCATTCTGAGAGTTCCCACTCCCGGCAGCCCTCCACAGCATGGGAGTACCAACCTCAGTCCTACCCCCAACACCCACCCTCGCCTGTGTCCGCCCTCATTCATCAAACCAGTAGGATGCCCCCATCCCCTTAATGGAGAAGCTAGTCATAACTATAATGTCTTCTCCGGGTCTTTGCTCATCATACCCACCTCATTATAACACATTACCAACACACTGACATAATGCCGTGTGCTGAGAGCGGGAGTCCCTCCATGTGGAGACGGAGATAATGTGTGGCGATAATGTGTGGAGATGGAGATAATGTGTGGAGATGGAGATAGTGTGTGGAGAGGGAGATAAATGTGTGGAGATGAAGATAAATGTGTGGAGATGAAGATAAATGTGTGGCGATGGAGATAAATGTGTGGAGATGAATATAAATGTGTGGAGATGAAGATAAATGTGTGGAGATGGAGATAAATGTGTGGCGATGAAGATAAATGTGTGGAGATGAAGATAAATGTGTGGAGATGGGATAAATGTGTGGAGATGGGATAAATGTGTGGAGATGGAGATACATGGAAAGTGGGATGTGAGCATTCAGTGCTATGACATATCACTGTGCAGCTGGTCACTGACCTCTGGAAACAGTCATTGTGTTTGACTTTGTCTGTCCTGCTGCTAGAGGTCAGCTTGTTGGAGCAAAAAGGTTGTATTTATTTCTTCCAGCAGATGTGCTTGTGTTTCCACATGAAATACAGGGAGTGTTTGTTGTGAAAACATGTGTAGTCATCAGGGATTTCTCCGGCTGCATTGTGAGGCTGCTAAGAAGATTGAAGGGTCTTCTGCCACTTGAACCCTTGACTTTCACTGGTTGACTGAATACATACCTTGGCTTTAGGTCTATATTTGGTTGAAAGCTTCAGACTGCACTCATCCAGTGCCAACTGCAACACTCATCAGTGCTTTTTTTCTTCCATCCAACACCCACTGTTGTTTCCCTCCATCCACCGTTATCTTCCAGTGTGACCTACACCCACAGTCCCACAAAAGTGAAACAAACATAAGTGATTTACGAGACAACATCCAGCTTACCTTTTTTTATGATACTCACATTTTAAATTCACTTTTCTTTTTAATTCACATTTTAAAAACTTACTTTTTTATGATTTTATTTCATTTTAAATTTACTTTTTTTAAAGTCACATTTAAAAAACTTACTTTTTTATGATTCTCACATTTTAGGCAAGTGAGAGAAACTTTAGAGAGACACTTTAATGTCATTGTAGGCAATACAATGAAATTGTGTTTGGTAACTCAGACAGCAGCAGCAAAATAAAAACAATAAGTAAAAAAGATAAACAAACAATATAAATATAACGAGGGAGCATCCTCTATCTCTGTACAATAAATAAGGCACTTGGATGAGGCAGGTAAACAATGACAGTGCAGACAGTGCAATGGAAGAGGGTACTGCGCAAGTTAAATACGTTGTTAAAAAACAATATAAAATCATGTGGGCATAGAAGTAGCGTCCTCTATCTGTATATAATGATGCATAAAAGGTGCCATCTTGATGACGTTAAGCTCACCACACAAGAGCTTGAGGTGGAGAGGGAGGAATCATTGAGCCAATTAAACAGGGGGGGTGGTTAGGTGGCCAGATGGAGAGAGCCACGTTGGGAATTTTGCCAGGACACCGGGGAACCCCTACTCTTTGTGATAAGTGCCATGGGATCTTTAATGCCCACAGTGAGTCAGGACCTCGGTTTAACGTCTCATCTGAAGGACGGCGTCTCCTACACCACAGTGTCCCCGTCACTGCGCTGGGGCACTGGGATTTGATATTTGTTGTTTTTATTAGGACCAGAGGGAAGATTGTACGCTACTGGCCCACCAACACCACTTCTGTCAGCAGCTCAGTTTTCCCGGGAGGTCTCCCATCCAAGTACTAGCCAAGCCCACACCGGCTTAGCTTCCATTATTCGGCAGAGCCAGGGTACATGTTGGCATGGCTGCCACAAGTTAAATTACTGCATCCGAATTGCCTACTACCTGCAGTAAGAAGGCCAATGGCGATAACCTTCACACTGATGCTACGTAAAATTCCTGTTTGACGAGAATGATAGATAAGTACATAGACAACTTTATTAATCCCCAAAGAGGAAATTCCTTTGCCACCGGACAGGCAAAACACAGCATAAAAATGACACTTGCTAGAACCCTCTAATGAAAAACACATGAGTTTCTTCATGACATCAAATTATCTCAGCTTTCTAAATAAGAATAATCTGGACTGAGATTTTGTTCTGACATTAGTGTTCTTCTTTCAGTTCAGTTAGCTATCAAAGTGGGCACCACCGGACACACTAAAACTGGATAACCTTCAAACATGACTGGGGAAACTTCCTTTTTTCCTAAAGTCAATAACCATCTCGTTGGTCTTATTAATATTCAAGTTTAAGAAATTAGAACCACACCAGCTGACAAAGGAGTCCACTTCTCTGTAATAGACCACATCATCATCTTCATGACTTATTAGACCAACCAGAGCAGTCGTCAGAAAATGTTTGGAGGTGACCAGACACCTCTGTGAACCGAGAGATAAAGGTAGATAAAACGTTGTTCCTTGTGGTGTTCCAGTTTTATTTAAAATAATATGATAGACTTTGTTTTTTAACTCTTAACATATTGAGGTCTAGAAAGGTGATAGTTCATGATCCAGAATATGGTGGTGTTATGCAAATTAAAGGTAATTAATTTTTTGTGCTAAAAGATGTGGTTGTGATGTGTTAAAAGCACTGGAAAATAAAAAAGATCTTAGTAGCTCTGGACTTGGCACTGCACTTCTCTGCATACATTCTCTCATAGAGATCTGGAGTTTACAGTCTGGTTAATTAGGATTTAGAGGTCTGGAGTTTACAGTCTGGTTAATTAGGATGTAGAGGTCTGGAGTTTACAGTCTGGTTAATTGGGATGTAGAGGTCTGGAGTTTACAGTCTGGTTAATTAGGACATAGAGGTCTGGAGTTTACAGTCTGGTTAATTAGGACATATAGGTCTAGAGTTTCAGTTATATGGTTTGTAATATGGTTTGGAGACAGTGGCACTGACGAAAAGACAGGAAGCGGAGCTGGAGGTGGCAGAGTTGAAGATGCTAAAATTTTCACTGGGAGTGATGAAGAAGGACAGGATTAGGAACGATTATATAAGAGGGACCGCTCAGGTTGGACAGTTTGTAGACAAAGCAAGAGAGGCAAGATTGAGATGGTTTGGACATGTGTGGAGGAGAGATGCTGGGTATATTGGGAGAAGGATACTGAATATGGAGCTGCCAGGGAAGAGGAAAAGAGGAAGGCCAAAGAGGAGGTTTATGGATGTTGTGAGGGAAGACATGCAGGTGTCTGGTGTGACAGAGGAAGACGCAGAAGACAGGAAGAAATGGAAACAGATGATCCGCTGTGGCGACCCCTAACAGACGCAGCCGAAAGTAGTAGTAGGTCTAGAGTTTACAGTCTGGTTAATTAGGATGTAGAGGTCTGGAGTTTACAGTCTGGTTAATTAGGATGTAGAGGTCTGGAGTTTACAGTCTGGTTAATTAGGACATAGAGGTCTGGAGTTTACAGTGTGGTTAACTGGGATGTAGAGATCTGGAGTTTACAGTCTGGTTAATTAGGACATAAAGGTCTGGAGTTTACAGTCTGGTTAATTTGGATGTAGAGGACTAGAGTTTACAGTCTTGTTAATTAGGACATATAGGTCTGGAGTTTACAGTCTGGTTAATTATGGCATATAGGTCTGGATTTTACAGTCTGGTTAATTAGGACATAGCTTAGTGTAAACATTTATTTGGGAAGGGACAATGTACATAATCAACATTGTAAATGTACCCAAGTTAGCTAAGAGGCTAGTTTCCATCAGCAGT
Organism: Lampris incognitus; assembly: GCF_029633865.1. NCBI lineage: Eukaryota > Metazoa > Chordata > Actinopteri > Lampriformes > Lampridae > Lampris > Lampris incognitus. Next base: position 54,547,653 of record NC_079218.1, on the reverse strand, counting down.
CCGTTTGCCTGATGTTTTAAGCATTCTAGGATAATAAAATAGAAAAAAAACATACAACATAGTTAATATACAATACAAGGACAACAAGCACAAACAAGCAAGAAAATATATACAGATTATACAACTAAAGTAGGAAAAGATAATACAAATAATATAGACAATAATATATAAAAGCAGACATACAACACAGCTTATGTACAATACAGTTAAACAACATGTTAAAGCTGTATGCGAATAGCATCAATGTTGATATTATTGTTACCTAATAAGTCATGTCTTGACATTACACTAAAATGAATAATAGGATGGGGACTCTAATTGATTGGGGTAGAGGGTTCCATTGATATGATGCTCTAAAGGAGAAGATGCCCTGATTAAATGCAGTTCTCCTGAGTGGGATTGTGCAGCCCCCTCTAGCAGCACCTCTAGTGTCATGCCCCGCCTGGATAGTTAAGTTATCTTTTTGTTTCTCCCGGTGTTCTTTGTCTTGTACTTCCTGTTTTATTTTGATACTCACCTCTTGTCTCGTTTCAGGTCCTTTACTTCCTGCCCTCATGTGTCTCCCTCCTGTGTGATTACCTGTCCTGCCCTAATGTGTTGCACCTGTGTCTCATTGTCTCCCCTCTTCCAGAGTATATAGTCTTAGTGTTCCCTTCCTTCTGTGCCACTTCGTCTTGTTCCTTGTGACAGCGTTCCAGCATTTTTTCCTTGTGTGAGTTTCTTAAGCCCTATAGTTTCCTGACCTGTTTTTTGCCTTTTTGACCTTGCCTTTCGCCTGTCGATTTGGACACTGTTGCCTTGTTATCTGATCACCTGTGTACCGACTTCATTCTTATTTAAAGGATTGATTTTTGTGAACTGAGACTGAGTCTGCGTTTTGAGTCCAAGCCTGTGGTTCAGCACTGACACTAGTAGCTCTGTTTGTGGTAGATTTGAAGTTGATGAAGCTGGACAGAGGAGGAGGCGCTAAACCATACATGATCTTATAAACTAGGCAGACATTTTTGTATTTGGTGAGGTTTTCCCAACTAAGTAGATTATACTTTTTTAGAATATGGCAATGATGAAAACTGAATGGCTTCCTGTCTAAGGTTTTGAGTGCTTGTTTGTATAATGATTCCAGTGGTTCTAATGTTGTAGTGTGTTAGACCAGCTTATCAGACAATAGGTAATGTAGGAAACAACCATTGAGTGGAAGTATATCTTTGCTGCCTAAGTTGATAAGAAGTCTGATAAACCTGAAATTTGTCAAATTAAACTTTATTGCAGACCCTTTTCATGTGGGTTTTGAAGTTGAGGTTTGAATATATGTGTACTCCTAAGTATTTGTATTCTGAGACAACTTGTAGTCTCTCTCCCTGGATGAGAATATCTTGGTGTACATTTATACTATTGCCTTTTGAGAAAAACATGCAAACTGTTTTTGACACACATTAAGCCAGGATGTGACCTTCAACATAACATTTTTAACTTGATTGCTACCTCTTCTGTAGTTTAACATGAGAAAAAATAACTGTCATCAACATTTGTCACCTTTTCCACACAGAGAAGGTAGATCATTAATGTACACACTTGAGTAGGATTGGACCCAGTACAGAGCCATGTGGGACACCAGTTAATGGATCTAGAGAATTAGATGTATAATTATCAATTTTGACAAGCTGGGGGTAAGATGAGAGGTACGTTCTGATAAGGTTGGCAAATTCTGTAGAGATATTGAAATTGAGTAGCTTATGCAGTAGGATGTTATGATTAAGGTTATCGAGGTCTGGAGTTTGCAGTCTGGTTAATTATGACAGAGGTCTGGAGTATACAGTCTGGTTAATTAGGATGCAGCAGTCTGGAGTTTACAGTGTGGTTCATTATGACGTAGAGGTCTGGAGTTTATAGTCTGGTTAATTAGGATGTAGAGGTCTGGAGTTTACAGTCTGGTTAATTAGGACATGGGGATCACAGATCAAGCCATTGTGCATTTTTGTAACTTTAGTGATGCACATGGGTCATCTCTAACACATTGTAGAGGCTGCAGTTTGGACTTCTCTTAGCACTACCATAATAACTAATAGAAGGAATACTGACTGCTTGACTGACACCCCTGGCACAATAGATTTAGGTCATTGTCACTTAGAAACACTCTTTCTACTGCCTGACAGTATTTAAGATAAATACGTGTATCAAACAGAAATCTCAGCTCGTTGCACAAAGATGTTAACCAGATGTTAGCGTGAAGCCATATTTGCTTGGATGATAGGTAATTCAACCGAGTGGCTGTCCCAGTAGTCAATCTAAGAGAAATATTAACTATCCACACTTTATCACTGCAAGATTTTAATGGTCAATCTGTCATTCTCATTGACATCCTGAAGAAGATCCACTCAGATCAAAAGCTGGACCACTGAACTGAAAATGAGAAATTTTGTGAAAGCTGTCTCCTTTAGATTTCAGAATGTTGCAGTTTTGACATCTTGCACCTTCATTCAGTTTTTGTTTGTTGGTGGTTGTTTTTTGTTTTTTTTGTATGCTGCACAGCCCCTCTATCAAGAAAAGGACCTTTATTTTAACAGTCCTAATTTTTCATTTCTCTTAATTGTAGTGGTACAACACCATTTAAATGTAACCTCAACTGCCACTGCCACTGCCGACCTATAATCCACGAGCGCCGTGGCTTATCCCAAACCTTATTAAAAGAATCCTGCATAATAAAAGATTACAGATTAGACTGAGTTTAAGGTCTCCCGTGAACCAGGGGAGGTAGGAGATTACACAGGGAGGAGCAGGAGGAGGGAGGAGGAGGTAGGCTGGACTGACCCCCTCCCCCTCGTTAACGCAGCACTGCACCTGTGATCACTCTGCTATTCTCTTTGAGTGCATTACGGTGTGTGTGTGTGTGTGTGTGTGTGTGAGAGATGGGGGGGGGGGGTCATACACCAGAGAAATACTGCCAGTTTGATCCCAGTGTCTCGGGTGGGGCATGCCCATTGACAGCTCCTCTGATGTCTGCTAGATGGTGTGGTGGATGGTGTGGTGGATGAAAGCACAGTGAAGCACAGACGGGCCTTTGTTGTCAGACAGGGGCTGCTTAAACACCAGAGAGACAAATGCCAACACGTGGAGACAAAAACACTAACACAAAAAGCATGCAAGTACTAAGTGAATCTTCAAGCTAAAATCTTCCATTTTTCTCTTTCTAATGTCTTTCTTTGTGTATATTTCTTTGAAGACTGATTGTGTGTGTGTGTGTGTGTGTGTGTGGGGGGGGGGGGGGGTGTATTGGAGCACTACGTCTTTGCAGTTTTGCAGTCAAGACCCATAGATGTTCTGACGGGGCAACTGTCTCCAATCTGCTGCCCAGTTAAAACGGCTTGCCAGTAAATTAACGTGATGGCCACAAGTGTGAGATAAGTACGACCTCCGACAGAATCCACCACGTGTAAGGGGTCATGGTGCTGTCACCAGACCACAGACAGCGAACATCTCCTGTTGATGGGGGTAAAATCTGAATCAGAAACACTATTTGTTGCAGTTGCACACATGAAATTGAACGCAACGTCGTTTCCCCAGCCCACAGCAGTGCAACACAAAGACAAAAACACATATCCCAAAACTACAAGAACACACATATCCAAACTAACGCATGTCTCTAAACTAAACAACTCTCCAGGAGAATGAATACCCGCCAGGATGTCTGTCGGAACTTCCGGTCTGCATGGGCTAGCAGTTAGCTTAGCATGTCCCGCTTCCGCGTCCTGTCGGACCGCCCTCGGTGTTTCCTCTTGCGGGTGCAGCTCCGGTCAGGACCGTCCGTGGTCCTTGGACCCACAGGACGCAGCAGACCAAGCTCTCCCAGCCACCAAACGAAGACACAACTTGGGCGCACACGTGGACAAAGACACTGCATGGACGGTACTGGGTGAGGTCGCGACAAATGTGAATTCGCGCCGCTATCTTCCCACACCGGAAGCGGAAAATAACCTCGCAGCCCTGCCCTAATGTCTCATCTGTCAGCCAGCTTAGTAGGAACCTGAGGATTCCTGTTTTTAACATCCGGTCCACCTCCCTACACACTACTGTAAACTACTAATAAGACACGTTAGTCCCTAGCTAACGTGTCTGACCCTTTAGCCGAGTGGTTAGTGATGTGGCCTTGTGGTGCAGTACATCCCGTATCGAATCCCGCAGCGGGCAAGAAAACAACCGGGTACACTACTACAGTGAGCTGTTGGCACGCTATCAGGCTGTCAGCATCCTTCTCAGCCGTTTTGTCCTCAGTTAATGTTTTTGAACTTTAGTCAAGTTACTGGTAAAAAGCTCATTAATTTTTGTAATCTGTCTGGGGTGTTCACTTTTGAGGCTTAGCATTTATTTAGTGTGTTAAAGTCTATTTAGACAGATTAACTATAATTATATATTATGTGAAAATTACCCTCCCCTTTTTAAAAAATAAAATAAAAACGAAGGATTCTAGGGTCCGCGGTGGTGTAGCGGTCTAAGCATCGGCTTTGTGTCGATACAGTTGCCCACTAGGGACTGGGGTTCGCGCCTCGGTCTCGTCAGATCCAAGTATGGCCGGACTCGATGAAGCAGCGATCAATGGCAGCGCTGTCTTGGGGAGGGGGGCGGAGTCGGCTTGTGTTCGTCACATGACTGCGTTTCTGGGTGTGTGGGGAGTCTGGAGTCGCCTTGTCACGGAAGTGGGGAGGCGTCTCCTTCCAGACTGCAGGCCGGAGAGATGCAGTTGGCGAACGCATGATGCAGTACGAGGGTGGGTGAATTAAAGTAGGGATTGATTGGCCACTAAAAATTGTGAGAAAAAGGGAAAAATCTGAAAGAAATTAAAAAAACAAAAAAACGAAGGATTCTAAAAAGAAATCATACCAGCTCAGTATTTCCCTATAAAATCGAAGCAGTGTGGACATGATTAGGCCTGATTTTATCTTTGCCTACATTTTTCTTTTTGGTATAAAATCAAACCAGATGACCGGCTGGTGATTTATCGTGTGTTTCTGTTGCTATCTGGCGTTCATTTTCCATCAGTGAGGTCCCAGTGCATCATGAAAACGCTCGTCAGCATGGTCCTTTTCAAAAACAGATCTCTACTATGAATGTTGCATAGTCTGGAGTTTTTTCACTAAGCAGCAACCCCCCAACATGTTGACATGATATTTAACCTTTAATTACTCACACTACGGCTATGGCGCAACCTTGATGTAAAAGCCTAGAATCAGATTCAGATCCTAGCCTAGCATAAATAAAACATTTGTTCTGCTCATTAAATGAAGCCTTAGCCACGGGGTAGGAGGCTGAAAAAATGCTGCAGCAGCTTGAGAAGTGGCACCCAGTGGGAGTTATTAGCACTTCTTTAACAGGAAGGAGAGGACTGACTGCAGGAGGCTGCAGGAGGCTGCGGAGCTCCCACCAGCCGCAGAAGTCCTCTGCATGGCGGCATGTTGTGGTATGCAGCGGCTGCAGAGCTGCGTCCATCAGCAGGGTTGTGGATGTGTCACACAGGCGACTCATACAAGCCGTTGTTTGCAGCACGAGTGTGAGTCAACATAGTTTGTGAGTAGAGTGGACGTGGCTTTCTGGGAAATGATGTGTGCTGGTTGCCGACATGCACTCTCCTGCAGAGAAAAGGGGGCATCATTCACACACAAGAGGTGACTTTGAAGAGATTTATCTCTTTTTGTGAAAGAATGAGTCCGGCCTCTTTCCTGGGGATGGTTATCACCCGGGGAACGAGGTCCAAGAGAGATTTGTGCCAGAGACTGCCTCACAATGCTCCGCCACATCAAGGAAGCTCACATCTCTAATCTGCTCCACAGAGCTCCCTGCTTTTACTGTCGGTGTGGTTGTGGCTCTTTTGATGTCAGGAAGTACACGTAGTGTCCCCTCAGGTGTTGGACCTTGTTGGGTTTTGTTGAGAGACTTTTCGCCATTATCTCTTCCTACATCCCAGCTCCTTTACCACTCTGAGCTCCCATCCAACCCCACACAACCGTGACGCACAACCACACGCGTCGCTGTACTCTCTTAATGTTCAGAACACGTTGTACACATCTTACAATGTTTACACGTCTTACAATGGTTACACGTGTTACAATGTTTACATGTATTACAATGTTTACACGTGTTACAATGTTTACATGTATTACAATGTTTACACGTGTTACAGTGTTTACACATCTTACAATGTTTACACGTCTTACAATGGTTACACGTGTTACAATGTTTACACGTGTTACAGTGTTTACATGTGTTACAGTGTTTACATGTGTTACAGTGTTTACACGTGTTACAATGTTTACACGTGTTACAGTGTTTACACGTGTTACAGTGTTTACATAATTAAGTGCCTATCGTAATCCAGAGTAACTCAACAATAACAAAAGATAGTCATGCTGTGTGAAGTGAGCTGTGATGCTTAAAGAAGACTGGGTGACAGAGGGCATCCTTGGGGTGTTTAGCATTCTTGTGTGTGTGGGAGAGAGAGAGAGGGGGGGGGAGAGAGAGGGGGAGAGATTTGCTAGGATTTACCTTTGCAGACCTTAGAAGGAGATAAAACAAACAAAAAAACAACAACAACAACTGGGCGTCCGAGTGGCGTGGCGGTCTATTCCGTTGCTTACCAACATGGGATCGCCGGTTCGAATCCCCGTGTTACCTCGGGCTTTGCCGGGCGTCCCTACAGACACAATTGGCCCTGTCTGCGGATGGGAAGCCGGATGTGGGTATGTGTCCTGGTCGCTGCTGTAGCGCCTCCTCTGGTCGGTTGGTCGGGGCGTCTGCTCGGGGACTGGGGGAATAGCGGGATCCTCCCACGCGCTACGTCCCCCCGGTGAAACGCCTCACTGTCAGGTGAAAAGAAGCGGCTGGCGACTCCACATGTATGGGAGGTGGCATGTGGTAGTCTGCAGCCCTCCCCGGATTGGCAGAGGGGGTGGAGCAGAGACCAGGACGGCTCGGAAAAATGGGATAATTGGCCAACTCCAATTAGGAGAAAAAGGCCTACCCCCCCCCCCAAAAAAAACCCAACCCAAAACCAGGTCTTGCAGGGCAAAGGTTAAACTTGCTTCTGAAGTGACAGCCAGACATGTGGTGATCTCCTGTGGTGCGTCCGGGATCTGTCACTTGGGTGTTGGTGGGTTGGAGACAGTAGGACGCGGTCAGAAATACATATTCCTTCGTTGCCAACTTAGAAGACAGGTGGAAATTAGCAGTGAACCGATCAAGGAAGAAATACGTCTCTTCTTCTTCTTCGTTTGGGGGTGGGTGGGTGTTGGTGGGTTGGAGACAGCAGGACGCGGTCAGAAATAAATATTCCTTCGTTGCCAACTTAGAAGACAGTTGGAAAGTAGCGGTGAACCGATCAAGGAAGAAATACGTCTCTTCTTCTTCTTCTTTTGGGGGTGGGGTGGTGGTGGGGTGGGGGGGGGGGTTGGTAATCCGAGATGACAAATCCCCGTGGTGAAAAGACACATGTCCAAATGCAGGATGACCCTCGTTTCCATGCTGGCAGCAACGATACGCGGCGACAGAGAGACAGGCGTATTGGGTCTCTGAAGAGGCCAAACTATATGTTGTAAATTCTGCTAAATTCTCCAAGACGATTGTCGTGTTTTGCTGTTGAGTCTTACAAAGTATGAGTCTCCATTTATTGCCCAACTCCCAACACCTACGACTGGGTCGTACGTCACGTGATACGCAGATCGCGTCATGACGTATGACCGACGATCACGTCATGACGTCAAGGATAGCGTCTAATTGGCAAAAAACAAAAACAAACAAACACCCTTTTTGACTATGCAACTGTTTCCACCATTTTATTTTTGTGAAACAAATCTATTTATTATACTTGTGTCTTTTTCACAAGCCAAGTTAATTGGAAATTCTGAAAGTTAGCATAAGATATTAATGTCATTAGTTAATTGACTGGTTGGTGTAGGTGTGTATGGGAGCACGCGCTCAGCGTGCTCCGCTCCAGTGTTAATTGGCACGTGTGAAACAGGTCTCTCAGTCAGAGACCTTTTATAACCACATGATCTCGTGCCCTTCAGCGGACCTTCGGCTTGCGTTATGACAAAAACAGGTTGGTTCATGAATTGCTCAAAGTGAGGACCCGACATCTTGAATTAGATATATATCCACCCGTTTCCCCAACCGCTTATCCTGCTCTCAGGAGCCTGTCCCAGCAGTCATTGGGTGGCGAGACACCCTGGACAGGCCGCCAGACTATCACACAGTGCCTTTCTGTCAGCTCGAACCAGTCTGGCCATTCTCCTCTGACCTCTGGCATCAACAAGGACTTTTCGCCCACAGAACTGCCGCTCACTGGATATTTTCTCTTTTTCGGACCATTCTCTGTAAACCCTAGAGATGGTTGTGCGTGAAAATCCCAGTAGATCAGCAGTTTGTGAAATACTCAGACCAGCCCGTCTGGCACCAACAACCACGCCACGTTCAAAGTCACTTAAATCACCTTTCTTCCCCATTCTGATGCTCGGTTTGAACTGCAGCAGATCGTCTTGACCATGTCTACATGCCTAAATGCATTGAGTTGCTGCCATGTGATTGGCTGATTAGAAATTTGCGTTAACGAGCAGTTGGACAGGTGTGCCTAATAAAGTGGCCGGTGAGTGTATATATATATATATATATATATATATATATATATATATATATATACACATACATACATACATATATATAAAAATCTGCCTCTCACCCTTTTTCGGGTGGTTTGTGTCTTCCTCAAGCTCGGGTCCTCTACCTGGGAGTTTGAGTTTTTTTCTTGTTTTATATGGTTTTTGATAGCTGTGAAATGACTAAGTAACACCATTGCCTTTGCTTAGAGCTCCCAAACCATTGTGGATTTCATTGCCATCACTACAAACAGCAGTTATGAGATACTATTTGTAAATATTGTTGGAACATTACCTGAAAAGAAGAACACAAACACAACACAAAGAAACACCATTTGTGGCAAAAATATGTAATTTAATATATCTAAAATATACAAATACATATATTTAGATGATGTACACTTTTATCTCATCTCACCGTCAGCCACTTCTCCGGGGTCGGGTCACAGTGGCAGCAGGCTAAGTAGGGCACTACAGACGTCCCTCTCCCCAGCAACGCCCTCCAGCTCCTCCTGGGGGATACCAAGATGTTCCCCAGCCCAGATTGGACATGTTGATGTCCAGTCTGGCCTGGGAATCTAAATTGAGAGCTTTGCCTTCTGGCTCAACTCTCTCTTCATCACAACAGTCTGGCACAATGTCGGCATTACTGCTGATGCTGCACCAATCCACCTGTCAATCTCCCACTCCATCCTACCCTCACTTGGGTACAAGACCCCGAGATACTTGAACGCCTTCAGTTGAGGCAACAACTCATCCCCAAACCCAGAGGGAGCAATCAACCATTTTCCGGTAGAGAACCATGGCCTCAGACTTGGAGGTGCTGACTCTCATCCCGGCCATTTCACACTCAGCTGCAAACCGCCCCAGTGAGCGCTGGAGTTCGTGTTCTGATGAAGCCAACAAAACCACATCATCTGCAGAGAGGTTCCTAAAATGGACACACTCATCGCCTTGGCTGTGCCTTGAGATCCTGTCCATGAATATCACAAACAGAATCGGAGACGAGGGACAACCTTGGCGGAGTACGACACCCACCGAAAACGTGTTTGACTTTGTGCCGAGAATATGGACATGGCTCTCACTTTGGTTATACAGGACCGGATGAGATTTTATGTAATCACATCCGGTACACAGCAACGAAGAAGGGTTCTTTCCCATGTAGCTTTACTGACAGCCGGTGAATGCTTGTGGCATGAAACGGGTTTGTACTGTCTCATAAAGAATTTACTTGACTCACTGGATTATTTTGCTCCTTATTTGTTGCGCACTTTCCCTACCATTGAGTGTTTCTTTTAACAACGTTTTCTATATACGTAGTTAATGTCAACACCTGCATCAGTTCTGATCAGTTTTTCCAGACTTTCAACTCTGATCACTTGACTGGGGGTTCAGTTGTGGGGATAAGCCAGACCCTCATCCTTCACCTGAAAATCTAGTCTAACAAAGTCAAACATACCACCTCTCTCTCTCTGTCTGTCTGCCTATGCTTTTCCTCCCTGAGATAAACCAATGATTAGGGGCCGGTGTGTTGCCTGGTCCCTTGCCCTGCTTTGTCAACATGTTCAAATATTCAGCAATGTTTTTCATCACAGTGTATTAGCGTTGTGCTAGGCAGACACATACAACCACTGACAAACACACATGTGCGCACACACACCCAACACACACACACACAGAAGCAGGGGTTTTGATTGTCTGGGGTCAAGTCTCCGTGCTTGTGTTTTTGCTACATGGAGTCAAAACAGGAGCAGATAAAGCTGGCCCCAGCCTGGCTTTAGAAGTCAAATCCTCACCAACAGCCCATCACTAATCAGATTATCTGTAAACAACCTTAGGGCCACTGAGGCAAAATAACTTCCATTGACACTGACAACAGTTTACCTGCCTCTTACCTCAGTTTTACATCACTGAATTCCCTTAACATAAAAAAACCCACTTCATCAGTAAATGAAACATTGTTTAACCCTAAACTCTGGGATGAAAAAGGCAATGTGTCTGGTTGATAAGGAAGGGGGTGGAAGGTTTGGTTCATGCAGGCATGGGAACAATGAAATGCTGGTCGACTTCAAGGCATGGCTGAATGAGCATAGCCCAACGCCTCACGTTTCCAAAGAATGGGGGAGAAGGAGAAAGAAAAAGCAGGGACAAAGCCACTGGAGCCCCATTCTGCTAAGTAGGGGCCGGGGGTGGATGGGGTGGGGGGATTACCCTACTAAATGGGACCAGGGGGTTGGGAATGGGTTTCATAAAGCAGTTTTAGGGCTAAGTCCATTTCAGTCATTTAGAAACAGAATCAGAATAAGAATCGGAATAAGATTCTCTAACTGCAGTTAGTTTTCTACCAGTTTTCAAAAACCCCAAAAGTTTTTTGGAGAGCTTAGTTGCAGGGCCAGCGGCTCTCTGTGAGATATGCAGGTTCTGCAGACGGGGGGAAGCAGGCCAGAGCGCTGGTGAGGTCCAGCCGTGGGGATCCACACTGCCAGCAATTCACCCGGCGAATCCCCACTCCATGCCCAACAAAATGGACGAGCTGCTTGTCTTTAATGGGACGAACAAGGACTCTGCACGCTCTGCTGCGCTTCGTTTCACTGAAAGCTGGCTCAGTGAAGGCCCCCGGCCCCAACAGCAGAGCATACCTGCAGAGCTTCCACCTACACCAAGTGGTTCGCGTTGTGGCACACTTGGGAAAAGCAAAGGGCAGAGTAATTTGCTTCTGCATAAACGTAGGTTGGTGTACAGATGTCACAGTGTTAAGTCCTACAGCCCAAACTTGGAGTGATTGTTCAGAAACTGCAGGCCATTTTATTCACCACGGGAGTTTTCATCCTGGTCGGTGTTTACATCCCACCCCGGGCCAGCATGAACGGCGCACTGCAAACCCTGGCCGATCATACGGACAAAACATACTGTAGCGAATTCGGGAGGCAACCGCAGGAACTACCGGGACGCGAACCCGTATCGCCCGCACCGTGGGAGACATCGCTAACCGCTTGACTAAAGGTCAGCCAGCGGCCAACATGTATACTTAACCATGCACGTTACAATACGGACACACTTTTCATACTCCTTGGGGACTTTAACAGAGCAAAAATTCTTTATACATTTATTTCTGATATTCCCCTTTTTCTCCTAATTTAGTGGCCAATCACTCCCTATTCTCAGTTCAAACACCCACCCTCGTACTATATGCGTTCGCCAACTGCATCTCTCCGGCCGGCAGTCTCGAAGGAGATGCCTCCCCACTTTCGTGACAAGGCAAATCCAGGCCGAACCACTGCTTTTTCCGACACACAAAGATGCATTCATGTGACGAACACAAGCCGACTCCGCCCCCCTCCCCAAGACAGCGTTGCCAATTATTGCTGCTCCATGGAATCCGGCCATAGTCGGATCTGATGAGACTGAGGCGTGAACCCCAGTCCCCAGTGGGCAACTGCATCGACACAAAGCCGATGCTTAGACCGCTACACCCCCGCGGACCCACCAACAGAGCAAAATGAAACCACGAACTACCATGTACAGACAGCATATTAATTGTCCCACCAGGGAAAATAACACACTGGGCCACTGCTACACAATTCTTAAAGATGCATAGCTCTGTCCCCCGGGCAGCTTTGGGGCAATGTGATCACTGCTTGGTTCATCTTATTCCAAACTACAGGCAGAAATTAAAATCTGCAAAGGCTGTGGTTAAAACAGTCTTGCAGTTCCTGCAAGACTGTTTTGACTGCACTGATTGGAGTGTATTTGAAAGTGCAACTGGCAACCTGGATGTACTTACACTGTAACATCTTACATCAGCTTTTGTGAAGACGTGTGTGCCTACCAAGACCTTCTGCACATACAACAATAACAAGCCATGGTTCACAGACAAAATAAAGCAATTTCAACAGGCCAAGCAGGATGCCTACAGCAGAGGGGGTAGAGCCCTGTTCAAGCAGGCCAGAAAGTCACCGACAAAGCAGATCAGACTACACTGACTAGAAGCTACACTGAAAAGCTGAACAACAAGTTTTCAGCCAATGACCCTGTGTTAGTGTGGAGGGGCCTCCAAGACATCACAAACTATAGAAGACCATCCCCCCATGCTGAGGCAAACAAAGACCTGTCTGACACCTGAATGTCTTCTACTGCAGGTTTGAGAGAGAAAAATTCACACCCCTCACCCACTCCAGCCAATAACAACAGCTCCCATCAAACCTCTGGCAACCCCCCTACCCCCCTCCCGATACTCACTGCACATGTAGAGGATATGAGCCAGCGTGTAGAGGATGTGATCCACCAGGTCCAGATGGTGTCTTCCCATTCTGTCTTAAAGCCTGTGCTGACCAACTGGCTCCAATCTCACACAGATCTTTAACAGAACCCAAAGCTGTGTGGAGTCCCCTCCTGCCTCAAATGGTCCACCATCATCCCAGTCCCAATGAAACTCTCCATCACAGGACGGAATGACTACAGGCCTGTATCTCTGTGGTCATGAAGACTTTCGAACAACTGGTGTTGGTGTTGGTCCACATGAAGAACATCACAGGACACCTTCTGGACCCCCTGCACTTTGCCTACTGCACAAACAGGTCAGTGGATGATGCAGTCAACATGGGACTGCACTACATCCTGCAACACCATGACTGCCCAGTGACATATGCAAGGATCCTGTTTGTGGACTTCAGCTTGGTGTTCAACACCATCATTCCAGAAAGCCTCTCCTCATAATTGTCCTGGCTCACTGCACCCCCCCCCCATCTGTCAGTGGATCACCAGCTTCATGAAAGGCAGTAAACGGCAGGTGAAGCTAGGGAAGTCACTTCTGTTACACGGACAGTCAGCACTGGTGCTTTTCAAGGATGTGCCCTCTCCCCATTGCCTTTCTCCCTCTATGCCAAACACTGTACCTCTAAGGACCCAACTGTTAAACTACTGAAGTTTGCAGATGACACTAAGGTCATTGGACTCATCCAGGATGGCAATGATTCCGCATATTGGTGGGAGGTTGAGCGGCTGGTGCTCTGGTGTAGTCAGAACAACTTGGAGCTAAACATGCTCAAGACTGTGGAGATGAGAGTGAACTTCAGGAGATATCCCTCAACACTCTTCCCCCTCACAACATCAAACAGTACTGTGTCAACCGTGGAGACCTTCAAGTTTCTGAGAACTACCATTTCCAAAGACCTGAATTGGGAGTCCAAAATCAACTCCATCCTCAAAAAAGCCCAGCAGATGATGTTCTTTCTGTGGCAATGGCTCAATTGGTGTTGTGTTCTGCCACAGGAGCTGTTGAGCCAGTTTACTGCAGTTATTGAATCTGTCTTGTGCACATCCATCATGGTGTGATTTGGAGCTTTTGGAGCAGCGACAAAACCGGATAGGAACAGACTGCAGCGAACAGTAAGGTCAGCAGGAAAAAAAATCATTGGTGCTCCTCTGCCCACCCTGCAGGACTTGTACGTCTCTAGAGTCCGGAAACAGATAGGCAGAATCAGCACAGACCCCCCCCCCCCATACCCAGGACACAGTCTGTTTGAACTCCTATCCTCTGGCAAGCACTACAGAGCAATGTTCACCAAAACCACCAGACATAGGAACAGTTTTTTTCCCCACAGGCCATCTCTCTCATTAACACTTAACAGTATGGTATAAGAATAAACACTTATTATGTAAATATGACGCTTTGTAAATAGCCCCCTCAAGATGTCTCATCTACGTATCTATGATGAGCACTACGTCTCTAAACCAAATGCACAATACAAATGTTTTTGCAATACAAACGTGCAGTTGAAAATACATATTCAGCTGCTGTATACTGGTTACAATTATTGCTGTTATTGTTGTGGTTGTTACAAATATATACTATGATATAGTATGTATAGGTGGATGGTAGGTGAATATATAGTGTATACTTCTGGTACATAAGATAATATAGTGTAATATAGTGGGAGTATATAGCATTGTATATGGGCATGATGGGTTGTGGTATTGTATATGCTATAGTGTATAAGCAATATAGCATATAAGCAAAATGGCATAATATATGGGCATAGGTTGGTGATTATTCAATCTCAATAATCCAGGTAAGAAAGTCAAAGAAAGTTGAACCAGTTCATCTCGGTACAACGTTGTTTTGTTTTTGTTTTCCTCTTCTTCTTTTCTTTTTTATGTGAGAGATGTCTGCAAGTGCTAGAAGCTGCTGTGTACCAATCAACACTGGTTCAGAATTGAACATGAGACCACGTGGCACATCCTGATGCCCGGCACAGGGTGGCAGGAGCATTATTTGTAAAAAGATAAATGAGAAGTTAAGAAATTATTTATAGAACAAGTTATTTATATTTACACTGTAGTGCAGGTTTTATGCAGGGTGTCCATATAAAGAGTGCACAGTAGGGAAGATAAAAGGGGGTGGGGTGGGTGGGCAGCAATGTCAGGGTCTGTGGGTGGAGACTTCTTAAAAAGGCCTACTGCTGTTCTTGTGGCATGAGGTTCTAGTTTTTACAGACCTTAGCCTATTAGCAGAGGTGAGTGTTTTGAAGAGATCATGGCCTGGATGGAAAGGGTCAGCCGTGATCTTTCCTGCTTGCCTCAGTGTCCTGGAGGCATACAGGTCATGGAGGGACGGCAGGTCGCAGCCAATCATCCTCTCAAAAGACTGAATGATACGCTGCAGTCTGCTCTTGTCCTTGGGAGTGGCATCAGCGTACCAGATAGTGATGGAGGATGTGAGGATGGACTCAATAATGGCAGTGTAAAAGTGCACAATCATTAGTTTAGCAGGTTGAACTTTTTCAGCTTCTGCAGGAAGTACATCCTCTGCTGTGCTTTCTTGGTGAGGGAGCTGAAGTTCAGTTCCCACTTAAGATTCTGGGTGATGATGGTGCACAGGAAGCAGAATGATTCCACAGTGTTGACTGAGGAGCCACACAGGGTGATGGAGGCAGGTGGGGTTGGGTACTTTCTGAAGTCCACAACCATCTCAATTGTCTTCAGAGCATTGGGCTCTAAGTTCTTTTGGCGGCACCAGGACACCAGATTGTAGGCAGACTCATCACCACCAAATATGAGCCCAATAAGAGTGGCGTCGTTAGCAAACTTCAGGAGCTTGACTGATTAGTGACTGGAGGTGCAGCTGTTCATATATAAGGAGAAGAGTAGAGGGGAAAGGACACTGCCTTGAGGGGAACCGGTGCGGATGGTCTGGCAGTCAGAGACCTGTATCCCTAGCTTTATGTGCTGCTTCCTGTCAGATAGGAAGTCAGTGATCCACCTGCAGGTGGAGAAAGGCACATGCAGCTGGAGGAGCGTGTCCTTAATGTCATCTTAAAGACACTCATCAGTCATTTTTTGCATACTTGAATAATTAAAATAAGTTCTGTCCCACCTTAAATAAACTAATGCAGATTTTAAGTTTGTTTTGGATGAAGCTGAATGTTGAGCTCCTTTTCTTTCATTTGTTGTGTTGTAAAACCTCATGCTTGCGAAACATGCAATTTGGATACAAAAGGCATGGTATTTATGACAAAAGGGGCTGTGGCGATCAGAAATCATGTCTGTAAAAACATAATCGATTATGATATCAATCTATTCATAAGTGGAAGGACTTGGGAACGTGTCTTAAATGTAAATAATGATACTTGTCAACCTTATTTCCATGTATTAATCATAGTGATGGAATCTCTATAATGAATGCAATATTTGTCACCGTTATTGGTATAACCATAGCCAGTTATGGCAAACTGGTTTACTTCAGCCATCCATTGGACTCAGTTGGATGGCTGAAGAACTATGAAACAGATTGGCTGAGATCTACACATAGAACAGCTCTCTTTGCGGGATAATGTTAGTTTTTTAGTCAAAACTATTTACTGATGAGCAACAGCACCTACTCCACATACAGATTAGTAGCAGCAAATTTTTTGTTTTCGCCCCTATTGAGGAGACTAAAATCTTAGCATTGGTTATGTTTTGGGATCCATTCTAGTATTAACAGTGCCAAAGACAGGCAGTGATATGTGCAGCATGCAGTGGTGGCTAGTGTTAGTAAACTAGAAAGGGATATGTTAACAAAGCCACTTGAGCTCTGTCTTTGCTATGGCGCAATAAACAAATAATCATCTCTTTATTGAGTGGCTGTGTTTCTGGGTCAATTATCTTTGACTAAATAAACAAAATTGCATTACATGTCAGTTTGCTCCATGCCACTTATCCCAATTGGGGTTGCGGGGATGCTAGAGCCTATCCCAGCAGTCATTGGGTGGTAGGCAGGGAGACACCCTGGACAGTCAATTTGTCATATCATGAAAATCAACCTCAGTAGTTCCAAATTTGTTTAAGAGTAGGCTCTCATTTGTGAATTTGCTAAGACAGAAAATATATTAAGACACATGAAAATTACCTTATTGTTATTGTTTTAGTTGGCTATGCAACGTATCAAACCGACCCAACATTGTACAAAAATCACTTGAATCCTGACCGTACGTTGACTGCTCTGAGGCGAATTACTCCACCCATGCCTGTATTTCTGTGATGACGTCTTGGGAACAGATTTTCCAGCCAAGAAGTGATATTGAGGTTAGAGTTGGCCAGCGAGGGAGAGTAACAATGGAATAGTACTATGTGTAGAAGGGTCTCTTCTTCAGAGCTGGCGGGGCAAGTAGGACGTCAGTGTTGGTTTCAGGATTGGATTCAGGATTTCAGGATTCAGAAGATTGCTCGTTGGCTTCAAGGCGCAGAATAGGACAGGAAGCCTTGGAATACATCCATATTATCATGTACACTCCTCTGTCACACAGTCCATCACTTAATTACCTGGACAGCTCGAGAAGACATGATATGGCTCACTTTTAATTTACTTTGTGTGTGTTTGTGGATTTATCATTTGATCCAACATAAAGCAATGGTCAACAAACAGACCATGTTACTGTTTGTTCTCAGCTCATGGTATCTTGCATTCAATCCCAATTATATTCTGATTTGGTGTGTTTGTGTGTGTGTGTACGTGTGTTTATGTGTATGTGTATGTGTATATGTATGTGTTTTCCAGTGTGGGCCAATGTAGAGCTGACAATGGGTGAGAGTATTGAAGCGTACCTGGGGGACTCAGCCCAGATCCCCTGCCAGTACAACTTCACTAATGGCAGTCCCCACCTTGTCATGATCCAGTGGTTTGTGGTGAGTACACTGGGAGAACAGAGATATGCTACTTTTTTGTAAATGTCTATTCTTTTCTCCATTAATCTTTCTCCCTCTGTCTTTCACTGTCAACTTAAATGCTATGCACTCTGAGGGTTTAGGCTGTGCCTTTGCTTGTCTTGCATACAGGTTCATTCAGTTTTGTCCTTCTTGTTGGTATGGGGGAACATTGTTTTTTGCTCTTTCATGTCTTTGTACCAGGTGGTGCGCTGGTGCAGTGGTTAGCATGGTCACCTCACAGCAAGAAGGACCTGGGTTCGAGTCCCGTGGTAATCCAACCTTGGGGGTCGTCCCGGGTCATGGAGTTTGCATGTTCTCCCCGTGTCTGTGTGGGTTTCCTCTGGGGGCTCCAGTTTCCTCCCACAGTCCAAAGACATGTTGGTCAGGTGAATTGGCCGTACTAAATTGTCCCTAGGTATGACTGTGTGTGTGTGTGTGTGTGTGTCAGCCCTGTGTGATGGCCTGGCGGCCTGTCCAGGGTGTCTCCCCGCCTGCCGCCCAATGACTGCTGGGATAGGCTCCCGCGGCCCTGAGAGCAGGATGAGCAGTTAGGATGATGGATGGATGGATGGATGCTTGTCAGAGTTTTGGATTTCCCTTGAGATCTGACAAAACAATTCATGGCACACAGTTGGGATATACTACAGCCTCAATTAGAGATGCATTATTTCATTGCTGTATATCATGCAAACAGCCGTTTTTCCAAAATGCCACTACATCTTTCATTCTAACACAGGTTTGGTATAGACTGTTGGTACCAGAGGCAATGCTTAAGAGACATGAAATCATTCTTCCACCAAACACTTCTGCTTTTGTCCACAGGAGTGTGCAATGTCAACAAAATCCCGAACTCCTCGTGGCACCTTTAAATATTGTCTAATGCCTTTAATCCTTTTTTTTTTTCATGGAGAGCTCTGTACAAGGAATGAATTGGTAATGTGCTCTTCGCATTTTAACAGAATAACATAAAAATAAACAAGTAAATGAAAATAATTAACGTTCCACGGCAGGGATGGGCAACGTGATCCAGAAAGGGCCAGTGTGGGTCCAGGTATTTGTTCCAACCAGTAGCAGACAGTGCATTTCAGACCTAGGCCTTCGGTGAGACATCGCCTCCTCATAATTACCCAAAGACAGCCGTCATATCGCCATGCTACAATGTTGTAGTCGCAAAAGTGGTTATCATCACAATCATCACCATCATGGCTATTTGACACTTTTCACTTTCACAACAGCGATATCTTGTGGCGACATGGTGTAATGTAAAGCCTTACTGGAAATAATCCCGCTGGGCATATTATGCTATCAAGAAACTCAGCAAACATCCCAGCTGGGCCACTGGGAATGAAAACAATCAAACATTAAGCCAATCAAATAGCTGTACAAAAAAATAACAAAACAAAACATTTGACTCACCAGTGTTGTCTATTTGAAGACAAAATCCATTCTCCTTTCTTTCTGGATGAAATGGTCGATCACATGGTCATAGAGCACCCCTTTGGCTTTTAAATAAGATAAGCCAGGTTTTGGAAGCCTGTGTAGTTCCATGACCCTTTCACTGACGAGAAAAGCAAGCACGCCCAGCAGTAAAGTTTTCTGCTTTGCTCGGATCCAGTGAGCCACAGGTACCTTTCGTAGGTGCTTGTCTGGAAATGCCGCACATACGTCTTCCCCGGTTGGGTCAGAGCCGTTAACTATGGGGTTGGTCTGCCCATCTCCACAATCCTTTGCTTTCCCCAAACGATGGTCTTGAAAATGGTGTGACTAATAAATCTGCCACCACGCCATTCACGAGTTCTCCTTGAGACATTATTCTCATTCACGGCTAGCTAGCTTAGCTAACTAAATCAAAAACACAAATGCTAGCTAACGTTAGCCACCAACTACCGCGAACTAGGCACTGCTGCTGATTGGCTGAACAATCGGTCACGTAGGCTGTATGCTGCGAAGGCCCTATGACGCTGTGCAAGTATAAAAGAATATGCCCATCTGCTACACATCAAAATCTGATTGGTTGAGTTATCTATCAATCTAGTATTAATGCCTAACTTATTTAGATAGCGGAGACCTTCACTCGAGATGCCGAAGGCGCTGGCAGGAGGAGTCTTCTCACACGGTTACAACAGAGGGAAAAAGCTGATTGGGTGATTTTTTTTGGCTGAGAGACTGCAAGCAGAGCCTCCCGAATTCCTATGTGTAGTCGAAATCGAAATGTAATGTGATATTAACAGATTGGTTAGAAGATTGTATTATATTTATGAAAGTGCTTTCCTTTTTCTGTGGAGTCCTAGGCCTTCACCGAAGGCCTAGAAGGCCCTGACGGTTCGCCACAGGTTCCAACCAAGCAGTTAAACACCTGAGTCCACAAATCAAGGTCCTTAGCAAATACTATTGGTTGACCAATAGAATCAGGTGTGTAACTGCTTGGATGGAACAAAGAGCTGCACCCACACCAGCCCATTCTGGACCATGTTGCCCATCCCTGTTCCAGGGCCTTAAATTGGATTAAGCAGTTATAGACAATTGGTAGACTGGTTTGCAATGGTGAGGGACAGGTTGGCGGACGGGATCAGGCAGGAATCTCCCGTGGACCATGATGTTTGCGGATGACATTGTGATCTGGCATGAGAGTAGGTTGCAGGTGGAGGAGAGCCTGGAGAGGTAGAGGTATGCACTGGAGAGAAGAGGAACGAAAGTCGGTAGAAGCAAGGTGGAATACATATGCGTGAATGAGAGGGTGGACAGCGGAATGATGAGGATGCAAGGAGTAGAGGTGATGAAGGTGGATGAGTTTAAATACTTGGGGTTAAGTGTACTCTACGTAATGGAGAGTGAAGAAGAGAGTGCGAGCAGGGTGGAGTGGGTGGAGAAGAGGCGTCAGGAGTGATTTGCGACAGAGGGGTACCAGCAAGAGTTAAATGGGAGGTTTACAAGATAGTTGTGAGACCAGCTATGTTATATGGTTGGGAGACAGTGGCACTGATGAAAAGACAGGAGGCAGAGCTGGAGTTGGCAGAGTTGAAGATGATAAGATTTTCAGTGGGAGTGATGAAGAAGGACGGGATTAGGAACGATTATATTAGAGGGACAGTTTAGGTTGGACGGTTTGGAGACAAAGCAAGAGGCAAGATTGAGATGGTTTGGACATGTGTGGAGGAGAGATGCTGGGTATATTGGGAGAAGGATGCAGAATATGGAGCTGCCAGGCAACAGGAAAAGAGGGAGGCCAAAGAGAAGGTTTATGGATGTGGTGAGGGAGGATATGCAGCTGGCTGGTGTGAAAGAGGAAGATGCAGAGGACAGGAAGAGATGGAGAGATGGAAACTGGATAATCTGCTGTGGCAAGCCCTAATGGGAGCAGCCAAAAGTAGTAGTAGTAGTAGTAGTAGTAGTAGTAGTAATAGTAGTAGTAGTTATAGACAATTGGTGGATTGAGAATTAAAATTACAATCCTGGAGACCATCTTCCTTGTGTAATTTACCAACACCTTTAGGAATATGCTGTAATTGCAGTGGTGTTTGAGCATTCCAAAGCCTAAGGATCGATTTGAAATGAAATAGTCGCTAGTGCCGTTATGTCAGCACCTTCCCAAATGCCATATTCACTAACAAAGACCACGCCACTGAAGACTTGAGTTTAATCATTTTATTTAGAACGCAGTGTTGAGGATGAGGGCTTGATAGAGAGGCAGTGGGATCAAGTGGGTTAAAGGGTGGCCGTTTCAAAGGGCTCAAAGGGCACCCTGATCGAGGAGTGAGACCCTGGGTGAGGCCCTGGGTGGGGGTGCTGTCTTTTTGCAGAGGAGTATTTGCTCTCCATTATTTCCCCCCATGGTTCCAGGATTGAGAGAGAGAGAGAAAGGGGCTAGTAACAGAGAGACGAAATACAGCATGAGGTTTTGGTGGGATGGGATGTAAGACCTGAGATGAACGTGGAGAGGAAGGGGTAAGTTACCCTTAAGTAGACACGGGTGGTTAGATTGTTTGAGGCATTGTCTTTGATCCTGAACATGAATGAAGCAAAGTTTTTGTATAGATTGGTTTAAGCTCTGGTTGCTAGCCACTACTACTAGGCTTCTTCAAACTTGCTCCTACTTGCCTTTTCCAGGATTTGGTCTGCCACGCATTACTATGCACTCTATATATCATTTTGTTCTGGAAATGTCTTACCTGAATCATGAGCAACCACAAAACCGCCCAGGATTTGGATTTTCGAGGATTAACTTTTAAAATACACCGATAACAGAATAATAAAATCTATCAGAAAAATATTTGTTAGCATACAAAGTTTCAGGATTAGATGGTTCTTCGTGAACTGTTTCACTCAACTCACTGACAAGCCAACAGTTTACATTGAAACAAAAACAAATTCAGTATTCATATCTGTATATCATTCTACTGGAATGTTCATGCAATGTTATCTTAATCTTTTCTCAACAACATCCGATGTTAGAAAACCTGCCGGGCACTATCTGTCTCTGACCAGCTCTGCAAATCATTGTTCCAAAGACACAGATTTTTACATTCAGTTAAAGGTCAAACTCTTTTATAAACTGAGAGCACTGGACGCGTCGGACATCTCCAAACTTGGCACACTTCAACATTCAGCATCAACATCCTGTGCTGTCCCATGCCATGATGCCTTAGTCCTGGCCACAAAAATATCAGGATTTTTGATTTCTTGTTTTACAGTATGATGATGGCAGCAATAGCCATACAGAAGGGCTGCTATGCATGGAGAAATGTGCATTTTAGTAGACTTAAGTCATAATCC
Source organism: Lampris incognitus (assembly GCF_029633865.1). Classification (NCBI taxonomy): domain Eukaryota; kingdom Metazoa; phylum Chordata; class Actinopteri; order Lampriformes; family Lampridae; genus Lampris; species Lampris incognitus. The sequence goes on along the minus strand of NC_079218.1, from coordinate 54,525,055 downwards.
TTGAATTGTCTTGTAAGGTGCAAGCATTTTATGAATCACTTTTAGAACCTACCAGGTCATGTTTCCCTGCATATAGTTTTAAGCTTGAAATTGACAAGAGTTGGGTACACATAAGCAGGGTTCCCCAACCACTGGGCCACAGACCGGCACCGGGCTGCAAAGCGTTTGCTACCGGGCTGCGAGGAAAGAGCATGATATACAATATTCAAATAAAAGCCCGGTCCAGCCCTGTAATGCTAGAGGGCTTTTAATTTGAAACGGATACTTGAAGTGTGTACAATGAAGTAATTTTATCACTCATTCACGTGGCATTCAGCAGACCAGTGGTAACCCATTTCATAACAGAGACGCACTCAGTCAGCTTGCTACTAGCAGCTAGTTAGCTACCATGAGTACCGGTAAAAAACAACTAGCAGCTAGTTAGCTACCATGAGTACCGGTAAAAAACAACTAGCAGCTAGTTAGCTACCATGAGTAACAGTAAAAAACAACTAGCAGCTAGTTAGCTACCATGAGTACCGGTAAAAAACAACTAGCAGCTAGTTAGCTACCATGAGTACCACTAAAAAACAACTAGCAGCTAGTTAGCTACCATGAGTACCGGTAAAAAACAACTAGCTGCTAGTTAGCTACCATGAGTACCGGTAAAAAACAACTAGCAGCTAGTTAGCTACCATGAGTACTGGTAAAAAAAACAACTCGCTACTAGCAGCTAGTTAGTGTAACCGGTTATTTTCTTGCCCGGTGCGGGATTCGATACGAGGTGTACTGCACCACAAGGCGACATCACTAACCGCTCAACTAAAGGGTCAGACCCGTTAGCTAGGGACTAACGTGTCTTATTAGTAGTTTACATTAGCTACCATGAGAACCGGTAAAAAACAAACGTCGCTTAAGAGTTTCTCCGGAAGGGGTAGGGGAGATAAAAGGTCAAATGTTGTTATAATACTATTGATTTATAAACCTTACCTATATTCCGGTCGTTATTAACCCAGCCCCGCCCTTCCCCGGTCCGCCAGAATCTACAAAACAAAAAGAATTGACATAAAAAGAACAAAACTATATTAAACCGGTCCGCGGTGCAAAACAGGTTGGGGACCCTTGCATAGCATTCAATGTCAGAATTGGCCCAAAGGTAAATATGTCAACAATTTCAAGTGCTCAAATAAACCATGGCAAATGTTTTGTTCATCTTAATATATAATCCTCCAGAGATCTCCAGGTACCAGCACACGGCTAAGAATTTTCTACGGCGACAACAGCCAGCAGATGGTGGATGTGGGCACAGATTACAGCGGCCGCATTAAGGTGACTTCTGACTGGCAGGGCGCGGTACTACACATCCAGGATGTCCAGCTGCTGGATGAGAGGGAGTTCTTCTGCCAAGTCAATGGACTGGCTGCTGGCAACGCTGAGGGCAAGACTCACCTGAGAGTTTTTGGTGAGAAACCTTACTAAACAACATCTATGTTGCTGAGCTTCTTGGTGGCAGGATGTGGTCATGGCACAAATACTACATGAGCTGATACAGCCCGCCAGCCACCTGTGTAGGGCTCTGCTTGAACAAACAGCAGCTGTTTAGTTTAAGTGATAAATTATTAAAGAGAGAAAGTGGTAATAAATTAATTATTAAAGTGGTAATAAATGTAATTATCTGTAATGATTAAAATTCTTCTGGTTCATATCACTTGGTCTTTTACATAGAATCTTTGCTTCACATAATATCATTTGCTTGGAAATGCATGATTGTAAACAGCTTTGAGGTTGTTTTCGGTTAGTGGTAAATTAATCTGAGGGACTTCTACAGGTAAAGAAGCTAGTTTGTATTTTATCTTGGTGGCACGGTGGCCCAGTGGTTAGCACTGTTCCTCAGAGCAAGAAGGTCCTGGGTTCAAACCCCAGGCCATCCCAGGTCCTTTCTGTGTGGAGTTTGCATGTTCTCCCCGTGACTGTGTGGGTTTCCTCTCACCATCAAAAAGACATGCATGTTAGGTTTAATGCTCCTGCATGTGCCCCTGAGCAAGGCAGTGGAAAGAAGAACTGGAGTTGGGCCCCGAGTGCTGCAGCTGCCCACTGCTCCTATACAATAGGATGTATTACATGCAGAGAACACATTCATTGTACGAACACAATTCATTTTAAGAAAATGTTGAATAAAGTGGTTTTCATTTCATCTTAACTTGGTAAATGCCTTTAGTGGCTTTTTGTTTGTGTAGGTTTGACAAGCTCAGTTCTTCTAGCTCGTGTCTGTTGGACACCCTGCTGCAACTGAACAGAAGAAACAAAATTACATTTTACTTTTGCTAATATGAAAACTGGTCATGGAAAATGATGAAAATGCATATGATAGATTATATGGAATTTAGACGAACAGATGTTTTCTTGGTAAGTGATATAAAGTTCATAGGAAGAGAGATTCATGGTAAATTGGAAGGTTGTTGTCATCCAATGTTGTTTGATTTGTCTCCTTGTACAGTTCCTCCAAAGGCACCGCTGATTGAACCTGTCCTTTCTGGAATCTCTGTAACCAATGAGATGCCATCTAAGGTGTGTGTGTGTGCTTCATTTTAGCCTATCACAGCCAACCTACAACATCTAGTATAATCTCCAACGGGAATTTCAGGTGGAAAACATAGTCCACTCCCTGAACACCACCTCCATTCGGTTTCACTTCCTGAACTCCCACCTCCATTCAGTTTCACTTCCTGAACACCCCCCTCCATTCAGTTTCACTTTCTGAACACCACCTCCATTCAGTTTCACTTCCTGAACACCCCCCTCCATTCAGTTTCACTTCCTGAACACACATATCCATTCAGTTTCACTTCCTGAACACCACCTCCATTCAGTTTCACTTCCTGAACACACACCTCCATTCAGTTTCACTTCCTGAACACACACCTCCATTCAGTTTCACTTCCTGAACACCACCTCCATTCAGTTTCACTTCCTGAACACACACCTCCATTCAGTTTCACTTCCTGAACACCACCTCCATTCAGTTTTACTTCCTGAACACCACCTCCATTCAGTTTCACTTCCTGAACACACACCTCCATTCAGTTTCACTTCCTGAACACACACCTCCATTCAGTTTCAGCAGCAGTTCATCTCCAACCCTGACTGAGATCAGATGTTAACTGACTGGCGTTCCAGAAGCCATTCACCATGTGTCCTTTGCCGTCAGTATCTAACACAGCAACCATTATTTTGTTATGCTCACGCACCAAAACCCGACCCGTGTGGCGAAACCCAAGGCAGACAGACACAGGGTGACAGTTCAAAATCCAAAAGGCGGTTTTATTGGGGGAGGGGAATAACAAGGAAGGGAGATAACAAATACTGCCACTAAATAATAAATGGAATAGAGTGGGGGGAATGTATGGTGCAAAAACGTTCTGTTAGTGGGATGTGTGAATAAACTGTGTGTGGTGTCCAGTGGTTTGCGTATACAACTATGTGTGAGTGTTCTTAGCCTATGTGTGGTGCGGTATGTAAATGACAAGGAGGTGTTGAATAATGTGCGTGCACCTGGCTAGCAAGTCCAGTCCGTGATCCAAAAGGGGTTGTCCGAGGAAGTCCGGGTCCGAGATCCAGGAAGTCAAGTCCGAAAGGAGGGGTCCAGGTAGAGAGACATGGGGGGAGATCGCAGGAGAGGTCCGGGGGGTAAACGTGAAGGTCGCTGGGGACGAGGGAGACGCGGGGAGCCGTGGAAGTCGCGGAGGGAGAGTCTTGGGAGGAAACAGAGACACGAAGATAAGACACTGGGGAATAAACAGAATGCAAGGACCGCTGGAGGGCTTGTCAGAAGTTTACCGCAGGGTTCAGTACGTCGAAGCCCGGAGTGGTGTTCTGGGAGGCTTCTTGTAGAGGGCTGCCTGATTGCCGCAGGTGTGTCTGATGGACGATGGCAAACACCTGGTGCAGCGCAGCGCTCGTCTCCTCAGAGCGCGAGCCGAGCGCTCGGATGTTTCCGGCACGTCCGAGCTGGGGGAGTGGCTTGAACGTGCCGGGGAGGCAGCTCGGGACGGTGTAACCACAACATATTTGCTGTATTAGATACTTTCCATAATTTAGCCTTTTGGCTAAGATCACGTGTAAAGTGTGGTCTTCAGTTGAAAAAGAATTAGACTGTGTTTATTATTTGATAAGAAAGGAAAGTATAATTCATAAATGTCCTTAGTGGTATGTGCGTTAAAGAAATTAAAATATTCCCCAAAAATGTAATTTTGATATTTTGTATTAGATATGTAGACCACTGTAGAGCCGAAGGAACGGAGAAGACCGTAGGTTCACACTTTAGCCGTGTAGGCAACTTTCTTTAATCCACGGTAAATCAGAGAGACAACAAAACCACAGCTTGACTGAGCGGAGGCGGCAAGAATAACCAGAAAACTGGCTGAACAACCATGACTTAACCCTGCGTTAACCTGCCAGGGCAACCCTGACTTAACCCTTAGTTCCTGGGGGGAATTCTATCCCCAATACGTGTCCACCACATGAGCGCCCCCAGAATTCGCCCTAGTAATCGAAGTCAGGCAGGCGCGGGGGGACGACAGGCCGTCCGGAGTGTCTCTGGGAGGCATTGACGCGGACCTGTGGAGGTCGGCCTGAGGAGCAGAAGAGGCAGCGCGGGCCTCCACAGGGGGAGGAGGCGGAGCCGGGGGACGACCGCGACGAGGAGGTTGGGCTAACTCCAACGGCTGCGTCAAGTCCAGGTGTGCAGGTTTAACTCGGTCCACTGAAACATGCTCGGCTCCGCAGAGGAGGCTTGTAGGTCTTCCTTTGGGGCGGTCCGCAGGCCCAGCATGACCCATGGGAGCTTGTCGACCCAACTGCAGTCCTTGAGAGTAGCCCGAAGCGCAGCCTTCATGGACCGGTGGAAGCGCTCACATAGGCCGTTCGCCTGAGGGTGGTATGCGGTAGTGCGGTGAAGCTTGACGCCCAGAGCCTCACCCACAGCACTCCATAGCTCTGAGGTAAACTGTGGCCCGCGGTCAGATGAAAGGTCGGAAGGCGTACCGAAACGTGAGACCCACGACCCAATAAAAGCCCGGGCCACATCAGCAGACGTCGTGAATGCCAGGGGAACAGCTTCAGGCCAGCGCGTAGTCCTGTCCACCACAGTGAAGAGGTAGGTGAACCCATGGGAGGGGGGTAGGGGACCAACCAGGTCCAGGGAACTCAGCGAGGAGGCGGTTGAACTTGTCTGCCTCTGAGAGAGAGTTGGCTAGACCTGCATAGGCCGCTTCCCCCCGCGTACATGCGAAGGAGGAGAAGGTTAAGGCATCGACCAGACGGCTGTTCTGAATGTCCACTAGCAAACCGTAAGCGCACAAAAAATCAGCTCCGAGGAGGGGAAGCGTTACATTGGCCATGACGAACTCCCACGTGAAACGTTGTCCACCAAAACAGTTCTACAGACCGCACGCCGTAGGTGTGGATAGGGCTGCCGTCAGCCGTCGCCAACTGGGGGCCCCGCTCCCCGCCCATGATGTCGACGTCAGTAGCAGGGAGCACGCTTCTCTGTGCGCCCGTGTCACAGAGAAATCGCCGACCGGAGATGGTGTCGAGGATGAAGAGTAGCCTGCTCGTATCGCCAACACTCATGGCCACTACTGAGTGTTGGCCCTCTCGTTTCCCGTCGGCCTGTAGTTGCAGGGGGAACGGCACCGTTGAGCTTTCGCACCAAATCGAGCGTGGTACATACAGAGTCCAGAGGGCTTGTAGCGGTCTGACGCTGTGGCGCCAGCGTCGGGCCACGCCCGCGATGTCGGCGGGGGGCCAGTGAAGGTAGGAGCCAGCACCCCGGCATGGGAGGAACGTTGTGTAGCGACGAAGAATCGGTCAGCCTCCTTTGCCAGCTCACGGGGATCAGTGATGGTGGAGTTAGCGAGCGCAGTCTGGACGTGGGGCGGCATGTTGCGCAGAAACAGCTCCATAAACAGGAAACATGGCTTTTCTTGACCCGGTAGGTTTAACATCCTGCTCATTAGCTCCGATGGTTTGCCATCTCCCCAGCCCTGAACTGCGAAGAGGCGACGTGCTCTCTCCGTTGTTGACAGTTCAAAAGTTTCCAGGAGGAGATGTTTAAGTGCGGCGTATTTACCATCGGCCGGTGGGTTGGTTATGAATCCGCTTATCCTGGAAGCCGTAGCGCCCCCCAGCGCCGCCACTACGTAGTAGCACCTGGTCTCATCCGCTGTTACGTCTTTGAGCGGCGCGAACTGTGCCTCAGCCTGTGTGAACCATGTAGCCGCGGAAGACTCCCAAAACTCCGGCAGTTTCATTGCAACGGCGTTCGTAGCCATAATGTGTGTGGTTTCAGAAAACTTATCCGAAAACCGACGTCGGGGTCACCAGTGTAGAGCCGAAGGAACGGAGAAGACCGTAGGTTCACACTTTAGCCGTGTAGGCAACTTTCTTTAATCCACGGTAAATCAGAGAGACAACAAAACCACAGCTCGACTGAGCGGAGGCGGCAAGAATAACCAGAAAACTGGCTGGACAACCATAACTTAACCCTGCGTTAACCTGCCAGGGCAACCATGACTTAACCCTGCGTTAACCTGCCAGGGCAACCATGACTTAACCCTGCGTTAACCTGCCAGGGCAACCATGACTTAACCCTGCGTTAACCTGCCAGGGCAACCATGACTTAACCCTGCGTTAACCTGCCAGGGCAACCATGACTTAACCCTGCATTAACCTGCCAGGGCAACCATGACTTAACCCTGCGTTAACCTGCCAGGGCAACCATGACTTAACCCTGCGTTAACCTGCCAGGGCAACCCTGACTTAACCCTTAGTTCCTGGGGGGGATTCTGTCCCCAATACGTGGCCACCACACCACACTACTTTCAGTGCCTTTTGTTTTGTTTCTGACTGAGCAGCATTGCCTGTCTACAAAATAAAAAATATTATGAAAGATGTGTGAATTGTGAAAGAAGTATGAATTGTTTTTCAGGTCGCATCATGTGAGGTGCAGAACGGTTTCCCCAAGCCCAATATTACCTGGCACAGAAATGGCATACCACTAATGCCTGCACAAGGACGTAAGTACAAAATATAGAGATATCTTCTGCAGATAAAAAACAATTTTGCCAGTAACTCAAAGGTCCCATGAAACAAAAAATGTCTTCTAATACTTGTCACTTTTATATGCAATACATTTACATCTGTTTTACACTAGGTTGTAGAAATTCACATTTTATTTTTGTGTTTGTAAGAATAATATATTTCTTCTCCTAAAAAATACAATAATTGTTTAGTTATATCACACTACACTTGGGGGGCATACAAGAAAGAAAACAAACTCCAATGAATGGGATGTGAGATTTAATGAACATCTCGTTCAAAAACTGTGGGCATTAATATGGAGTTGATTCACCCCCCCCCCCTTTGCAGCTACTCTTCTGGGAGGACTTTTCCTTTTTCTTTTTTCATTTCTTTTTTCCTGTACTGTCGACAGGCTTGGCATACAACACGTAATTTTCATGCCAATCTGTTCTAGACAGAGTTAACCTGCAAGTGGAGTTGAGGTTCTCCATCTGCAAAGGCAATCTTCATTAATGATCAAGAATCGCTTACAATAACTCTGGCCTGTGGATGATCTGAGGGATGACAAGAGCACAGGGTTTTTGTTACACATTTATTGCTGCCACCGGTCCCCCTCTTTGGCATGTTTGATCAGCTAAACAACTGACTTGGATTAAGACGAAAGTCGAAACGCGTCAGTCTTGTTGCCTTGCCCTTGGGTGAATAAATTCCATTTCTTTTGGTTGACGGAGTGCCTCAGTTTTCAGTCATTTTTCCATATTTCTCTACCCACCATACTGAAGAGCGCCTGTCACCATTAAGCCACTGGACCCATGCAGCGTTTCCTACCCCTCCTTGTTCTAAGAGCACAGGGTTTTTGTTACACATGTATTGCTGCCACCGGTCCCCCTCTTTTGCATGTTTGATCAGCTAAACAACCAATCAGCAGCACTTATCCAAGAGGGGGACAATCACCACAAGTGAAACAAGGAAACTCAGGACACTTGCACACCCATAGTTTGATAGACTCGGTCTGATTCAGGGGTGAAGTTTATGCTTTGTTGCATTTTTCGTTTGCTTCAGTTAAGTGTAAGCAGGCCTACATATGCAGGGTTACAATGAGAATCCGCAGGGCAGGAGGGCCTTCGGTACTGGATTGGGAAACATTTTACTGTTGAACCCCTTTCTTCTTGCACTTGGCGTTTTTATGCTCTCATGGCACAAACTGCCTTTTTTACTGGTTTGTGGCCATATTGAAGCTGCCATAGGTACGTTTTTCTTTGGTTGAATTTGGTGAAAATGTCAGTAAATGCTGTCAGTAAATTACTAAAGCAAGTGCTTTGAGAAAAAAAAGCTACTCTCTGCATCTACCGTAGGCTCTGTATTCAGCCACTGAGACATCTCGCCTTGCCCGAAGCACAGTGAGATTTCTCAGAGGCTTAAACCAATCTAGACACCCCTGAGCAAGGAGGCAGTTCTACTAGTTTGTGTGTATAGCTCACTTTTATATGGCTCAGTGGTGCCGTGCCGACAGTGCTGCCTCATAGCAAGAAGGTGCTGGGTTTTATTCCCACCTGGGATGGGGTTAGCACTGGGGGAGTTGCATGTTTTTTCCCAGGCCTGTTGGTGTGCAGTGGCTGTCTGTATGTACTCTGTATGTTCCCCCAGTGCTCAGGTAGGTGGGTTATCTCTCAACTATGGGCCTTTCTGTGTGGAGTTTACATGTTCTCCCCTTGCTGACATGGGTTTCCCCCAACATCAAAAAGAACCCCAGAGCGCTGTTGGGCAGGTTAGGCTGTAGATGTATTTCTTGCAAGCTACTATAAGGTCAACTTTGCAACTTAATATAAATCTGTCAAAACAACAGTGAGAGTTGAATTCAGAAGCTATCAAGTCTCGTAAATGTCAAATAACATGCCAGAACTGTTTCAAAACCGTAATGATGGCTTCCAGTACTAGAAACCAGTTGATGAAACAGCATGGTGCTGCCTCCTCGGGCATGGCATCAGCAGCATTGACCAAAAGCCCAGGCAAGCCCAAGGCTGAGACAACACGCTAACTCCGAAGAGGATTTTCCCAGGCACTCGACTCACTTCAGAATTCTATTTGCACAAAAGTTGGGGTGGCTATTCGGGACCTATGGGCTGATATTAAACTGGACATTGATTCTCTGAAAAGTGACAACATCGGTCATTAGCCTGCAGACCTCGCTAACTTCACATGATACCCAACTGAAGGAGCTAAAGAAAGCTGCTGATTTCACTGGCAACTGTGTCACCAAGCTCCATACCGCTGAAAAAAAAATCCAATAGAGTACTACTTACAGCTACCAATAATGTTTCATAAAGCATCAAAGGGAGATATATCCTTGGGTAAATAACAATGATTGTAAAAATCTTGGGATGATATGGGAAAAAGACTTGGGTTGTACATTTGATCGAGAAACATGGGAGAGGATTCTTTTCAACAAAGGGGGAATTTATCAGAGAAGCCAGAGGCAAATTTATTCAATATAAAATACTTCATAGATATTATTATACTCCAACAAGGCTCGATAAAATGGGTCTAATTAAACACAGTTTTTTGTTGGAAATGTAAAACAGAAGAAGGTAAACATGTACGCATTATGGGAATGTCCAGTGGTTCCTCCTTTATGGAGGAATGTTCTGGAATATATATTGGTGAATGGTTAGCCACTACTACATGTCAGAATGTGAGCTGCTGAGATCATCAAAGTTGAGTCTCCTTAGGGAGAAAACTGTAGTGCCGTAGTTGAGTAAATTTGCATTTAGACAACTGACTTAACAACCTGTGGCTGGTTGATTCTTAGATGTTGGAAAGAGCCTCAAACTCCGACAGTGAAAATGTGGAGGGAACAGATGATTTGAAACTTGCATATGAAAACACGCTGGGAAGATTGAACTGGAAAAATGATATGGTTAAAGAACAATGGGACAGCCGTAGTGGGTATATGTCTGGAGGGAGCAACCTAATCCTGACAAAAATCTGATGGCTTGGTACAGTACATCTGTAATTGTTGACATGTACTAATGCCCACCACATTACTGTAACCAAACAACTGCCTTTCTTATATCAATGTCTGCTAGGTTACCTGCCTGTTTTATTTTATTTTTTAAAATTCTTAAAATGTTCTTATACAATTCAATAAAAACTTTAAATAAAAAAAGAAATAACCCCTAAATGTAACATGTAACACCCACTGCTGGCATCTCCCCAACCCCCCATCCCAAGCCATTATACAGTATCATGTTCAAAAGCTTACCTATAGGGGCTGAGGCCCCATAAAAACCTTATGTCATAATGTCTTCATGCATGCTCAATAATCCAGGTAAGAAAACCACAGAAAGGTGAATCAGTTCATCTGGACACAACGTTTGATGAGAGAGAAACGTTTCATCACTCGCTGTATTATTCACAGTCTGTGGGTAGTACTATTCACACTACGGCCATGTGTACTATTCACAGAGATGAATAGTACACATGATCTGAGGAGGAATGCTAAGGTGACTGAACATGCAGGGGGTGTGAACCCAGCGGACTCAGGTCAGTCAGCTATACTCCTGGCAACTACGTCTTTAAAATCTGACCGGCTGGCAAAAATGGATGAGAAAGCGGACACAGAACAGCGACATACGCAAGGAAATCAGCATCTTGAGTGGGCAGAGGAAAGCGGCCATTGAGCATGCAATCGGACTCTGGCCACCCCCTGACAAGGACCATGGGATGGCTGCAGGTGCATCAGCCACTCCACATAAAAAGCTGTCAGACGCAGGCGTCCTGCTGCAAGGATACCCACAAGGACCTAGAAGGAGGACAGTCATACTCGATCCCAAGTGACCGCTGATTAAGTTTCCTTTATTAATCCCCTTGGGGAAATGCAATTACTGCAAATTAACCTATCCTAGCTGTGATCTGTGTAGCTATAGGAGCAAGGGGCTGCTGCCTTCATGCTGTGCCCGGGGACCAACTCCAGTTCTTTTCCCATTACCTTGGTCAAGGGCACAGACAGGAGTAACGTGCATGTTGCATAATGAGCAAAAGCCGAGATCTGATGCCATTTCTATACGCAAATTGTTCTGACCATTAATTACAGTTAAAATAGTCACACATCCTATCTACCGAGGATTGGGGAATACCTGCACCCTCACAGCTGTTAGAGCTGTTACTCCAGAGACAGTATGTAGCCTAAATGGTTGATTATTTCAAGTTTGTCTTGATCTTGTGCTCCCGCTCACACTACAGTACAGACGCTTTTGCTCTTGCTCTCCACTTTGCTCTTTGACTTTCCAAGTTGTCCTACTTTTTTTTAACTTTTTGCTACTTCTCCATGAGCAGTACTTAACAACTTGTTTATTTGTAAAAGTGACCACGATTTTCCGAGTTTTCAGATTTCATCTCTCTGAAGAGAAGAGATTGTCTGTCCATGGCACGGAGGCTGAAACACGAGTCCCGCTGCCCTTGGGAACCAAATTGGGTTTTCTTTGTTTTGATCCTATTCAGTTAAAGTTGAAGAGAGCATAAACCAGGTTTATGTTCGCAGAAGTTGGACAGCCGGAGGCTTTGTTTTACTTTGGGAAAAATCTCTCTTCTCCCTCCACTGAGCTGTGCCACCCTCAGCCAGAAAATCACAGTTTGAAAAAAGAATATTCTGCTACCAAATACAGGAGGACGAAAAACTTACTGACACTCTTTTGCTGCTTCCCAAGCTGATGTCCCAGAACCGGCTTACGGTCAGAACCAGGGACATGAAGCGCGTTGCGGAGTGGCTTTCAGACATAATGAGCCCTGCACCGATGACTATGCATACACTATTTCCTGGTCCGGCCTGAACCTGCTTGAGACCGAAACCACATCGGATCTGGATATGTGCTATTGGCTGTCAGTGAGCACAATGGTAATGCCACAGCTAGCATTAGCACCGCTAACTCAGAAGCTAACACCGAGACCTGTGCAGCCATGGCCCGTGACACACCACGAGGAGCGTCTCTTGTCAGCACCCAGAGGTAAACGACAGATCAGTAGCTGCTAAAGCTAATGAAGTTACTGTCTGTCTACCCAATGCTACGGTTAGTGACATGGTCCAAATACTTCTTCCGGGCACAGACACACTTATTGTGCATGTTGGAATGACTCATATATCAGAGCTGTTAAAAGGGGACCTAATGGACATTCTACAACAAGTCCCTGCTCAGATATTTGTGTCAGGTCCAATCCCCACTTTAGTGAAAGGAATTGAACGTTTCAGCCGCTTGTTGGCATTAAATACGCCATTTAAACAGAGTGGGGGTCCACTTGCTTACTGCCAACTTAACCTGTGAATTCCAGCACCCCACTGCTGGCATTTGGAAAGGGTCAGGAAAATCTGGGAAAAGTAGAGCAATCTTTCCTACCGAAGAAAACAAGGACAACACCATGGATCATTCCCAGCTCGCCCCCCCCACCCCACCACCTCTCAGAGATGATTATTTTTTATTAACCAAGAATCAGATGGTGGATTTTAATGGTAACTATTATAAGTAATCAAGACACCATTAGATTCTGGAAACCCAAAACAATGTCTTAATAAGAAAATGTGAAGCGCTATATAAATGTAATGATGATGATGATGATGATCTCACACAACCTAAGGATGCAGATAAAAGGGATTGACGAGCTATTATGCAGCACCAAAAGTGCCCACTTATCCAAATAATCAAAGAGCAGTCTCCCTTCAGTCAGCATTACAGGGCATGCTGACCACTAGGACCGACTGGGTCCTTACCCCCCCCCCCCACCCCAGCTCATGTCTCCCTCTGCTTACTGGGTATAGACCCATTGCTGCTGTTACAGCCCACCCCAGACAGCGAGGAGCAACTCCAAGGTCTGCACTTACTGTTTTGACCAGCTTCAGGAGGACCAAAGTGTACTCTAAGTGCACAGCTACTTTATCTAGTCTGACTCCAGTTGTAGACCAGCCTGTGGCAAAAAAGTAATACTTTTAACACACTACATTTAAACATATATTAATAAACATCAGGTCTTTGGCAGGAAAAAAAACATTTTTAATCAATGATTATATCATCAAGCTCAATCTCAATTTCATGTTTTCAGCTGAAACCTGGTTAGACCAAGACAACAGCACAACTGTTCTTACTGAGTCAACCCCCGCCAGCTTCAGTTTTGTGAGCGAAACCAGACAGAATAAGAAAGGAGGTGGAGTTGCCATTTTTTGAATGATTTGCTCCAATGCAAGACGATAGTTTATGGAAATTTTAATTCTTTTGAATATGTGACTGTTCAGTTGAGGTCCTCTTCTCCAGTTATATTTCTAAATATCTATAGGCCCCCTAAATGCAATGCAGGTTTTTATGACTTAACTGAACTGCTGTCTATAATCTGTATTGAATTTGACAGTGTAGCTGTGGCTGGTGATTTAAACATCCATGCTGACAACCCCCTGGACAAAGGAACTAAACTGTGTTGTGTTCTTGATCATTATGGACGGACTCAGCATGTGACAGAGCCCACACACAACAAGGGGGACACTCTGGACTTAAGGCCAGGGCAACACCTTGAACACTTCATCATGTTTCTCAAACCATTCCCAAAAAATGTGTGCAGTGTGGCAGGGTGCATTATCCTGCTGAAAGAGACCATTACCATCAGGGAATACCATTGCCATGAAGGGGTGTACCTAGTCTGCAAGGATGTTTAGGTAGGTGGCACATGTCAAATTGACATCCACATGACTGGCTGGACCCAGGGTATCCCAGCAGAACATTGCCCAGAGCATCACACTGCCTCCCCTGGCTTGTCATCTTCCCATAGTGCGTCCTGGCGCTATCACTTCCCCAGGTAAACAACGCACATTTACACGACCATCCATGTGATCTAAAAGAAAACAGGACTCATTGGACCAGGTGACCTTCTTCCACTGCTCCAAGGTCCAGTTCCAATGCTTGCGTGCCCATTTAAGGGGCTTTTGCTGGTGGACAGGGGTCATCATGGGTACTCTAACCAGTCTACAGCTACACAGTGGGATTTATGCCACAGTAGACCTTCTGTGGGTTCGGACCAGACAGGATAGCCTTCGTTGCCCTTATGCATCGATGAGCATTGGGCACCCAACACCCTGTGGTGGGTTTGTGATTTGTCCCTCCTCGGACCACTGTCGGTAGGTACTCACCGCTGCTGACTGAGAGCATCCTACGAGCCTTGCTGTTTCAGAGACGTTCTGATCAGTCGTCTGGCCATAACAATTTGGCCCCTGTCAAAGCCACTGAGGTCTTTGCCCCTGGCCATTTCTCCTCTATCCAACATGTTGACTATGAGGACTGACTGTTCACTTACCATCTAATCTACCCAGACCTTGACATGCACCCTTGTTTGGAGATGATCAGCGTTATTCGGTTCATCTGTGAGGCCATAATGTTTTGACACATCACCGTATAACACCGCTGTGCAGTACAATTCACCCTGCAAAATGATGATTTGCCTGTGCCTGCCCCCCATCCACCCCCCCCCGGGACAGCCCTGGTTGAATGATTTATCTTCTTTCAGTCAGTACTGTTTATCAACCCCTGTATACTAATCCTATTTTTCTTCAGAAGGCCAAAATATCCTACATATTACATTTAAAGTAAAAAAGTCTCCTGTTTTTTCTGTTTAAGTATTTTATATTTTTTGGTGCGTGATATTCCAAGCTCTGACAGAAAGGACAAGACAATTATGTAGCCTTGTCTTAAATGTGATGCCTTTCTCAGTGTTGATTTGACCTGAGCCGTCAGTATCGTCCGTACTCTTCCTCTGCTTTACCAAGGTGTGAACGTGGTGACGCTGGTGACCCGGGAGTCCGGCTTCTACACTGTCCAGAGTGAGCTGCACTACAAAGTAACGAAGGAGGATAAGGATTCTCACTTTTCTTGCGAGGTCAGCTTTTTTGTCCCCGGAGCCATCAGGACGGTCGAATCAGTGGAAATTAACATCACCGTGCACTGTAAGCGCCGTGAAACCTGCATGCCGACTGAGTATTTATTCATGATATGCCTGCCTTGCGCTTTACCAAATAACTCCCTTTGTTACATATGTGACATTTGAAATATATACAAATGTGCACCATTTTTGATGACTTGGTGACTTAATCTGGGTCCCTTGTGCTATGATGTTACAGTTTGTGCCTTGCTGTCTAGATCTTCTAAGGTTAGCAGAGGCCCACTCCTGATCGTATTAGTTCCCATGTTCCTCCTCACGTGATCGCAAAGACAAATGTTTTCAGAAACAAATCAGTGTCAGTAATGTTGTATAATGTATAATGTTTAATTCCAACCGTACAGTGAAGGATTTTTTGTAATAACCACAATGTTTTCAAGACAGGTCTGTAATTTAAATCTCTTAGTACGCCGTGTGTCTGGGCCAAAACAGCTACTGTTGTGAGCCTTAAATGTATATCTGGCCTTGTAAAAGTGTCTTTATTATGTCCCTGGGTAATTGATCAACATTACTTTGCACATGTGTGTGTGTGTCTCTGTGTGTGTATTTGCATGCATGGTGCATTTGCAGACCCTACGACCGTGGTTAAGCTTTGGAAAGACTCCCCCCAGGGCTTGGTCAAAGAGGGCGATACGGTGGTGCTGCACTGCCAAGGCGATGGCTTTCCCCCACCTCCCTTCATTTTCCACAGAGAACAAGTAAGAATGAAAGGTCTTTGCTCCTCATGGAGAAGTCAAGGCTCCGATCTGGCAACAAGAGAGAATGGCTAAGTAGCTGAGACATGCAGGGAATGTTTTTGTTATGCAGACATCTCGTGCCCCTCGTGGAACTGAGTGTTCGAGGTCTCCGCATGTGTCGGCAATGTCTGACCCTGCATCACCAGGCTGGGGAGTGAAGTCCTCTGGGGCTGCACATCAGAAAACTGAAATACTGGCTCAGAGAGCTGCTCATTCCCATGTCACACACACGCCAAAATACACAAAAGTCAAAATCCAGTTCAGCTGCCTTCACAGGCTGAGGGGATTTTAATGTGACCCACTTGGAAAAGGATACGGTTGACAGTTTCATTCCCATTCTAAAGCATTTTTTTATTTTGCATTTATTTAAGATTAACTAATGTAGAGGCCTGCCAAATACGGGAATATGGATATGTGAAATGTATTTTCTAGTCTGCACGTTTATGCATGTTTCAATAGGGGTAAAGTAAGTGGAGTAGTGCATTTGCCATAATTCTTTGATTCTTTTGTGAGCTTCGATATCCTGCTTAGCTCAGCCCGTGTGATTTCAGTCTAAGAGAGTGCACCCTTGATGAGCCGTTCCCTCCGTGCTCGATTCAGGCCTTCAGCTTCAATTCCTCCCTTCAGGAGAGCGCAGTGGAGAAGTTTGTCAAGACGAAACAGGAAAGCAGAGAGTTTTTCTCCTTCATTCTGGTATGTGTGTCTGAACTTGGCAAGAAGGTCTGCTCCACTCTCTGTAGTGCCATAAGCTGTATCAAGAGCAGATAAGTCATCGGTGGCGCAGCCTAATGCACAGTGCAGCCGTGTCCTTAGTGAGTGCACCCTTGACGGGTCCCGAACCATCCACAGGCTTAAGACGATAGACAGGAAGATCAGACATCTGACTCTCAACTACATAAGGACTTGCACTCTAGCGGTCAGCAAGCTTTTGTTTCCCTTTCAGGCCGAGGTTTCGAATTAGGACTCTATCCCCGGGGGTTCAAGCAATGGCAACGCACTTTCTCACTTTCCGGTCATATCTTTCTTTGTTACCTTGGTTCATTTTTCAGGAGTGGATCGAGCCGACTGATAGGCTGCTTGCAGTTCTTTCTTCATCCTTGCTACGTATTTCAGGTGGGAGGTTGTTGATGTTCCATCTGTCAACACCCTGAAGCAAACGTCTGCTGGTAAACGGGCTTCCCCTCCGAACATGAGGAAGTATGGTGAATACCCGGTAGCCTCATTTGGAGTCAACACATTGTACGGCAGGCCTCTACACTGACATTAGTATATCAAGTAAATGCAAGATATTTGCAAAACACTGTGTTCTTCAGTAGCTGGAATGAGCTGTTATCCAGTAAACCAGGCCCTGGCGTGCAGCAGGAGGGGGGGCCATGCAGGGGTGTCGAATACATTATGGTTGCTGCCGGTGTCGAGGGAAATGTTGTCAGTCACCAATTTATTCATTCGTGTATTTATTAATTAAATGTTGTGGTCAAGTGCACCAAGAGGACCACATACTAGTTAGAAATAAATCAGGATCATTCTTTCTTCTGGTGTACCCTACATGTTGTGTTTGTGGAGGCTGTGATGTGAAGCACCTTGCAGTACCATCTGTAGTGGAAATGACAATCAAGAGGTGCAAGAACAACAACCTCTTCTGAAACATAGGGAAAACTAAGGAGGTCATTATTGACTTTAGAAAGACCAGCACCCACCATACCCCTCTGACCATCAATGGTGTGGACGTGGAGAGAGTCAGCAGGGTTAAGTTCCTGGGAGTCCACATCACAGAGGACCTCTCCTGGTCCTCGCATGTCACTGCGCTCTCCAAGAAGGCCCAGCTTCGTCCTCACTTCCTGTGGTGTCTGATGAAGGCGAGTCTCCCCCCACCCATCCTCATCACATTCTACAGAGGCACCATAGAGAGCATCCTGACCAGCTGGATCTCTGTCTGGCATGGGACCTGCAAGGCCTCCCTCCGACTGCAAACCCCTACAGCGGAGAGTGAAGAAGGCTGGAAAGATCATAGGAACTGCTCTCCCATCCATCCAGGCCATCTATGATGCACGGTGCACCCGGCAGGCTCTCAGCTGCATCATGAAGGACCCCACCCACCCTTCCCACATCCACTTCACCCTCCAACCCTCTGGCAGGAGGTACCGGAGCATCAGTGCTGCCTCCACCAGACTATGCAACAGTTTCACTCCTCAAGCTGTGAGGTTCCTCAACAGCCTGAACACTTAGACCTTCCATAAAATGACTTTTTAACCGTCTTTCTCACTGTCCGTGTCAGGTGTGCTTGTGGTGTTTAGGTCTGTGAAGTAATTTTTGCTTTTAATGCACTTTTTGTTTTTAATATTTATTGTGTGTTATTTGTTTTTATGCGACACTGTGGTCCTTGTGAAACATAATTTCATTCCCTTGTGTGTATGAGACATGCATATGAGGCGATGACAATAAAAGTAGTCTAAGTCTAAGTCTAAGATCATGACCTGAGACATTTGTATGGTTGTTCTGTGAAATAATCAAATGTCCCATCACTACAGTACTCAGTGTGAAATAATATGATTAATATGAAGCCTTGATAATATCGACCTTTATTTTGCTTTTTGTGCTGTGTGTAGATGACACTAATCTTTCCCTCATTTCCTTTTCTCTCTTACCCACTCAAGTTGAATAATCTTTGATATTCTTGGATCTTTATTTCCTAATTTGTAAACCAAAAATTCCTGTTGCTTCATGTTAGCAATAGTACGTGCAAAGTTGGATAATTACAAAGATAGTATAACGCTGATTGATTTTGATTGCGATGACGGATGCACACCCTGTGTTTCATCGTAGGAGCCAGAAGTAGAGCTGGGCAGCAGCGGTGACACGTTAGTGCTTTCACAAGTGACCCGCAGACACAGCGGAGTTTACCAGTGTCAGCCTCTGCACACACACTCCTCCACCCAGGCCACCGGACAGCTGCAGCTCACTGTGCACTGTGAGAACTGACCGTACACAACCAACACACACACACACACACTTGCTGGTTGTCCATCTTATCCAGTGATGACCATCTTCTATTTGTGAGTCCTTTGGTCCAACGCATGAGTCCTACACTTACAATTATTAGACACACACACACGAGCACATAAATGCACAGATTAACACTACCACCTTCAAAGTTGAGATGCAATAAAATATTTTGGAGTCCAGTTAAGCATGGACGCTGCCATCTCATCTAAGATTGTTTTACTATATCGACATGATTTTTATGGCTACTTAATGACTCTGCTGCAGTTGGCATGTGGACAGGGTCTATTAAGGGATTGAGAATCTTAATCCTGTTGTTATTGGGGGGTTTTTGTATTTAAATCTGAAAATTGGTTTTTATTTATATTTAGTATTTCACCAATTAAATAGCACTGTAATTCAGAATCAACCGTCACTTTTAATTTCACAAGATAAACCTAGGTGGACAAATCAGTTAATTGATGAATACATAAAGGGTTCATAGTAAGATATGTGTAATGTTTTTGTTCATAAATTGTAATGAATTTTATATTCTTTTTTTTCTTCAATTTGACAAGACATTTTATAGAGGCTTTTACTGTGCTGTGTTGTAAGACTTGCTGGTTGGAGATGTTTGGCCAGTCTTGTCACCGGGGACCTTTTTCTTGTCCTTGTGTTGGGCTGTTCTTGGCATGTCTTCAGACCTGGACAAGGCCGTGGTGGTACCACAAGATTCAGAGGTGATGTTCAGAGGAGAGAGCCTGACAGCCACCTGCAACGCCCTGTCATCACTGCACACCTCCACCACCTGGTTCAAGGTGCGCCGCACACCTCCAGCCAGACGTGTTTTGACTTTCTCAGTTCCTGCAGGAGTTCCTGGGCAGATGTTTATAAGATCTAGACTTGCTGATGGAAGATCCCAGTTAGCTCAAAATTTAGCTCTTTTTGGCGTCCGGGTGGCGTGGCAGTCTATTCCATTGCCTACCAACACAGGGATCGCCGGTTCGAATCCTCGTGTTACCTCCAGCTTGGTCGGGCGTCCCTACAGACGCAGTTGGCCGTGTCTGTGGGTGGAAAGCCGGATGTGGGTATGTGTCCTGGTCGCTGCACTAGCGCCTCCTCTGGTCGGTTGGGGTGTCTGTTCGGGGGGGAGGGGGAACTGGGGGGATAACATGATCCTTCCACACACTACGTCCCCCTGGTGAAACTCCTCACTGTCAGGTGAAAAGAAGCGGCTGGTGACTCCACATGTATCAGAGGAGATATGTGGTAGTCTGCAGCCCTCCCTGGATCGGCAGAGGGGGTGGAGGAGTGACCGGGATTTGCTCAGAATAGTGGCGTAATTGGCCGGATACAACTGGGGAGGAAATTTAAAAAAATATATAGCTCTTTTTGAATGTTCATAGTAATGGTAAATAAACTGCTAAGAAATGCCTGCCTCCATGGTATGCCAACCTGCAGGTGACAAATTTGGGGCATTGAGTAGTGTTGGAGCCGTACAATAGCCTTGCTTTCTGGAAAAGAAAAAGAAAATATTTATGTGACTCCAGAATTTCACCAGGCACTCTGCTTATTTAAGTATCTCTTTTGGATGCTAATATCCCTGCCTTTACATTCTGAAGTCTCTCCCTTCTTACACGTGGCCACTTGTTTCATTCTGTCTTGTTTGTCGCTGGGAACACGTGATGGGAACAGGATGGAAAGCAGGTTGGCAGAGGGCACACGCTGTCCCTGCAGGATGCCACCTATGACACGAGTGGGGAGTACGTGTGCCACGTGACGGTTCCTTCGTTCCCTGCCCTGCGGACCACCAGCTCTGTCCACATCATCGTCCAAGGTCAGCCACCTTCACCACCATTTATTTGAATTGGCAATTGTAATACTTCCAACTATCTTCTTTTCTTGATTCCTTTAAATTGCCTTGTTAATTTCAGCTGATCCACTTGAAAAGGGTGTTCGTTCCAACCCTCACCTATGGTCATGAGCTTTGGGTAGTGACTGAAAGGGTGAGATCGCGGATACAAGCAGCTGAAATTAGTTTTCTCCGTAGGGTATCTGGGTCAGCCTCAGAGATAGGGTGAGGAGCTCGGGCATCCGGAGGGAGCTCGGAGTAGAGCTGCTGCTCCTTCGCATCGAAAGGAGCCAGTTGAGGTTGTTCAGGCATCTGATTAGGATGCCTCCTGGGCTCATTCCCTTGGAGGTTTACCGGGCACAGCCAACTGGGAGGAGACCCCGGGGTAGACCCAGCACTCGCTGGAGGGACTGCATGTCTAATCTGGCCTGGGAACACCTTGAGATCCATCCCCCAGGAGTAGCTGGAGGGCGTTGGTGGGGAGAGGGACATCTGGCGTGCCCTACTTAGCTTGCTGCCACCACGACCCGACCCCGGAGAAGCAGCTGGAGATGAATGAATGAAGGAATGAACACTTGAAAAGAGTGACACCAGTAAAATAGCTTGGGATTTCTAGGCTGTCAACAAATCAAGTAAACAATGACTGTGCGAGGGTGAGAAACACAGGCTATAAATGGACTAAATGGACTTCCACTGCCTTTAAGAACCATTGATGGGGCAAGGGTACAGTAAGGCTACGGTAAGGGTACGGTAAGGCTACAGTAAGGGACTATGGGTACGGTAAGGCTACGGAAAGGGCTAGAAGAAGATAGTTCTGCGACTCCTAAACCCAGCCCTATTCACTACGACTCTTGAACCACATGCCTTTTTGGAGGTAAAGAAGATCAACAACACACCCAGCCACCAGCTTGGTGTGTTTACAGCTGCAAATTAAATGTGCTGCTGTTTTGTTTTGTTTTTTTGCATCACATGCCAAAATTTGCACCCCATTACCTCTGAAAGTCCAAACTCAGAAAAATGGTTGCGATTAATTTGCCTGTTTAAATTGGCCACTTTACTTTTTAATATCACATGACTGTGGGGGAGGAGTGGTTGTAAACACGAAGGGTGACCTGGCTCTTGATGTTCCTCAGGTGCTCCCCAGCTGAATGAAGACAGGGAGGTGGAGATAGAGGAGGCTACAGGGAGGCTGGTCAACTTAAGTTGTGAGGCCCATGGCCACCCGCTGCCCACCATCTCCTGGAACATTGTTGGCAGTCAGGTACACTTGAAGAAATACTGTCACAGTCAGTCTCACACCAAATACTTCATGTGGATGGAGGTAGTCACCACAACGTTTTTGATGGCCTTCAATTCACCACTCAAAGTCAAACCCTAGTTATGAGTTATGTTTATAATGTTTGGATTTTAAGATTGTGCGGGTGTGTGTGTGTGTGTGTGTGTGCGCATCTGCAGAGGTGGCATGAAGTGGTGAACAAGGCCAATGAGCATGTGACACAGAGCATGGTGTCCGTCAAGGTGACCTCCGACATCAGTGCTTTATGCAACGCCTCCAATGACATGGGCGCCGAGATCAAGACTTTCAACATCAGGGCGAGTAAGAGCCTTTCTCTCATCTTTAAAAGGATAGCCCAGTTGGATTGGTACTTAGATTCACAGATCAAGTTGAAGTGAAAATTTGAGGTGGGACATAAGATGACAACCACGGTCAACCACGGTCAACGTTTGGCTAGTGGCTTACTAGCCAAACGTTGACCGTGGTTGTAATCTTTTTACTACACTAAGGCTAGTTTGTCTGTTTCACTCAGTGGTTTCCTTTCAGAGGTCTCCATGTTGAGGTGAGCAAGGGATTCTTGATTCAAGAACTCACACAGAGATACATTTCACTATTAACATTGTGATTTTAATGGCAGCAACGGCACAACAACACAGTTGTTAACACATTCACTCACTCACATAAGGGGAACAGCTCCAATCATGCACACAAAATAACTTGTGGTTCCTACGTCATTATTTCTAACAGTTAACTAAGGAAACAATGCTATAACTGTTTACAACATATTAATGGTAAAGGTAATAATTGTGAAAAAAATCTAATAAAACAACAATAATTGTTCAAAACTCCGCTGCCCTGGGGCATGCTGGGGAGCTTCCCCAGTCCCCACATCGACCCCGGGATGCTACACAGCCCCTGCCTTGGAGGCTAGTTGTCCCCAGCAATGCAAGTTTCCATAAAAAAGTACAGGAAGTGCAGGGGAAACCAACGCTGTCTTTGAGTTGGCTTGGGAGTTCTCCCATGGTGAGTGGGGACAGAGAAGGAGTCTGGGGCTGGTCCTCGGTCTTAGACTCCCCGTCAGACGGAGTCAAGGGTCGGCAGGGAGCAAGCACTGCTCATGGTCAACAACCACAGGAGCAGCTGAAGCACTCCTCTGGTGAGAGATCTGTGAGGACATTGACATGTTTGTTCCTTCTAGGATGAGGACGACATGCATCACTGTCTCTAATACCAGCCAAGCGTTAAGCTTGGCAGCCAGCTGTACCTAGATGACAATGACAAAAATACAGACAGTGCAGGCAGTGAGGTTGCACTGGGGCCCATGGGGTTAGGGGGCCTGTAGAGAGAGTAGGCCCTCCAACAATGTGTTGGCTGGAGACCGGGCTCTTGTGAATGATTCAGATTGCCACCTCGGAATATTCTTGTGTTCAAAGAAGAATTCACGTTAAAATTAAAAAAAAACAGTGCCATATGCTATATGTACCCTCAAAAAGGCAAACACTTCTCTGTCATGGTTTTCCTTTTTTTTTTTGTAAAATACTCTGTAGCAATCTACAGTGGTGCTTGAAAGTTTGTGAACCCCTTAGAATTTTCTATATTTCTGCATAAATATGACCTAAAACGTTAGATTTTCACACAAGTCCTAAAAGTAGATAAAGAGAACTCAATTAAACTAATGAGATAAAAATATTATACTTGTTCATTTATTTATTGAGGAAAATGATCCAATATTACATATCTGTGAGTGGCAGAAGTATGTGAACCTCTAGAATTAGCAGTTAATTTGAAGGTGAAATTAGAGTCAGGTGTTTTCAATCATAGGGATGACAATCAGGTGTGAGTGAGTGCCCTGTTTTATTTACAGAACAGGGATGTATCAAAGTCTGATCTTCACAACACATGTTTATGGAAGTGCAAGAACAAAGGAGATTTCTGAGGACCTCAGAAAAAGCGTTGTTGATGCTCATCAGGCAAGAAAAGGTTACAAACCATCTCTAAAGAGTTTGGACTCCACCACTCCACAGTCAGATAGACTGTGTACAATTGGAGGAAATTCAAGACCGTTGTTACCCTCCCCAGGAGTGGTCGACCATCAAAGATCACTCCAAGAGCAAGGTGTGTAATAGTCGGCCAGGTCACAAAGGAACACAGGATAACTTCTAAGCAACTAAAGGCCTCTCTCACATTGGCTAATGTTAATGTTCATGAGTCCACCATCAGGAGAACACTGAACAACAATGGTGTGCATGGCAGGGTTGCAAGGAGAAAGCCACTGCTCTCCAAAAAGAACATTGCTGCCCATCTGCAGTTTGCTAAAGATCAGGTGGACAAGCCAGAAGGCTATTGGAAAAATAATTTGTGGACGGATGAGACCAAAATAGCACTTTTTAGTTTAAATGAGGAGAGTTATGTCTGGAGAAAGGAAAACACTGCATTCCAGCATAAGAACCTTATCCCATCTGTGAAACATGGTGGTGGTAGTGTCATGGTTTGGGCCTGTTTTGCTGCATCTGGGCCAGGACGGCTTGCCATCATTGATGGAACAATGAATTCTGAATTATACCAGTGAATTTGTAAGGAAAATATCAGGACATCTGTCTGTGAACTGAATCTCAAGAGAACGTGGGTCATGTAGCAAGACAACGACCCTAAACTCACAAGTCATTCTACCAAAGAATGGTTAAAGAAGAATAAAGTTAATGTTTTGGAATGGCCAAGTCAAAGTCCTGACCTTAATCCAATCGAAATGTTGTGGAAGGACCTGAAGCAAGTAGTTCTTGTGGGGAAACCCACCAACATCCCAGAGTTGAAGTTGTTCTGTATGGAGGAATGGGCTAAAATTCCTCCAAGCAGATGTGCAGCACTGATCAAGTTACCAGAAATGTTTAGTTGCAGTTATTGATGCAAAAGGGGGGGGGGTCAAACACACCAGATACTGAAAGCAAAGGTTCGCATACTTTTGTCACTCACAGATATGTAATACATGATCATATGATCATACAGTGACTGCAGATATCGCCACCCTTATAAACAATGCAGTGACATAACGACCAGAACCAGCGACCAGTTTCATATGCAAATTGCCTCGACTATCAACTAGAGTTACAATGGCCATGTGTACTGTTCACAGAGGACTGGGGAATAGTTGCAATCACAGCATTGTAAGATGGTGACAGATGCGCCCCCCCCCCGCAGTTCAGGGATGGTCGTTCCCTCTTAACATAGATGGCCTCTTTGACTCCCCATTCAATCCAGCGTTCCTCCCTATCAAGGATGTGCATGTCCTCATCCTTGAAAGAGTGGCCACGGCCTGTAGATGGTGTAGACTGTGGAGTCCTGGCCTGACGTGTTAGCTCTCCTGTGTTGTGAGAAAAACTTTAAGCACTGATCAGCATGTGCTGATCAGTACCTAAGATTTAACTCTCATTATCAGCTGGAGCACAAACTAAGAGTTATCAGGATGCTGTACCACTGGGCTGACAACATCCCCACCGACACAGCGGCCGGGGAAGGGGAGAAATCCCACATTAAACAGGCCCTGGTTAAGTGTGGTTATCCTAACTGGGCGTTTGTCAAAGCCAGGAAGACACCTGAACAGTGCACCAGCCAATCAAAGACAAGAGAAGGACCACAGCTGCCTAAGCTTAAACCGGGCGTGATTCCATTTGTGGAGGGAGTGTCGGAACAGTTGAGATGCGCATTTTCCAAACACCACGTCTCGGTTGCTTTGAAACTCCAAAACATTCTGTGCCAGAAACTGGTCCACCCCAAGGATCGGTTCCTCCGGCACAAACAGAGCAATATATTGTATGCTGTTAAGTACCAGGAGGATTGCCGTGACTTGTACATCGGGGAAACTAAACAGACGCTGGCCAAGAGGATGACACAACACAGGAAAGCTAACACGTTGGGCCGGGACTCCACAGTCAGATGACAGTGGCCTTCAGGAGGAGCCCCCCTAACACTGCCCCCCCAACATACTTAACAGCACAGTGTCTACAATGAAAACCTACAGATTTATGGATTCCACAATCTCCCAGGACCTAAGGTGGGCATCCAACATAGACACAATCATCAAAATGGCCCAGCAGAGGATTTACTTTCCCCGCCAGCTCAAGAAATTCAACCTGCCTCAGGAACTGTTGATTCAGTTCTACACTCCAATAATCCAGTCTGTTTTCCTCTGCACATCCATCACTGTCTGGTTTGGATCAGCCACCAAACAGGACAGGGACAGACTACAACGGACAGTTAAAGCTGCAGAGAAAATCATTGGTGCCAACCTGCCCTCCATTCAGGACTTAAACACCTCCAGACTCAGGAAACAGGCAGGCAACATCACTGCAGACCCATCACACCCTGGTCACAACCTGTTCCAACTCCTCCCCCCTGGTAGGCGCTACAGAGCACTGTACCCCAAAACAACCAGATATAAAAAGTTTCTTTCTGCAGGCTGTCATTCAAATGAACACTTAACAATGTCAAATAAATCCAACCATGTTGTATATACTGTACTGTACATTGTACGTATACTGGTGCGCTCTGTCATGTACATCTACCTCAGACATGTATGTAAGTAACCTGCTAACATCTATTTTAGCATCTCTGATATATTCTCAGCACCACTGCACTTTATCACCTCTTATTTCACCTGTTTAAGTCAATGCTTATGTATACATATCTGAAGATTGTTGTGTTGTAGTGTTGTTATTCTATGTTAAGTACACTGAGAGAGCCACGAAACCAGAGTCAAATTACATGTATGTGCAAACCTACATGGCCAATGAACGTGATTCTGATTCTGATTCAGAAATCTGTAGGTTTTCCCCGTAGACACTGTACTGTTGAGTATGGTGATGGGGGACAGTGTTGGGTGGGGTGGGGTGGGGGCTGCTCCTGAACTCCACTGTCATCTGCAGTTTCTGGCGTGTTCAGCTCCAGGTTGTTATGGCCGCACCAGAGGGCCAGCTGTTCAACCTCCTGTCTACGTATATGCAGACTCGTCACTGTCCAGGATGAGGCCAGTGATGGCTGTGTTGTCTTCAAACTTGAGTTTAACAGACGGGGTCCCCTGAGGTGCAGTCACTTGTGTAGAGGGAGAAGAGTAGAGGGGGATCACACATCCCTGGGGGGGGGGGGGCAGTGCTGATTGTCTGGGTGCTGGATGTGAGTTTTCCAACCCTCACCAGCTGCCTCCTGTCTGTCAGGAAATTTTCGATCCACTGGCCAATGGGGGCTGGTACAGTGAGCCGGGTGAGTTTGGGGTGGAGGATATGTGAGACGATGGTGTTGAACGCTGAGAACAAAATACTTCATTACTTCATTACTGTACTGGAAATACTGTACAAAAGATGTACACCACGGCACGTGTGCAATAAGATTTTGAATTGAAGTAGTGACACATCATTGAAGGCTTTGGTTGTTACCTGTTTGAAAGTTTATATTGCCAACAAGGATTTCTCCCGACGGTTCGGTCACGGACAGCAGGTGATGAATACGTCGCTGTCCTGTGAAGCTGACAGCAAGAAGCAGCTGGTTAAACTGACTGCAGAAACAGTTTGGCCATGTCAAAAGTAAACTTAATGTTCGCTCTTGTCGGATCTACATATTTACTGTAGTTTATAGGCTAGTAATCTAGTCTATAAACTACAGTAAATATGTATACTGTAGTTTATAGGGTAGATTACTAGCTTATAAACTACAGTTTATAAGTGGTCTATTCCGTTGTCTACCAACACAGGCATCGTTGGATCGAATCCCCTTATTCTCTCCAGCTTGGTGTCGGGTGTCCCTGCAGACACAATTGGCCGTGTCTGTGGGTGGGAAGCCAGATGTGGGTATGTGTCCTGTTCGCTGCACTAGTGCCTCCTCTGGTCGGTCGGGGCGCCTGTTCGGGGGGGAGGGGGAACTGGGGAGAACAGCATGATCCTCCCACATGCTACGTCCCCCTGGTGAAACTCCTTACTGCCAGGTGAAAAGCGGCTGGGGACGCCACATGTATCAGAGGAGACATGTGGTAGTCTGCAGCCCTCCCCGGATTGGCAGAGGGGGTGGAGCAGTGACTGGAACAGCCTGGAAGCATGGGGTAATTGGCCATATACAACTGGGGGAGGAAACGGGGAAGAAATCCAAAAAAAAAGTCTTACCTGGGTGGAAGCAGAAGTCAGTACAGTATGATGACTTGTCCAGGGTATCTCCTTGCCTTCCCCAGGTACTGCTCTGCTAACCCCCCCCCCCCCAGAAACCTGGAGTGGTAATACTATATGGGTAAATGAAGGAACAGCAGAGCACTATATTCATATCAACATGGCCACCATAATGGTATCACCATATGGTGACATGATAAAGGGATATCACTGTATTACCTAGTAGAGAAAAACACTATTGGATTTAACAGGTTTTGCTTACAACCTTGGTGTCGACATTCCAAATAATGAAATGTTTTTTGCAGCTTTACCTGTGCCTACGTGAGACTATATACTAAGAAATTTGTTATTAGTTTACATTGATGTAGGAATGTGGGAATATGAATAAATTCAAAATATAACATTGCAGAATTTGAAAAACCTGTGTCTATGTTTAGGGGACATTTGATTGATGTGGAGGGATTCTCGTTCTAATGTTCTAATGTTCCCTTTGTTCACAGTTCCCATGGTCACATCATCTTCTTCCTTCTCTGCTGGTAAGATCATCACCCTCTTGTACTGCTCTTTCCTTCCCAGAGAACCCTCTCCTCTCTGGCCCTTGAGCTTCATATCAGTTCAGTGCGGTTAAAAACCCTGAAGAAGACTGCACAAAGTTGCTTCATTGGTCTGAGAGTAAACATTATTGATGAGCACACATTTAGAAAGAGATGGACTGCGGGTCAGTTCTCCCCATCCTTGAAAGGTATCCAAAGACTATTTAACTTCATAAACCCTGGATACACTGGTTTAAGAAAAACAAAGGAACTTTGTTGACAGCATGCCAGCCCATTTGTCCCCCATAAATCTGAAACCTGTGATGGCCTGGCGGCCTGTCCAGGGTGTCTCCCCGCCTGCCGCCCAGTGACTGTTGGGATAGGCTCCAGAACCCCCGCGACCCTGAGAGCAGGATAAGCGGTTTGGATAATGGATGGATGAGATCTGAAACCTTGCACATGTAGCCCGTGGAATTAGATACCACACAGGACACAATTACTTCCGGGGTTCTTGTAGCTTTAATTTTATTGTTTGAACCTTCGAATGCAGATCGTTTTACTGAGTGCATACATTCCTGTGTCTTTCGAGCAAACAGCTCATAAATGTTCACAGATGTGGCAAGTTTAACAGAAAAGATTTTAAAAAGGGAAATAATAAATACAAAATACGGTGCAAAATACGGCAGTGGACTATGTACGTTAAACAGGGTTTAACAAAGACATGTGGAACTTCCTGAAGATCGCGCAACTTCTCACTCTGTCAGTTACCTTTAAACAGAATTAAAATGCATATAAAACCTTTACATCCCAAATACAATGGCATGGTGTGGCTTTATTCACGCCAACATTACCTTGTCATGCCTGCAATGGCGAACAGCGGTCGACGGCTCGCGCCCAAAATCACCGAACATCAACTCCAGTAGCGTCTAAATCAAACCATCTTGTCAAATTACCGACATACAATATTGTTTGGAATAATGTTACAGGTATATTTCACAAGATATTTACCCTTACTTACTACGGAGTCAGAGCCTCGTCACACCGCTATCTTCAGGCGCTCCACACAAGAAAAAAAGAAAGAATACCCAAGATGCACTTGGATAACTTGCACGGAGTTACAATAAAAGTCCGCCACTGCCACTTACTGGTCAAAACATGCAATGACAACCAAAACTATAAAAATACACTCACAATCTGCCTCACAATTTAAATACATCAAATGACATTTTACATGGCTTGACAGTGTAACAATTACATATATTAACAGTTAAACTATACTAAATTTAAGTGGAAAATCATTTAACATATTTAACAGATTTACCACCCGGCTACATACTCCCCTGCAAATATAGTCAACGTCCTCGGTGACTACGAAACATGAACTGACTCAAATACTCCCTGCAAGGCCTTTTCAAAGAGAGCAGCACCCAAGCTTGTCAAAACCGTAGAGACCATGTCTGTGCTGACTGAGACTGCATTACAGGCTGACTTTGGCAGATGAAATGGGTTTGAATGAGATCCAGCCATTTCCCGCTTGCTTTTCCTAATGGCAGGTTTAGGTGCATAGGTTCTACGTCCTGCTCCACCAGCATCCTCTGTTAGTGCGGGCCTGTCCCTGTTTTCAATATTGGGCAAGTCACTGTCGCTAACGTTTGGATGCACATCATTAACACATTCTGTTTCTGTGCCACAATTTCTCATATCTGAATAACCTTCCTCAGGTCCTTCACCGTCACTCTCATCTGTGGGTGCTGTCACAGGTAAACTAACACTTTCTGCTGCAAGAGGCAGGTTAGGTACTTGCACAAGCCGGCGAGGGATGACTTCCTCAACAATAACAAAATCAGCCTCAGGTGACTCAGGCTCATCCTCAGCTACAGGCTGTGTAGTGGTCTGTAACCTAGTTCTAGTTCTTGGTTTGGGAACTGGTTTCGCACAAGGTCGCAACTCTGACCTATGAACTCTTTTAATGGGACCTCCCTCAAAAGGTTCAACAGTGTGTGTGGTACCCTGGATGTCAACTACCTTGTAGACTGTTGAGGTCCATGTGTCCTGAATCTTATGTCTACCTGGGGGTCTGTGACGTAGGAAAACCAACTGACCAATGTCCACAGGAGGACAATACACCTTCTCATTTTGCAGTGAGATCCTCTCAGCTGCCTTCTGCTCTGAGTACTCTCTGGCTCTCTCATGTGCCTGTCGGAGTCTCTCCTGATGAACAGACAACCAATCCTGTTTCCTGTCTGACACACACTCACGCCCTAATAAAGCATCTACTGGGAGATGTGGCTGTACCCCGAAAAGCAAATAATAAGGCGAGTACCCTGTGGTGGAATGAGGAGTGACATTATAGGCATATACTACTTCAGACAGATGCTCTGGCCAACGCTTTTTTTTCTCTGGTGGGAGTGTCCTTAACAAGTCATGGAGTGTGCGATTGTATCTTTCACACTGACCGTTTCCCTGTGGCCTGTAGGGAGTTGTCCGTGTCTTTTTAACCCCATAGAGTTTGCACAGCTCTGCTATAATTTCACTCTCGAAATTTCGACCTTGGTCTGAGTGCAGTCTCTCTGGGACCCCATATTTCATGAACCACTCCCTGAGCAAAACTTTAGCTGTAGTGTCAGCCTTCTGGTCTTTGGTAGCATACGCTTGTGTGAACTTTGTAAACACATCGGTCACAACAAGGACATTTTCACGGCCATCTGAAGCTGCCTCCAACACTGTAAAATCAACAGCCACCACTTCTAGAGGTCGGGAGGCCAGGAATGCCTGAACTGGAGCATGGATTTTTGGCTGAGGCATCTTGGTCAAAATGCACCGCTCGCAGTTTTTAACCCAGCTTTCAACATCCTCGCATAGCCCTACCCAAAAACACCTCCCTCTTAGCAAGTTTACAGTGCGCTCTATGCCCTGATGTCCCATGTTGTTATGTACATTTTCTAGAACTTGGTCCCTCAAACAACTAGGCACAAGTAACTGCCACACTTCTCCATGACGTGGGTCTGTGATAACCCTGTACAACAACCCTTCTCGTTGTTGTATGCATCTCCATTGTTTCAACAATCTTTTCACTTGACTAGACAGGGCTGCTCTCTCTCTGGGACATGGCCTCCTCCCCCGATCCCAAAATGCCCTAAACTCTTTTAGGGTGGGGTCACCGGCCTGAAAACCTACCAGCTCCTCTCTGGTATAACCTGGCAGTGTGGGGGTGTTGCCCTGTTTAGTACCTGTCTCACCAGACCTCGACTCCCCAGCACGGATCTGTCTCACTTTGTAACACTCCAGACCTCTAGAGACAAGACCAGGATCCAGAACTGTTCCTCGCTCAATCAGGTTACACACAGTGATACAGTCGTCAAAATCCGAGTCAGGGTCTGTTTCAGGCTCCCCTGCAAACTCCTGCCTAGAGAGAGCATCTGCGGCGGCATTACTGCAACCAGGACGGTACTTAACCTCGAAATCAAAAACAGACAGTTGCGCTACCCACCTCTGCTCTATAGCACCTAACTTGGCTGTCTTGAGGTGGCAGAGGGGATTGTTATCAGTCAGGACAACAAACTTTGAACCAAGCAAGTAACCCCTGAATTTTTCAGCAACTGCCCATTTTAAGGCAAGCAACTCCAACTTCATGCTACTATAATTTCGGTCATTCTTCTCAGCCTGGCGTAGTCTGCGGCTAGCATATGCTAGGACACGTCTGGTGTCACCTTGCTGCTGACACAATACAGCGCCTAATCCATGCTGACTAGCATCTGTCTCAACTACAAATGGTTGTGTGAAATCGGCAAAACCCAAAATGGGAGCAGAGGTAAGTTTTTCCTTTAACTGCTCAAAGGAAGAGTCACACTCTGGTGTCCACATATTACAAAACTGGTGACCTACTTTCCCTGTTTTTTTCACACCTGAACATTTGTTGACTAGGTCATGCAGTGGCCCGGCAATCTGTGAGAAGCCTCGAATGAATCTCCTGTAGTAACTACAGAAACCCAAGAACGACTGCAGCTCTTTGGCAGTGGTTGGGACCTTCCAGTTCTTAACAGCAGAGACCTTGGAGGGGTCAGTTCCTATACCTTCTGCTGACACCTGATGACCCAAAAACTTTACTGACTGTTGTAGAAAAGCACACTTCTGCAACTTCACCTTAAGGCCCGTCTCTGCCAGTCTCTTAAACACAGTCTCAAGTCTCTCCAAATGCTGCTCAAATGTCTCTGAAAAAACCAAGATGTCATCTAGGTAGACCAGGAGTATCTGAAAAATGAGATCATTCATAGTAACTTGCATAAGTCTCTGAAATGTAGCTGGACCGTTACAAACACCAAAAGGCATTCTCACGTACTCATACAGACCAAACGGTGTAGTAAATGCAGTCTTAGTCCGATCCCTCTCATGCATAGCTACCTGGTGGTATCCGCTCGCCAGATCTATGGTCGAAAAGAACTTTGCCCCTCTCAGCGCATCAAAACTCTCATCAATTCTCGGGAGCGGGAATGCATCACGTCTTGTCTTTGAGTTGAGTTTCCTGTAATCAACACATAGCCTCAGACTACCATCTGCCTTTCTCACTAGTACTATGGGCGAAGCATAAGCACTAGAGCTTTCTTGAATGACCCCTTTTTTAAGCAGCTTGCCAATATGTTCCCTGACTTCACTGTACTGTGTGGGTGGGATTCGTCTGTATGGCTGTGTTACAGGTATGTCATCTGTCAGATGGATCTCATGTTGTACTTTGTCAGTGTGGCCTAGATCTTCATCTTCTGTTGCAAACACAAAAGAGTACTTCTCCAGTAACAAAGTCAGCTGTGCTTGCTGTTCTGGGCTACCACAAAAATTGAGCTTGCCGAGAATTTCCTGCACATCTGTCGGTGTTTCGGGGTGTTCACTGATACTCACTTGTTCAGTGTCCGCTGAGATTCTCTGGAACTGTACCTCACAAAGCTCATCACTTTTCACACAGTCTACCTGAGTCAAAACCCCTAGCCTAGTCCGTGGCCCTAGCCAGATATCTTCATCAGACATGTTCATGACTCGGACTGGAAAAATGTGATTGCCCGATGAAACCAAAGTAGGCACAACAACCAAACCTCCAGGAACGGGGACACCCACAGACTCCAGCAACAAAAAAGAACCATCCTCACTCACGGTCCTGAGTCCCCTGGCCATAACTGTAGCAGCAGATGAAGCAGGTACATGGACTACATCCTTACCAGCTACCCTAGCGAAAGAGAGTCTGTCTGTTGCATGTACTGCATGAAGATGATTAAAAGCCTCTCTCCAGTTTGAGTCAAACCTCTCCTGCAGTGTGGTGTCAAACTCAGTGTGTACTAGCTCTCTGCATTTTTTGACAATGTTCATCCCTATTAGACCTGGAACAGAGGAAGAGTGTTCAGAATCTTTAACTATCAGAAAACCTCGCTCTGGGATAGTCAGACCCATGGCTTCTACATCAAGCTCCACATAGCCCATATAGGGTATGTCTAATCCATTAGCTGCAGTGATCTTTAACCACTCAAATGCCGGGTGAATGTCTTCACCTTTCACTGACAGGTGTTCCCTGAAAAAACTCTCAGAAATTGTACTGACCTGGCTACCAGTGTCAAGTAAGCAGGACACTGTAACACCTCGTAGTTTCACCTCAACAGTTTTACATTCTCCGACTGCACGCTCTAAGATCCTGCTTCTGTCTGGAGTCTCTTTTGGTGAGCCAGCTTCCTCCCCTCGAGTTGTGTGGCTCATGACAACTGAGGGTGCGAGTTTTCCTGCACTACATAAGAACTAGGTGTTGCGTCCCCTTGACCCCCTCTGGCCTGTGAGCATTTTCTTGCAATGTGACCTATGCCTCTACACTTGAAACAGATAGGCTGACCATCTGGTGTGAACTTTGGCTGGGGTCTAGGTCGTGGCTTGGGCTCTAGGAATGTCTGTTGAGTGCTGCGCTTACTCAGTTCACCTACAGCAAAGGCTAGATCAGCGAGTGTTTTGCCTAACTCTGCTAGCTGTTTTTCTTGATGGGCTACTGCTCTCCGAACATCATTTAATGCAATACCTTGGTCATTGTTTGTTTTAATAATAGAGCACTGGGTTTCCGGAACCTCTAATGTAACTTGGTTGCTCTTTATGACCCTGGGACGATGAGACCTGCTGTCCTCCATCTCCCACAGGAGGGCCTCGTTCCTCACATCTAGAAGACTGCTCTCTGGTTTGTCCCTAACCATTTTCCTGAGTTCACGCCTGAGTGCTGCTTCTCTTAAACCCTCAATAAACCGGTCTCTGAGCACAGTTTTCTCATTAGGTATTACATCTGTGGACTGTTTCACTACAGAGCTCAAAATCTGGGATAGTGCATGGGAGTAGTCACGGAGGTCTTCTCCATCAGTTTGGTTACGGTTGTAAAAGGTCTGCAAAAGCTGTGTGGAACTGCGCTTTTCCCCAAATGCATTGCTCAGGTAAGAGTATAAATCACTGGGCCCCACTGACTGACCCCTCATGCATAGTCGCACCTCTTCCAATGCAGGGCCATGCAATAGAGATAGTATATAGTCACATTGTTCCTCTGTTGTTTGCTCTCTGTATCTTAAAACCCTTTCAACCTCTTCAATAAACTCTTCGACAGATCTCCTGTCTGTACCACACTCCCCACTAAATGCTTGGATCTGGCGTTCTCTTGGAACGTAGATGTATGAACGTGTGGGTGCACTGTTATCACTTGCTCTCTGAGCCCTTGCTTCACCATTTAACCTGGTGAGCTCATCTCGCAGTCTGGCAAGCTCTTGCATGGTGGTCTGCATTTCTTTTGTAGCACCTTCACCTATACCCATTATGCTACCTGAGGTGTGGCCATTATCATTACGTGAACTCCCTTCATCACCAGAATCACTAGACATAATGATATATTAATCTTTACTCAGTCCAGTATAAATGAGGATATTTAGTTCAAAACCTGGTTCAAGGATACTACAAGGACAGTCTTTAACTTGGAGCCTTGCTGGATCTTGGTCTTTGTAGCTGAAGTTAGCGCTGGAGTCCTCTGCGCTGGTACGGCTGAGTCGTGTGAAACAGGAAGCACCAGAACCTCTTAGATGCCCTCACGTCGTCTCTCGCTGGTCACCACCTCCACAGCAGGATGGCTTCAGACTCAACACCAACGGACGTCACCAGCAATCTTCACCACTGCCGTATTTTTTTTTTTTTAAGTAAAAATAAGCCACTCTGTTGCCAATTTTAAAAAAAATGTTTTAGCTACACCCCACTCCTGGTACCAAAATTATGTAGCCCGTGGAATTAGATACCACACAGGACACAATTACTTCCGGGGTTCTTGTAGCTTTAATTTTATTGTTTGAACCTTCGAATGCAGATCGTTTTACTGAGTGCATACATTCCGGTGTCTTTCGAGCAAACAGCTCATAAATGTTCACAGATGTGGCAAGTTTAACAGAAAAGATTTTAAAAAGGGAAATAATAAATACAAAATACGGTGCAAAATACGGCAGTGGACTATGTACGTTAAACAGGGTTTAACAAAGACATGTGGAACTTCCTGAAGATCGCGCAACTTCTCACTCTGTCAGTTACCTTTAAACAGAATTAAAATGCATATAAAACCTTTACATCCCAAATACAATGGCATGGTGTGGCTTTATGCACGCCAACATTACCTTGTCATGCCTGCAATGGCGAACAGCGGTCGACGGCTCGCGCCCAAAATCACCGAACATCAACTCCAGTAGCGTCTAAATCAAACCATCTTGTCAAATTACCGACATACAATATTGTTTGGAATAATGTTACAGGTATATTTCACAAGATATTTACCCTTACTTACTGCGGAGTCAGAGCACTGTCACACCGCAATCTTCAGGCGCTCCACACCAGAAAAAAAGAAAGAATACCCAAGATGCACTTGGATAACTTGCACGGAGTTACAATAAAAGTCCGCCACTGCCACTTACTGGTCAAAACATGCAATGACAACCAAAACTATAAAAATACACTCACAATCTGCCTCACAATTTAAATACATCAAATGACATTTTACATGGCTTGACAGTGTAACAATTACATATATTAACAGTTAAACTATACTAAATTTAAGTGGAAAATCATTTAACATATTTAACAGATTTACCACCCGGCTACACACAGGTCTCAACATAAATCTCCCTCCTCCCAAATATGTTTCCCTTTTTGACATGGGACCCACGCTACCAACCTACGGCCTCTTGCCGAGGTCATACACACAAAAGGGCGTGTGTGTTCCTGATGAGTGGAGAATGTGAGCGTGCCCAGTTGTTTGAACTACTATATGTACATTTGAACAAGCCATTTGCTTGTGATCTAGGGGTCGAATCTACTAGGGGACGCAAATTAGTGCAAGTTTGCCGACAATTAGCACCGATGAGGGTGGGCAGTTTAACGTAGCATTGACTAAAACTATGCAGGGTAATTAACACGGGTGCATTCTTGTTACTCTAATTATGACCTGCACTATATAAACACATTTTGCACGTGTCCCTTCAATTGCTCCTTCTGCATTTGGAAACTCTGCGTTATTATAGAAAACCCGTTTAGTTGCATCGAAAGCATCAATGGTCATTTGAACCGTAGGCCTGTATGAGTTTGCACTCCTCACATTAGTGCATGAAGAACTTGCAGCAGTGTGGGTGCATTTCAGTTTGATCATAGAACATTAGAACATTGGAGGTCCATCCATCCATCCATCCATCCATCCATCCATCCATCCATCCATCCATCCATCCATCCATTATCCAAGCCGCTTATCCTGCTCTCAGGGTCGTGGGGATGGATGTATTGTTTCAAAATCTCAGTTACTTGGTTCTGAAATAAATGAAGAGTTGGGATTTTGGGCTTATCAATTTCAATTGTTTAATTTTTGTTTTATATTTTGAAAATGGAAAATTGCAATACTCAAGAGTGTCCACCATTTAGTGGGAAGAACCGGAGGCAATTTAATGAAGTATGTCAAGGACTTTCTTTGTTGCTGAGTTGACATGATTCCTTCTAGTTTGTGGTTTCACATCTTTGGTTTCCTCCAGCAAATCAAGAATAATGTGAGTTGGCAGGCAGTGAATTTGCACAATGTTTTCTTCTGACATTGTACCTAAACTCGTTCCTTTCTGATATGGTTTCTCTGTATCATGCAATAATAATAATAATAATAATAATAATGAGGATGATAATAATAATAATCATTACATGCAATGTCTTCTCCAAGTCAGACTGACACCTTGTGACCCCCGCCATGTGGTGCAAAGACTCAAGACATGCTTTTCAGAGGCATTAAATAGTGCCAAAACCTTACTTATTGCAGGTCTTGACAAATCACACTCAGGGTTTATTTCCATAATCTTCCAATTTTTTTGATTTTGAAATGGGTGTCTCCAGTGAAACCAAGGTGCAAAAAGATTTGACCCACCCATTCCTTAACTTCATTCATGCAAAATGACGATTGTGTCCTTAATATCTTCATGCATGCTCAATAATCCAGGTAGGAAAATCCCACCAAGTTGAATTAGTTCATCTGGACACAACGTTTACTGAGAGAAACATTTCATCATCATCCAAGTGACCTCTTCAGTCTCAGCTGACTGCAGGTATCCCCACCCTTATAAGCAATACAGTGGCATAACGACCGAAACCATCGATTAGTTTCATATGCAAATTACTGTAACTAGAGTTAAAATGGCCAACACCGACCGAAGAGAGGAGAAGGACAACAGCTGTCGTAAGTGTAAACCAGGGGGGATTCCGTATGTGGTGGGAGTGTCAGACCAACATGATCTCACAGAAATACGTGAAATGACTATGACCTCTTAACACTGGCATTATGTGGTGGTGGCATGTAATGTGTTAGAATGACGTGCCGGCACCATGGAAACAATGCCAATGGAAAGTCAATCAGGATCCTTTGTTGTGCTGAACACACGAATTCCCTGATTCAACAACGTCATGCAAATGAGTGGTGTTTAATTTTTCTAGTTAACAAAATTTTATTTTATTATTATTTTTATTGTCATTTGAATGAATATAGTGCCTTAGTTAAGATTTTTTGTTCTCTAAAAACCCTAACCCTAACCATAAAGATCCTAATTGACTTTCCATTGGCATTGTTCCATGGTGCCGGCACCTCATGTGTTCGGCATGTCATTTTAACGCATTACGTGCCACCACCACGTAATGTGAGTGTTAAGAGGTCACAGAGCTGACCCAAGGCTTTATGGGGCCCTAAGCAGAATTTGATTTGCCCCACCCCACGCTAAACCCACCTCCCACGCTACACCCACCTCCCACCAATATTATGTCCATGCTTGATTCAATTCAATTCAATTCAGTTTATTGTCATTAAAAACAATGTGCAGGCACATGTTAAAAATTAAATGAGGGCTGTGGCTTCACCAAACAGTGTAAGACAGACACAGACAAACACAGCAAACACAATATAAGATATAAACACATGAAGACCAAAAGCTAAAAAATAAGTTAAAGAAAGCTGGAATACAAAATATTTAAAAATATCTACAGACATTCAGTGGGTGGCCAGGTTCAGGTGGGCAACAGCTTGTGGAAAGAAGCTGTTTTTGAGCCTGGTAGTGCGGGCTCTGAGGCTCCTGTAGCGCCTCCCAGAGCATAGGGAGGAGAACAGTCCATGGTTGGGGTGGGTGGGATCTCTGCTGATGCTCAGACCCCTTCGAAGGCAGCGTTTGTGATAAATGTCTCTTATGGCTTGGAGCTGGGTACCGGTGATATGCTGGGCTGCCTTGACAATCCTCTGCAGAGCTTTCTGGTCTACTGAGGTGCAGTTGCCGTACCACACTGAGATGCAGATGGTCAGGATGCTCTCTATGGTGCAGTGGTAGAAGTTGGTGAGAATTTTGGGGGCTAGATGGGCACTCCTCAGCCTCCTCAGGAAATGCAGGCATTGTTGGGCCTTTTTAACAAGGGCCTGGGTGTTTAATGTCCAGGAAAGTTCCTCGCTGATGTGGACTCCAAGGAATTTAAAACTGGAAACACGCTCCACGTCCACCCCATTGATGTGTATGGGGGAGTGGCTGCCGCTTCTAGACCTCCTGAAGTCCACAATCAGCTCCTTCGTCTTCTGCACATTGAGGACAAGATTGTTGGTAGTACACCATGATGTGAGGTGCTGAATCTCCTCCCTG
The DNA here is from genome assembly GCF_029633865.1 of Lampris incognitus. Lineage (NCBI taxonomy): Eukaryota > Metazoa > Chordata > Actinopteri > Lampriformes > Lampridae > Lampris > Lampris incognitus. Next base: position 54,485,325 of record NC_079218.1, on the reverse strand, counting down.
TAGGCCGTCTCATCATTGTTGGTGATATGGCCAATGACTGTGGTGTCATCTGCAAACTTAACTATAACATTTGAGGGGTGAGTTGGCAGGCAGTCGTGGGTAAAGAGGGAGAAAAGGAGGGGGCTCGGAACACAGCCTTGAGGGGCACCTGTGCTGAGGTGGAGGAGGTGTGGTCGCCTAACCTAACAGACTGAAGTCTATTGGGCAGGAAGTCCAGGGTCCAGTTACAGAGGGAGGGGTTGAGGCCAAGGGAGAGGAGTTTGGTGGTTAGTTTGGCGGGGATGATAGTGTTGAAGGCAGAGCTATAATCTATAAACAGCATCCGGATGTATGTGTTGTTAAGTTCAAGGTGGGTCAGAGCAAAGTGCAGGGCAGTGGCAATGGCATCCTCATTAGACCTTTTGGGACAGTAGGCGAGCTGATGTTGGTCGAATGTGGGGGGGGGGTAATGTTTTCAATGTGAGCCAGAACCAGTCTCTAAAAGCACTTCATGGCAATGGGGGTGAGTGCTATGGGTCGGTAGTCATTCAGACATGTGGATATTGGTTTCTTGGGGACAGGAATGATAGAGGTGGTCTTGTGAAGACCTCAGCCAAGCTGGTCGGCACATTCCCGGAGGACCCGACCCGGTATGCCGTCCGGTCCGGCAGCCTTCTGTGTGTTCACTCTGCGCAGTGATTCTCTGACCTCTGCAATCGATAGAGTGAGCACCTGGTTTTCTGGGTGGCTGGGGATTTTTGTGGCCAGGTCAGTATTATCCTTGTTGAAGCAGGCATAGAAATGATTTAGCTTGTCTGGCAGGGAGGCATCATGGACAGCGGGACCGCTATTGGAGCATTTGTAGTCTGTGATAGACTGAATGCCTTGCCACATTCGCCGGGGATCAGAGTTATTGTGAAAGTGGTCCTCTGTTCGTAGGGATTATTTATGTTTGGCTGTTCTGATGCCCTTTTTGAGGTTGGATCTGGCTGCGCTGTAGGCCTCACAGCTACCTGACTTGAATGCTGCATCCCAGACTTTCAGCAGCTGCCGGACCTCACCGGTCATCCAGGTTTTCTGGTTTGGAAAGGCGCAGATTTATTTTTTTGTTGTGACACTCTCAGTGTAAAAGTTAATGTAGGCTAGTATGGCTTCCTGTACTGTAGTTACTTCCTGACCATTACCCTCTTCCTGTACTGTAGTTACTTCCTGACCATTACCCTCTTCCTGTACTGCAGTTACTTCCTGACCATTACTCTCTTCCTGTACTGCAGTTACTTCCTGACCATTACCCTCTTCCTGCACTGCAGTTACTTCCTGACCATTACCCTCTCCCTGTACTACAGTTACTTCCTGACCATTACCCTCTTCCTGTACTGCAGTTACTTCCTGACCATTACCCTCGTCCTGCACTGCAGTTACTTCCTGACCATTACCCTCTCCCTGTACTGCAGTTACTTCCTGACCATTACCCTCTTCCTGTACTGCAGTTACTTCCTGACCATTACCCTCTTCATGCACTGCAGTTACTTCCTGACCATTACCCTCTTCCTGTACTGTAGTTACTTCCTGACCATTACCCTCTCCCTGTACTGCAGTTACTTCCTGACCATTACCCTCTCCCTGTACTGCAGTTACTTCCTGACCATTACCCTCTTCCTGTACTGCAGTTACTTCCTGACCATTACCCTCTTCCTGTACTGCAGTTACTTCCTGACCATTACCCTCTTCCTGTACTGCAGTTACTTCCTGACCATTACCCTCTTCCTGTACTGTAGTTACTTCCTGACCATTACCCTCTTCCTGTACTGCAGTTACTTCCTGACCATTACCCTCTCCCTGTACTGCAGTTACTTCCTGACCATTACCCTCTTCCTGTACTGCAGTTACTTCCTGACCATTACCCTCTTCCTGTACTGCAGTTACTTCCTGACCATTACCCTCTTCCTGTACTGCAGTTACTTCCTGACCATTACCCTCTTCCTGTACTGCAGTTACTTCCTGACCATTACCCTCTTCCTGTACTGTAGTTACTTCCTGACCATTACCCTCTTCCTGTACTGCAGTTACTTCCTGACCATTACCCTCTTCCTGTACTGCAGTTACTTCCTGACCATTACCCTCTTCCTGTACTGCAGTTACTTCCTGACCATTACCCTCTTCCTGTACTGCAGTTACTTCCTGATCATTTCAATACACAGTAATTGCTCTGGACGTTGAGTTTGTATTGACCTTCTGTTGTCCCACAACACACCTCTGACTGAACAAATCCTTGTACCCTTGTTGGTCATTTTTCTGCAACATGTCTGCAGTTAGTTATTCTATTTAGTTATTCTATTTAGTTATTCTATTTAGTTATTCTATTTGATTAGTTCTATTTGATTAGTTCTATTTGGTTATTCTATTTGATTAGTTCTATTTAGTTATTCTATTTGGTTAGTTCTAGTCGTATAACAGTTCTGTTACATCAGATCATAATAAACGGCAACAAACAGAAACAGAACACAAATGCAAAGTCAGTTGTACGAAAAAAAACACCAACAATAAAAAAATGTCTTGTCCCTAAACATGCACCACCTTATTGA